>NC_047045.1:19093211-19427377 GCF_011762595.2 Tursiops truncatus
TTGATATATTCAAGTCATAGAAAATGTCTTGAGCAAACGATTTTCCCCAAAGCGATATAAACAAACCTCAAGTAAGGATGAACTTATTGTCAAATGTCATATTTTCCAGTCTAATAAATGGTTTAAAATAGCATTTCAAAAAATCCCCAAAACAATACTACCAGACTTTAAAAGTGGAATTTTGTGAAGTGGTCACTACCTAAAAATTATATGTGGAAACATGCTTCCTTTTATTGTCTAGAATGTTATTGTTCTGAAACTCTTGTTTAGGAAGCTTTTATTTTCAGATAAGTAACTTTAGATATAATTAATCAGTGAAAGTTTATGGTCCATTGTGACTATAATAGTAGTGGACCTTGTGCCAGTTTTGGACTTTTTACTGTCATATCCAGTTCTCACCCATCCTCCACTTTAACGGGGACGGATGACCTTGTGTTTTACAGGAGAACTGATCCTCACAGGCTGCCTTTTCCACGCTCCCACGTCTTCCGTGTGTGACCAGTGAGAGGCATTGGCTACATATTGGAACGTAGTCATTTACACTTTTTAAAATGTTTTGGTTTTTTTTGTTTGTTTGTTTTTTGTTTTTGTGGTACGCGGGCCTCCCACTGCTGCGACCTCTCCAGTTGCAGAGCACAGGCTCCAGCCGCGCAGGTCCAGCGGCCATGGCTCACGGGCCCAGCCGCTCCGCGGCATGTTGGATCTTCCTGGACCGGGGCACGAACCCATGTCCCCTGCATCGGCAGGCGGACTCTCAACCACTGCGCCTCCAGGGAAGCCCAACACTTTTTAAAATGTTGATGGAAAAGATCTGTTTTAAGAGAGCGAGAAAGAATAGAATGAAATAAATAAAAACAAAAACTAATTGTATGTTTATGTAACATTAGCTCATGTGTTCGCTTAGTTAATGTGCATGTCCCTGCTAGTTTGTAGGCATCATGAGGACGAGCGTCTTGTCTGTGCCGCCGGTAACTACATGCCTAGCACTAATGTCTGACATATGACACATGTTCAATATGTATTGCTGAATGAGTGATTGAATAATGAATAACTATTCACTTAAAGTCATTTAACTAGTTAGTGTAGTACTGGAATTCAAAACCCAAGTTGGTCAAACTTCAGCATTGTGGAATTTCCATTAAATAATGCTGTATCTAGCCTTAAGATAAATTTTGAAGAGCTGTGCTACAAAGTAAGAAATTAATTTCATATTCAACAAGAAAGAAACATGACTTTTCTACTCTAAATAGCAAATGCATTGTCATGAGTTTTCTCATGTTTGTTCACATTCTTAAAAAAGGTTTATTTATTATTTATTTATTTGTTTAATTTATTTTTGGCTGCATCAGGTCTTAGTTGCAGCACACGGGATCTTCACTGAGGCATGCGGGATCTTTCGCTGCAGCGCGCGGGCTCTTCGTTGTGGTGCGCGAGTTTCTCTCTAGTTGTGGCGCACAGGCTCCAGGGCACGTGGGCTCTGTAGTCTGCGGCACGCGGGCTTAGTTGCCCCGTGGCATTTGGGATCTTATTTCCCTAACCAGGGATCGAACCCGCGTCCCCTGCATTGGAAGGGGGATTCTCTACCACTGGACCACCGGGGAAGTCCCCACATTGCTCATATTGATGGTCCACGTTCCAACCTAGAGAAAAAAATGGTACTTGCATCAATGAAGCATTATTTTTAAAAAACTATTTATTAACCACATTTACATTCAGTATCTTCTGCTGAAACCTTCAGAGACTATAAACAACCAAAAACATGAACTATTCCTTCTTTCAAACAATTTATAATCAAGTTGTGGAAAAAATCCGTCCATACCTAAAGGCTAACAATATAATCAGGTGTTTTTATTTAGTAAGGCCAAATAAGCTGGATTGAAGAGGAACACAGGAAGACTAAAATTGACTTTTGACTTCTATTCCCAAAGAGATCATCCAAAGGATCCTGCTCAAAGAAACAAAAAAATTGTGGCTAAAATATTAAAAATCATCTTTTAAAATATATCACCAAGCTGGCACAAAAGGAAGAAATGGGCAGAGTCTCCAAATAAAGAGAAAGTAGAAACCCTGAAATGAAAACAACAACAATAACCACAACAAAACCCTTAACACTGGCTGTTGTCCTAAGGGTTTATGCCAAGTTCTGGCAATCCAGAGTTTTGGCTTTGATAGTTGTATTAAGGTGAATAGTTAAGAAAGCATCTGTAGATCTAGGGATCTATCCTGAGCCCGTATCAACTGTTGTCCATAGAGTCAAGGACACTCAAGCAGGAAAAAAAGTAGATTTCAAAGCAATATACATGGTCTGTTCAAAACTTTCTTTATAAGGTACATATTATGCATGAGAAACATGCCAAAACATTCATCCCTACATAGGGAGGCTATGGGTGATTTTTATTTTCTCTTTAATATTCTTGTGCCTTTTCCCAGGTTTTTGCAATAAACTTGTATTGCTTTTAAATTTCTCCTTGGGATGTAGAAAGCCAGAAAGAGCATAGGTCCAACACATACAATGACAAAAAAATAAATAAGCCTGACAAACTGCAAATTCACAAGTTTTATTGACCCATCAGAAAACTGAGTTCACAGAGACTTCAAGGAGAGATAAGACGGAAACACTGTTTATCTGGGACAGACACCGTAAGAAGAAATTAGCTAAAGTTATTAAATCAGTAAAGGCAAAATGAGGGATAAATACAGAAACCTCTGGGGAGGCTGTTATAAAGGGAGTTTTCACCCACTTGCAGCCTGTTCACCACACAGCTCGCAGGTTGGCAAGGGGCCTGAGAAAGGGTCCCTCATGGCCCAAGCCAGGGGCAGGGAAGAGCAGCCACTGTGGGAAAGGCACACAACCTCACCCAAATCCTTCCCTATGGGAAAAAAATCTTTAAACTATGTGTGCACGCGGGGAAAAGTATATAGTGCAGAAGCACAGCCACTTTTAGGATGCTGCTGAAAATCCACTGCAGTTAGAGAGAAGTGAACAGAGAACAAATAAACAACAACAACAACCTCTTGCCCTAAGCGAAGGGCAGGAATAAAGTGCTGGACCCAGAACTACAGCTGGGAGAGGGATGGAGTTCTGAGAAGGCCACACCCCCAAGAAATAGGGACACGGTGCCTCACTAAATAAGAGTGAGGATTAATCCGCAGAGGGACGTCCCTGGTGGCACAGTGGTTAAGAATCTGCCTGCCAATGCAGGGGACATGGGTGGATCCCTGATCTGGGAAGATCCCACATGCCGCAGAGCAACTAAGCCCATGTGCCACCACTACTGAGCCTGCGCACCACAACTACTGAGCCTGCGTACCACAACTACTGAAGCCCGCGTGCCTAGAGCCCGTGCTCCGCAACAGAAGTCACCACAATGAGAAGCCTGCGCACCACAACAAAGAGTAGCCCCCGCTCGCCACACTAGAGAAAAGCCCACGCTCAGCAACGAAAACCCAACACAGCCAAAAAAATACCCCAAAAAATCAGGTCATCAGAGCAAGCTCCCCGCCTCTAGACTAACAAATATCAAGTAAGAAGTGTCGACTAAGAAAGTAAATGCACAACCTACAAGTTGAGAGTTATGTTTTATTCGGCGGAAATTTTTAGGACTTCATGCACTGGAGGCAGTATCTCAAGTAACCCTAAGAGAATTCCCAGGAGGTAAGGGGGGAGCCAGGATACACAGGAGTTTTGCAACAAAGGGCAGGCAGTAGGAACAGAAGATTACTGTTAATAAAGGAAAACCAGAGATCTCAAGTTAAGGAATTTAGCGCTTTTCTATGTATGGGAAGATGCAAGAGTCTGGGCTCACTGAAATCATTCGTTTGATATGCACCTCAGCTATCTGGGCCTGGTACCCCGTGCTTTCACATACTGAGTTTCCTCAGGGCTCACCCGCTCACCGTGGACAGTGGCTGCAATTGCTGATGACTGTAACATCCTTTGTTTACTGATATGGCAGACAATATTCCATTCCTCAGAAGAAACGGTAAGAGTTACAAAAGCACAGAGACAGACCCTCTCTCTGAAGCCCTGGGCAAAAGAATGATTTAACTAAAGCTCCTGAGGGTGGAGCAAAACTGGAAAAAAAAAAAAAAATGCTGCTTTCTCCCCAGTTCAAATGCTGGGTCTCCACAAGGATTAAGTTTGCAAATCCTAGATGTGGCATTCCAGATGTAAGTAATAATATTAGAAATCCAAATCTCATTAAATATGTCAATCATTAGCTTACAGCATGACACACAATCTGCATATATTCCTTCCAGGAGTATTTCTGTTGGTGAGGGAAGTTGTTCTTTGCACTGGCTCTGGAGCCCAGTTACCTCAAATTAGAACTCCAGCTCCACTACTTACTGTCTTAGCATCAAGGGTAAATTACTCCACTTCTCTGAGCCATATTTCCCATTTTATAAATGGAGATAAAATTGATCCCTATCGCAGTAGGTTGTTGTAGGGATTAAGTAAGATGATACATGGGAAAAACTTAGCCCAGTCCCTGGAATGAAGTAAACTCAATAGACAAGAGCGATTAAAATTACTCAGTGAACGCTGAATTATTTTAGAACTTTGATAGAGGCTGTAATTTTAAGCTTCTAAGAGGGTATCACATGTTCAAATGTTTCTTTGTAATTTGATTTACAAATGAGGTAAAATAGGAGGTCTCTTTCACTATGTTTGCATGTTAGCACTTCTAACTGAGCGATCATGATGTAATACTAGCAAACCACTTGACTTTGCCAAAATGAATAATCGAAAGAGCTAGGTCATATAGTTCTATTGAATTATTATATAAGGTTAGTAGAAAGCCGGTAGAGATCTCCAAGTATTTTTCCTGGTATCTGGACCGCTTTGATGCCATGCCAGCTGTTCTGAATGTATTCGAGTCGATGCTGTGTAGGACCCCCTCTGATCTGAGAGGATGCTGGTCAGCAATCTCAGCTAGTGGAATGTTTGTAAGATATCCTGCCTGGCTTTTACCTCTTCCATCAGGTGTATGCTCAAATGGAGGTTGTGCAGGTCTGGATCTGGTCCCTCTGTACAGGGTCAGGAGAGGCCCCCGAAATCTGGGGCTGAGATGGGTTTATGAGTTAGGAGGATATGGCTGAGGGGAGCTGAGAGATCTCGCAGCCTCACCCTCCTGTGGATATAAGATTTCCCTCTTCTATCAGACCCATCTCAGAGTTCCTTTGATTCTCCTCTTATTTTACACACACTAATTTGATAAAAGCAAGTTGTACTTGCGTTCGTTTGGGGGTCTGAAAGTAGACACGCATATCTTAAATTATCAGTCCACTAATTTAGCAACAGATGGTATTTAATAGCAACAGATGGTATTTAATATCTTCAAAATTTTCTTAATGATAGCAGCTTATATTTATAATGAATTTATTTATTTATTTATTTATTTATTTGTGGTACGCGGGCCTCTCACTGTTGTGGCCTACTCCCGTTGCGGAGCATAGGCTCCGGACGCGCAGGCTCAGCGGCCATGGCTCACGGGCCCAGCCGCTCCGCGGCATGTGGGATCTTCCCGCACCGGGGCACGAACCCGTGTCCCCTGGCATCAGCAGGCGGACTCTCAACCACTGCGCCACCAGGGAAGCCCATGAATTTATTTTTAATCAAAATATTTCTGTGAGACAGGGGATAGCCTTGACTACTTTTATAGAAGAATTTAGCCATGGAGAGATTCACTGATTTATATATGCCTAGATCCCTCAGCTAGAAACTGTAACATTAACTCAAGAGAATTCAAACATTGTGTAGTATTTGTTTTCCTTGCCTACTTCTCAAGGTCACTACAAAAGTTTAAAAGATTGTTGTTTCTATATCTTCATTATCTGGAGGTGAATACTTTCTCCTTCTCTGTCTCTATTTCTTTAATAAAATCCCTTCTAGAATAATCCATACTCAAGACTAGATAGTGACCTGTTTTGACATCTGATTTTCTCTGAAGAGTATTTGCTTCCTAGAGTACAATGTTCTGAAATGTGCTCACTCAGTTATTTAAATAACCAGTCACAAAATGAAACACGGTGAAGTTACTCAAGTAATAAGACGAGGGAAAATCCAATCAATATAATAAGCTCTCCTATTTTCAAGTGTTAAATGGCTATTTTATAATCTTTGTTATAAGCACCACCATTATAGTACCAGCACTTCTTCATAATGCCTTAAAAAGCTTGCCTGTTTCCATGAATGGTATTATAAATATATTTCTTTACTCTCATTATAACAAGAGGAGGTCAATGGTCTAAAGCGTGGTTTCCTATTATGAGAGGATAAAAACTAAAATCAATAAATCTCCTCCAGATCATAAATGTTGCTACAGTCTGGCAAGGTTGAGAAAATTATGAGCCTCACCTCATGATGTCTGGATATTGTAGCTTGTAAATTTCTACATACATATGTATGTAGTTATGTATATACTTGCTGCTGAGCCCTGCCTAGAATTTGCTGAGAATTGTAGTAGAATTTTGTTCAGTATTGGTTCTCGGATTTTGGGGAAAATGTTGGTAGAATATACCCCTATACAAAAGAAGATATGACACTAATTTCTTTGGGAAATGTTTTTAAGATTATAAAGTCAGATTTTCCTCCTTTGGCTTCAGTACTTTGATCAGGAAACTAAAATAGGAAATCATTTGCTTCCCTTGTTCAATAAATTATGAACGTTGAGATTAATTGGCAAAGCTTTGCCTGTTACAAATCTTCACCTTGAGTGGTGATAATTCTAATAGGTCCACCAAAATAAGAGAGATCATCAGAAACATAATAAACTGGCTCAATTGAAGATGTATATAATAAATTATTATGCAGTCCAGCATGAAGTTTTAGGCTGTGCTGCTTAGTGATTAAGTGCAAGGACACTGAAAACAGATTGCCCGTTCAATTCCCGCCTCTGCTATGTAAGAGCAGTGTGACCTTGGGCAAGATACTTGACATCTTTGTGCTTCATTTTCTTCATCTATAAACGGGATAATAAAAGCTCCTGCTTTGAGAGATGTTGTGAGGCTTAAATGGGTAAATACTTATAAAGAGCTTATATACATGGTAAGCACTATATCTTATTTATATAGAAATCTTACAAGTAACCCAAACACCAATGAAAGAATGGATATTAAAAGCATGTTCTGAATTTCTCTAAAGCAGAGCATGACAACTCATCTTAAAAGTGACTTCAGGAATCTGAGGGCCTCACTGTAAAAAAAAAAAGAAAGCTAGATGCTAGATATAGAGCCTATAGCGGTAAACAAAGCAAATACATACATAATACATCAGGTGGTAAATGCCAGGAAGAAAAATCAAGCAGATTAGAGGACAAAGCATGATGAGGAGGTATGAATTGAGATCAGGAAAAAATGTAGAAGCAGATTCACTACCTAAAACATACCAATTTCTTTTGAACCCCATATTTTTAGATCCCCCTAATTAAGCCTCCTGATACCCACACATACATACACACACACACACACACACACACACACACAGAGAGAGAGAGAGAGAGAAATACAGTGGGAAATGGCAGGGCAAAACATGAAAGGAGAGAAGAAGAGAAAATGGAAACTGAGACCAACAAGAGTGAAAGGGAAATTACTAAACTATAAAAATTTTAAATTCTCCCTCACTGAGTATTTTATATCATAGGGCTATGGAAGAGAGAAATGGTAAAATGACAAGTTTTAAAGAATATGTTAGGACTGTACTGGATGAACCCTTTACCAATCAGAACTCATCTTATGATAAAATCATCTACCCAAAACTCAGCTGAGAACTAGGAACTCAGCTCCCTTCCCGAAAGTTGTTGAAAAGCAGTGATAGGAACCCCAGAGTCCATAAAATAAACATAAATATGTCATGCTTATCCTAAAGAGAATCCATGGATTTTATCTTCCAGATAACTCTGACAAAACAGAGAGGTTTCCCAACCCACAACATACTAGGTCTGGCAATAAAGGATGGGGTTGGGGAGGAGGCCGTTACAGTCTAAACTGACAGCATAAAAAAAGACTGACAGCAAGTGTTGACAAAGAAAAATAACAAAAAGCAAAAACAGGTGAAACTCTGAAAGCACAACTGTGCTGGTGCAAACACTTCCACATCCCTTGAATGGACTACTGTCTTACTCTAAAGCACATTAACTGATATTCAAATAACTAAGTCTAAATTCTTTTAAAAAGTTGAGTGTAGTTAAAATTATTTGCTTAAATAGGCAGACAAATGAATGCATTAAGCACAAAGAGGACAGACCCTTCATCTAGACGCAAATCATACCACATGTGTTATGAATATATGAGGCTTTCATGTAGACATTATTAGAGACTTCAGAAACACCTTCCATAATTTGGTTGGGATCTTTGCAGACATTGTTATGCATATACCAAACTATACCTACCAATAATAAAACATGGGGAAGAGTGGAGAGATCTCTTATAACACTCTCAATAAAGCTTACTGTTTTAATGGAAGGACATTTTGCATTTTGTGGGACGTTCAGGGTGACTTTTTGGTTTGGAAACTACTGAAGTCAGTTATCAACAAGTTTCCACTCCATACCCCATATTCTACCTTAACCCCACCCACCCTCATTTCCACTAAGTCATTTTTAGAAGGTGGGATAAGAGAGTGGGGCTAAAGCAGGAGCAAGGAGCATAGCAACCAGAGATAGCCGTCTTGTCCCCAGGGATTGCCACTATTATTCCCTAAATGTTTTTCCCCACAGTTTATAGGCAACACCATTTGTAAAGTGCCCTTCTTGCTGGGACACAGAAGTGATCAATTTTTCAAAGACTGCTGATGACATGGGTGCTCATCTCTCTTAAAACGAGAATGCATCTTCTATGATCATGTGAAAGTCGAAAAAAAAATTGAGGATTCACAGAAACCTTCAACATGTTCGTTATAAAGGACTTTTATGTTGCAGTGTGTTATTACAACTGTCTCTCTTCTCCAGAAATATATTAAGAATACTACCTCCTATATTCTCAGCCACATGTTTAGCCACTGTTTTTTCAAGTGCATGGAGGAACGCTCAGAAATCATTTTTAGTAGGTCTGGAGTGCAGTTAGCAGTGGTTTGCTAAAACACAGTGGGCAGCAGAACCAAGAAGGCCAAGGCAAAACTGGGTGCTCTAAATTGGGGCACGTCCTGCTAGAATATTCCTGTCCATGTAAGTGTCTGTTAGGAGGGTGTTACAATGAAATCCAGTATCAAAGGTTAGGTGAATGGTCCAGAAATTGAACACACGGGTTTTCAGGGTGTGGAAACCAATGAAAACCTAATTTGGGGGCAATTCAGTTACTAGTTGGAAAAGCCAAGGAGTGAACCAAAATTAGGTTAATAGCCGAAGGACAAATAGAAGTTAGAGGTCAAAGCAATATAGCTGGTCTTTCTCTTTCAACCAGCCAAATACCTCATTTCAATGGCTGATAGTTACATTTCTGTGCTTTGCTTCTCTCCCCTACTTGCTCCCCCTTTTCTGGCATGAAAAATAAGTCTTCTGTAGGACGATATAGTTGGCAAGTGGGAGTGGGCAGGCAACATCTCACAGGGACTTTTCAGAAGATTATCCATTTTCAAAAATGATTCTCAAATTGCTCTCTCCATTTTAAGGAGTGAAGAGTCATTTGGGAATGTATTTGATCATCAGGATTTTTTTCCTGGTGCTTTGTGTTTAGAATGAATAAAAGTTAATGGAAAATGTATTAAGGTTGACAGTGCACTGTGAACTTCCATGTACAGCAAGCCGAGCTGGCAAAATACTCTTTAACAGGAAAGAGAAATAGGACAATGGAACTAACCTATCACATCACTTCTCCGTGGCGGCTCTCCTGGGAGATGCTTTGTCAAAGCCTGTTTGTCATGTGCTCTGGGCTCTTTGATGGTTTTCTTTCTCAGCTTTGGACTCCAGGCACATATTCAAGATATAACTTAACTCTACTACATAACATCTGCCTTGGGGTTTCAAAACCACAAAGCAAGCACATTTAATGATTCAAAGTTCACAGCTTTATCAACACCAACAACTGTTCATAATCAGAGTCAACATGCCATCACCACATGTTATTGACGTGATTGTGAGTGGTGCTGATGATTACCACGTTCACATGGTACCTTCCCCAATGATCTGTTTTTCAAACACTAATTAATGAATCCTCTCTGGACCTGTGTGAAGAAATACTATAGCACTTGAGTTGGTTGGTTTTACAGGCAGGCGTGTTAAATGACTCTGCTAACTTTCTCCACTCACCACTCTTGTTATCTTTCAACTCTCTCCATTGCTCCCACCTCATGTGCTTCCTGAGGCTGAGTATCTAATGTCAAAAGAAAAAAGCACATGCAGCATGACATTCGGATGCAGCATTTCTGAAAAATGTGTTCACAGTATAATGAGATGCTCTGTGCAAAAATTTGTCAGATGAGCTTGAGGATAAGGCATCCTATATCCTCCTTGTGGATTTATAACTAACATGATCGTATGAAAGGCTCTGGGTATTTCTGCTGCTCTGCGACTTGCTCACTGGACACTCCCAGTCCTGCCTTCTGTGCAAGCTGGGACCGGTTATTCTGAGTCCCTTCTGTGTGTCCCACCTGAACTGACATCTGAGGAGGGAGCCCAGAGCTCACCACAACTCTGCCCTGGACAGCAGTCTCCACTGGCCTTCCTGCCTCCACTCCGGCACCCACAGCCAGGCTTCCACACCTGCACTGTCCAGTACTTGGCCGCCAGCCTCATGTGGCTGCTCAACACTTGACACCCGAGTGGAGATGTGCTGTCGGGGGGCAACATGCACCAGATTTCAAAGACCTGGGATGAGCAAAGTAATGTGAAATATCTCAATAACTTTTTTATTAGTGAAAATATAAAGGCTCTGAGTATTTCTACAGCATGGGTCTCTTTTCACTTAAAGTTGGGATTTCAGGAGAGGGATGAAGGGATTTAAGAAAAGTGGAGAAGTGGGAAGGAATAGAGTATAGTAGGGTAGATGATGATTATTCTTTAATTTTTTCTTTTTCTTTTTGGCCACACCATGCGTCATGCAGGTTCCTCGACCAGGGATCAAACCCATGCCCCCTGCATTGGGGGCTCAGGGTCTTAACCACTGGACTGCCAGGGAAGTCCTGCTGATTATGCTTTAAATGACAGGCAGATGCAAGGGAAATGCAGATACTTAACTGAAATACATCCATGTTAGAAAATACTTAAAGCAACTAGTATTTCCTTGGAGAATATGAATGTCTTGCAGAGGGAGGAGATATGAAGTCTACTTTTGACTCTGACACATTAATTGAATGGCATTGAGTAAATCATTTAATCTCTCTGGGATTCCCTTTCCTCATCTTTAAATAAAATAAGGTTTTATTCTTATTTCTGGAAGGTTTTTTCAAAAAGATAGTTGAGATAGTTGAAAGCATCTTAAATTTGTTGTAATGGCCTAGTATGACCTTTAGTCTTATATGGAAGTAGGTAAGGCTCTCATGGATTAAAAAATATTTTTATCATGTTGAAATTTCAAAAAACCAAAAAGGCACCTTGGGAAAGCACAGTGCTGACATTTCCCTTAGTGACTTTATCACAGTCCAGATTGTAATCCTCAAGTTTGCAGCCCTAGAAAATTGCTAGTGAGTCTCCTTTCAGGAGCATGCTCAAATTCACAGACCCTACAGGGGTGGGTGTATAAGTACAGCACTAACTTTATTTTACGAGATCTATAAGCACCGCTAGCAGCTCTGTTAGTGAGTTCTTTCCTGACAGCATCTGGGAGGGAAGCCATGTCTTCATGAATAGGTCTTGGAATCCATGGAATCAGAAGGCATGGGGTTTGTTTGTAATTCAAATGTTTGGTAGCAAGGAACCATGATTGCCTCAAAGAGTAACTTAGTCTTGAGACTAAGTAAGTCACATCCTGGAGCACCCCTGAATATGTGCCTCTGTAAGTCTCATCTACTGAGTTTCCATGGCTGACCAATGTCTTTGTTGACCCTCCTTTTTAAAATGTATGCACGTAAGTCTTTGCAATGAGGTCTTGTAACAGAGAAAAACAAATCTGATTCCATATTGGATCTATTCTTTTGTCTCTAACCTTTGTGCTCTGCTGCCTATGCTTTGTCATACTGGCTCTGCGCCTTTTGTAAGAGCACATTGCCTATAGCCTGAAATACACAGGATAGCCTACTCTCAAGGCTCTGCCTCCCAGGCTTGATGTTTAAAGGTATAACGCTTTTCGTTCATATAGGTGTAAAAAGTTGCAGAACAGAGAATAACATTTGTCTTGTTGGAGGTTTATAGGAACAGGTGACCAAACCTATGCGAACAGCTGCAAGAACGAGATTATCACATCCTCTCTGGGGTCTGGCCAGCACCAAAAAGTTTTCAACTACCAGCCACACCCCCTCCCCTTTTAGTATAAAAGAAACCTGAATTCTAAGATGGTTCTTTGGGACACTAGTCCACCATCTTCTTGGTCTTCTGGCTTCCGGAATAAAGTTGCTATTCCTGGCCCCAACACCTTGTCTCTTGATCTGTTGGCCTGTTGTGCAGTACAAGCAGTACAAGCTTGGACTCGGTAACAGTCCTGCTCTGGCTCTGGTCTGGAAGGCAGTCTGTCCTCCTTAAAGTCGTTTTTCTGTTTTGCTTTGTTTTTTAATATTGCTAAGTTCTTCTGTTATTCTTTTGTTTTACTGTTTAACTCTCAGAAGGCAACTAGACCTCCCTCCTTCATAGCCAAGATCTTTGTGGAGATGGGGGTATTATTGTTACCTTCACGTGTCATCCATATAGAAAATCACATTTGCTATTTTCTGGAGGGAAATAACTAAAGGACTTCTATAAATTCCGATCAAATTCTTCACCTGTCTCATGCTTAAATGTGATGATATATGTAAAGGGCTTTGCTTCTGGTACATAGTGTTTAGTCAATGTCAAACTGAAAAAGAAAACAAAAACAAAATACAAATAAGTAAACACGAACCACCAGCAGGGATTTGAAGGTTAAAGGGATAAATTCTTTCCCTAACTTTGCAAATAAGACATTTTCTGGTCTTATCATTAAACTAAGAATAATATCTACGGGGTTCTTCTAAGGAACCAGTGAAATAATGTACAACACATCAGTGTGCTTTATAACTAGTAAAACACTTTTCAAGTGTAAGATGTGTTACAGTTTTTAAATTTATTGTAGCTTATATAAGATGTTGCTATTCAAAAATGTAAACATTATGCAAGAACGTTTAAATTGTAGCTGGTATTGGAAAATTGCAAATGGTAAGAAAAACCAATTTGTGTTAGACCAGTCCATTTTAGCCAATACACAGTTACTTGGAATATCAAATCAACATCAAGACCCGTGTTGGTCTTTCTGGTAAACTCTTTTAACAGGAGGGTGAAAACAAGTGAAGTACATTGTCTGTGGGAGGCCTTGTTATTAGACTGTGATGAATGTGGCTGTTAAACATTTAGGTAAAAAAAGATTTGCAGCTTTCCATGCCATAGAGAGCAGCTTTCTCTGTGTCCTTACCCAGTTAAGTGATACAAAGCAAACGCCGCTGCTGAATAATTTAATGTAATTGTACCCTGGAGAACTGAAAATATACAGGAAGAAAGTCTTTTGTGTACAAGTACCCATTTAAGAAACTACAATGGAAAATGAATACATCTGTTGGTGAACACTTACCTGCAATTATCTTTAGCTAAAAATTTCAAATGTTGAACATAAGGAAAATTCCCTGGGTGGAAAAACGTCCCTGGTTAGCTTCAGTAGCTACTCAGTATTCCCTAAATGTTCTGACCAGGCAAACTGGGCAAAAATAAACCTCTTTTCTGAAAATAGTACCTGCAAAGCACAAGGTCAGGTTGGCTGGTCTGTTGCAGGCAGTAATTCCTCCAAAGGGCCTTATAACTTCGTTGAGAGGGGTAGTTTCACTCCCTCACCTGTCTAAGCCCATCCTTGGCATGCACTTGCTTTGGTGGAACCCACCGGGTGAATCTCCTAAACTGGAATTAATTGGAGGAGACAGTTTCAGGTGGACAATTAGGATTTTCTTTCTCAAGAGAGGTGTTAAATCTTTTACACCATCTTTACAGCCACTCGTTAACCACCCCCCCCCCCCCCCCCCCCCCCCCCCCCCCCCCCCCGCACAGTAGACCAAGGGAGCTGTTACCCTCATGAGATAGTTGAGGAGAAACTAAATAGGAAAGAGGTTACTCGCGGCCACCCTCTCTGTCAAAGGTAGAAGCGGAACTAACTAGTTGTACTTAGGAACTGAGACCAAAGGCTTTAGACAACTAAATAAATACTTAAATGCTCACAGGGAGAGCTGGCCTTCACTTCTTTCTCTCATCCAACTCCCTCCCCAAACGCTTGCTGGAGCCTCTCCCAGCCGTTGCATGGAGTTGGTCCTTGTGAAATTTCCAGGGAACGCCTCATCTCTCACTGCTGTATCTGGCTCTGTTCCCTGGGTGGATGCCAAGATTCTTTGCTTATCCTTGTTTTGTTGTTGTTGCTGATTTCTCTTCCTTCCCCCCGATCCTACCTTTGGGGAACCATGGGAATATCCTCATCTTTTATCCTCTATGCTCCCTTTCTGCCATATTGCCTCATCATTACTTGCTATATCTCTTCTTAATGATCATATCCAACCATCTGTCTCCCCTGCCTCTCCTCAGAACTCATCAGTGGTTTTGGAGGACCTATCCGGAGGCTATTTCAGACACACTCTTTTGCATCCATTTAGCTCAACTTTTTGTCATTAACCATCGGAAAAACTGATCTCAGAATAAGTACTTCAAATATCACAAAAATTGACATGAAACCTAAATGCCACAATTAAAGACTGGCTAAATTTAGGATACTTCAATTCAGTGGACAATTTTAAGTGATCACGATAAAGGTAATAGAGAAATATGAAAAAACTAGTTTTGATAAAATGTTAAGTGAAAAAAATACAATGCAAAATGTTAGGTTTATTATGATTCAATTAATCTGTATGCCTATGGATGAAGCCTGAAATAGAATACGTAAAACAAGAATATAGATGATATAGATGATGAGATTACCAGAACTTTCAAATGTAAAACATTTCTGTAAAGTTGTCATGCTCTTTTGATAATAATCCTCAGTTTTGTCCCAGTCTCTGATTTATCCCTTTTCTCCCCAACCCAAGTGATTAGTACCCTTAGTAACACGGCTTTTTCGACATTAGACTGAGATCACTCGCTTTCAGTTCACAATTTGGAAGATCCAGAAATTCCATCTCCAAATGGAAATGATGATCGGGATACAAAATGAATTGCCATAAGGAAAAAGTTATCACTTAGGTTAAATTTATGGATAGAATTTCTAATCGGTTCTCATTCTTTTAATAACTGACTTTAAATTTTTTAGTTTGTCACTTTGAAAAGTTACTTGAACTATAAAGAAAATCTGTTTCTCTTCATTGCCTTTTTCTCCATCTAGAAAATGACATACTCTGTAAATGAAGGAGAGCCCAGAATCATCAGAAAGGCAGTCAGGAATGCTCTCTAAGGAAAAAGATGTTCAACCCTTACGTTTTATTTCTTCTCTATCTGTGGGATTAGGTGTCTTTCAAAGTAGCTGCCGTTTAAGAGAGCATGAAAGAAGGTTCCTTACGCAAAAGAACAAGCACCTTGTTTTCCTTAGGGAGAAAAGTGGCATACATGCTTCAGAGCTAATTTTGTCTAATTGTTCTTTTGCTCTTGTCATATGCTTCCCAATACGACCCTTCTCTGACCCTGCAGTTGGGTTTCTGGAGTGCCCTCCAAGGGTGTCCCTTGGGTTTGGTCCAGTGAAGACCACAGCTGGCCCTAGTTAACGGGGTCTCACTTCCTTCAGATCTGCGTCTCTTGCCTCTTGGCATTAGAGACACTGGTTGTGATCTGAGCATTGAGCTGTTTGGCTGTCTTCTTGCTCACGATGGGGGTAAGGCAAGACTCTCCAGATTTTAAGCTTTCCTGGAGGCCTGGGATTTTCATCCTGGATCCAGCCTCATTGGATTGTTAATTCTGAGAGTGCAAGAGAGCTTCAATACCACAAATGTGGTACCTCAGTGCCAGAGCTAAGCCTGCCCTGAGATGAAAATGGAATGGTTCAATGTTGCCTGCAGGTTATTAAAGATTCTGCTTACTTTACAACGGTCTGTTAACAGCTCTAATGTCTTTAACATGTGCAGCCTATTGACTTTTAAGTAACATTTTATTGAAGTAACTGCCGTGCTTATTAGCCCGTAAGATTTACGCTTCATTTTCAATCCTGAATCTGGAGGAGGGGGCAACTTTCCCTTAACTGGTGAGATAAGAGATACTCAGTGTGAACGGGAACATCTGTGGCTCAGTCGGGTCAGGAAGAGAAGCAGCTCGTCTCCTAGGATTTGGAGTGTGCTAAAGGTCACGGAGAAGCAATCACATCTTCATTAACGGGACTAAAATTCAGAGGAAAGAAATATTTGCAGATGTGGCCGGTGTGAATGGCTTATGTCGTGGTTGTACTGTTTTATGGTGTCAGGTGGATAGTTAATTTCAATGAGTGCGAAATTTCACATAAATGAACATACAGAGAACCCCCAGGACTGACACATGAATGTTCCATGCTGCCTTTACTTAGGCATTTTGGAAAAATAAAAAAAAATCTCCCCACATACCCACATGGTATCTTTTCACTGCTGCTGTTCACTCTTGGAAACACAAAGAATTATGCCTCTACATGTATAAATCATTGTGCACAAAATAAGTCAACATTCACATATTCAAAAATCTACAAAAACATCGCAAGATGGAATAGTTGGCATTCACTTGATCCCAGGATTTTGGGGGTCTGTTGGATATAGAAGGAAACTTTAGCGCATTTAAAATAAATTTTGATTTTTATATTAAATACGTTAGACATGTTTGTAAACAGCTGAATAGCTGCATAGTTTTTCTTCTTACTGCTGAGGAAAACAGTTATGCACAAATGTGAGTTTAATGAAAGCGAATCTTTCCACATAACTGCACATTAGTGCACTCCGTAGGATAGGGTGGTGATGAAATCTTCAAATGGCTCTAGCAAAGAACACAGAATGAAGAGAGCAAAAACCAGTTCATCAGGGTAGGCGTAAATACGACTTTCACAATGGTCTGAAGTTTTATGGCCTATGGAAAACTCGACTCATTTTTCAAGCTGTGGCTCAGAAATCAGCTGATGGACCCGAGCACAAGGCATGGTTTTCTCATAACTTTTCCAGACCAGAGATAAAGCATTCTTGAACATTTATGGTAAAAACTAAAAGGCTGATAAGAACCCTCGGCTAAAGCTGGGCCAGTACTCTTTTTTTTTCTTTTTTTAATTGAAGTATAGCTGATTAAAGGAATAGGAGTTTGGGAATAGCAGATACAAACTATTATACATAGGACGGATAAACAAGGTCCTACTGTATAGCACTGGGCCAGTACTTCCTTCTGCTTCGAACCATCCTCTCCTCTTTTCTGAGAAATCCTATCACCCATGCATGAACTGATGGAGAAGAACTGTCTGTCATAGCTGCGGGGCTTAAATTACCAGCTTTTTGGGTCTGCAGAGACTTTGAGAAATGTACTAATACATTCACAACAGGAGGAAAGTGCCAACAGAAACAGATCCTGAATTGGTTCCCAAACAGGATGACAAAAATGTCCACCCGGACCACACACAACTCAGCCGCATTGCACAGGGGTCCTGCAACATACACTTGTTTTGTTTCGCCCACCTATCAGCAGCCTGGAGCGCCTCACGTGGGGACTGGATGGCTCCTGCCACTTAATTAAATTTTGCACTTAGAGACTCAGAATCTGTGTTGTTAAAAAGTTTATATTTCTTCCAAGCAGGTCAGTTTTCAAGGGATGTTTCCTTTAAGAAAAAATAAAGGGGGGCGGGAAGCAGGGGCAGTGTGCAAATAGAGAGGTACATTTATGCTCTGAAATTCCACAGGGTTGTATATATCTGTGCAAAACTTGCATTTTCATCTTAAAATTTATTTTAGACCAGTTTTTTAAAATTATTTTTTTAATTGAAGTATAGTTGATTTACAATGTTGTGTTAGTTTCTGCTGTACAGCAAAGTGATACGGTTTTATATATATATGTATGTTTTCAGATTCTTTTCCATTACAGTTTATTACAGGAAATTTAATATAGTTCCCTGTGCCATACAGTAGGTCCTTGTTGTTTATTTTATATATAGTCATGTGTATTAGAGCAGTTGTTTTTTTTTTAATTGAAGTACAGGGCAGTTTCTCTTTTTTTAAAAGAAATATATGTGCACATTGTTTAAAAGAACAGAGCGCTAAAGTAAGACTAAAGCAAGACCTCTCTATTGCAAAAGCCTGGAAAGTCAATACAAATTTAATAAAATCAGTTTCTAATTCTGCTGTTTTCTGGAAATAGAATCTTTTAAAGAGATTGTGAAACCAGGGCTGGAGTCAACTGGAAGGACTTTCTATACTCAGATTATATATCCTGAAAACTCTTGATCCTAACCAGAGCATGGGAGGCAAAGCTCCACCTAAAATGACTGAAAGTATCCCAAATCTAGCTGAGTTGCCTAAAGATCTAAGCCTTATAGGCACAAAAATGAAATGCTACCTACTTGAAAACATCTGTGGTGTCTTATTTAACTTCTGATTAATTATAGATACGCCCCACGTGAAAACGATTGATACAAGGCTGAGAAAGATTGGTGATTATATAAATTCCAAACATTTCAGAACCTTTATATGAGTTATTTTTACCCTTGCTTAACGCTTTAGTCCCAACACCTTTAATAAAATCAAGGTGACAGACCATGAAAACATTTAACTCAGATCTACAAGCAAATCTGATACTACTGTTGAAAGATGCCTGGGGGCAAGTGGACCAGCGATCCGCAGAAGAGAAAGCTCTGGAGGTGGTGGAGGTGTGCGGTAGCCCCGCGTAGAGGACCGCGGGATTCTGCAGCAGGACTGCGGGGCTTTGAAGTTTTAAACCGGCTAAAAGAGAAGACGCCAGAGAGCAAATCCTAGGCAGATCACAGGAAAGAGAGCATTATCCAAAGGCAAATTTATTCTCTCATAAAATTTGGATTTTTTTCCTGATTTTAAGTAAAATATGGTTTCATAAATTAATGCCTGTGCCACATGAAGGCGGCTGAAACGTGACCATGAAATTTTTTCACCCCGTGGTTCACAGCTCACGCTTCATCCACCATCCAGCCAGACCTCAAAAATGCAAGCAGGCAATTTCACAGCTAACTAAAACATTGATTATTAAATAACAGAACCTTTCAGACTTCTAAATAGTGTATTTCGTAAAACAACGAGAGAAGTAGTTTTGTAACTTCCTGGATGGGAATCAGGGAGTGATAAAACCTAGATCGCTTCAGGGATCTGAGAATTTCTATTTAGCAATCCTAGCGTTATCTAAGAAAAGAATAGGTTCTGATCCATACTCATCATTGTGTTCTCCCGTGTTTTTATTGGCTAAAACTAAATAGAAACATCAGAGTGTATTTATTTCGTAATACTGTGATCGGTGTTTGTTTCTGAACTTATTCTTTTTTATTTATTTTCTACTGTGTTGTGATAACTTTCTGAAAAAAGTCCCTATATGTAATGAAGGTTGAAGATACTGCACTCCAGGGATTTCAGATTACCAAATATTTGGATATTTCCCAAAGAAGGATTTACTCTATAGAGAACTGAGCTCTGATATTGCACAAGTAGAGTGATTGCATAAGGGAAAAAAAATACCATGTTTCTTGAGAAAGTGACTATAGAGTTTCCTATTTTGCTACATCAAATTAAGCCTAAGAAGTTATTGCATTCGTTCTCACTTGACAAGAAAAATCATTTTTTCTTATAATCTTATTATGACAAAATATCATCAAATTGTATAATATGGGCTACATCTGATAAAGAAATGAATTGCACACAAATGAAAATGTCATTGGAAACAAATAAAAACAGTTGTTTTACAATGATGCTTATTTTTAAAATTTTAAATGGTCAAAATGTGGGAGATTATTTCTAGTTTTAAGTCCATGCAGGTGCTTCAAAGGTGTCATAAAGAAATGTGAGCTGCTACATATGTTCATAGATCTTACTTCCATCCCTTCCTTTCTCACACTGTTAAATAGCATGTTAGGTAATTCTAATGGGAGGTTGGATCTCCATTGTATAGAAGTATAGATGTTATGTTATCTCCAATTAAAACGAGCTTCACTTAAAGCAATGGCATATTAAGCCAATCCTATTTTAGACAGTAACTTTATAAATAAAATTATGTACTACCATCTCTCCTCTTCTTAACTAAATTATGTGAAAATTTGACAAAATTGTAATTAGTTTTCTATAAAATTATGTGTTGTCTATTGATCTTTATGATTACAGTGGTTACTATTAAAATTATTAAAGATTATTTAAAAGATCCATTTCTCTGTCTTCTGTATGTGAGGAAAAAGCATTCCATTTAATTTATCTAAGAATTCAACATATTTGTTGGCTTTAAGTTCAAAATAGATGAGAATGAAGAATGATTTGGGGTATTGAAGAAAGACAAACAATAAAAATAAATTTCTTACACAAACCACCAGAACCATGACAATTTCTTCTCAAACAAGTTTCTTTTTTTTGTTAATCATATTAAGGCAACTGTATGAGTCTCTCTAGAGATCTGAGCGTTATAAAGAATTAATGACTCTGCAGATTGCAAAGTGTTCTTTACTATTTCAACACCCAGTTCTTAATTAAAAAAAGACATTTGATTTCTCCATTCTCCATAGTTAAATCACAGAGCCTGTATGGCTTTCAGAAGTATCATGGCAAACACAGTCACAACATAAATTTGTAGAGAGCTTTATCATTTTCAAAGCGTTTTCACACACAAAACCTTGAGAGGTTGGCAGAGTTTCCATGCTGTTTTACAGATGAGAACACTGAGATACAGAAGAGTTGAGTAATCTCCACTAGGTCCCAGATCTCAGTAACTGAATTGGAAAAACAATTCAAGTTTTAAGACACCTAGCCTAGACTTAGTGATTTTAAAGACCATTAAACATGCATAGTTGTGTGAGCTTCCCAAGGCCTGGAAAACCTTCATAGCAGCAATAATATAAATGTATTTTAATATCCTTCCTCCCAGGTATCTAATTCCAACTGCGTATTTTAATGTGTATGAACATTGAAGAATCATTCACACAAAATGTGTCTAAATTTTTAAAAAATGAAGCATATTGTCCTTGGGGGTGAGAGATGGAGCTGGAACCAGGGTATGTTTGGACTCACTGGGTCCAAGTCACAGTGGCCAACAACATTCTGGAAGTCTCATGTTCTGAGCTTTAGCCCACCAAGCATGACTCCGGTCAAGTTTAAATGCTTGTTGCACCACTGGTAGCTCTGCATCTGGGGCAGGCTCTTCAGTCTTTCTCAGTCTTAGTTTCTTCATCTCTAAAATGGGGACAATAATACCTCACTTGTAGGGATTTTTGTGAGAATGAAATGAGATAATGTGAGTAAAGCAATTGAATTGTGTATTAATTTTCCAGGGCTGCCATAACATGTTATGGCACCCAACTGGGTGAATTAAAATAGCATTGTTGGTAATTCCCTGGTGGTCCAATGGTTAGAACTCCGAGCTTTCACTGCCAAGGGCGCGGGTTCAATCCCTGGTTGGGGAACTAAGATTCCACAAGCCATGTGGCGAGGCAATAAATAAATAAATAAATAAAGCATTGTTCTCTCACAGTTCTGAAGACCAGAAGTCTGAAAGTAGGGTCACACTCCCTCAGAGACTCTTCTGGTGTCCCAGGCGTTCCTTGGCTTGTGGCTACATAACTCCAATCTCTGCCTCTTTCTTCAGATGGCTTTCCCTTGTCTCCATGTCAAATCTCCCTCTGCCTTTCACTTGTAAGGACACTTGTCCTAATGTAGGGCCCACACAGATAATCCAAGATGATCTCATCTTGAGATCCTTAACTTAATTACATCTGCAAAGACCCTTTTCCAAATAAGGTCACATCCACAGGTTCTGGGAATTAAGAGGTGGACATATCTTCTTGGGTGGTCACCGTTCAATCCATTATGCACAGTGCTGGGAACAAACCCTTGTGTCTACCACTTCTATTCTCCTTGATTCAGACCATAAAATGTGGTCAATTCTAGACTGACTAGCCCAGTGGTCCTAGTCTTGACTTTACATCAAAATCACCAGGGGGCATCTTTTAAAATTCCAATACCTGGACTGCAATATAGACCAATTAAGTCAGAATCCCTGGGATTAGAACACAAGCATCTGTAGTTTTCAAAGTCCTCCAGGTGATTCCAAAGTGCAAAGTTAGGAACTGCTGGATAAGGGCACAATTGGAGACTATTCATAGAGACCCTGGGTTTTCTGAATTAATCCAGAAACTTTGGGTTTTATCTATTAGCAACTCTAGTACTCTGGGATATAGTGATACCGAGCAGGACCCTATGGGACTCCTGGGGCCAAAAGCCTTTCTGTGTCCCCCATTTCTGGATTACAGGAAATAGGCTTCATTCAGCCTCTGTGACTTTCCCTGAGTTCTGAGCAGATTGAAACAGTTGCTAATTAGGGAAGGGAGGGGATGAGGCTACTCGGGAGGAATAGTCAAAAGAAACAATAGTACAGCCTTGGGGCAGGGGTCTGGTTCTCCCTCAAGGGATATACATAACAATATCTTTGAGCTGTTTTGCAGATACTGAAACCCCTACCAGGTGGGAGAAATTAACAGTATGCTGCCCACAAGCACTAGACCTCAGACCGGTTGGAACCAGACCACCAACCAATCAGAAGAGTGTCCATGAGCTGATCATGCCCTCTTTGAACCATTACTATAAAACTTCTCACTACTCCCTCCATGTCAGGACACACAATTTTAAGGGCATTAGCCATCTGTGGTCCCCTTTGCCTGGCAAAGCAATAAAGCTATTCTTTTTTACTTCACCCAAAACTCTGTCTCTGAGAATTAATTTGGTGTTGAGGCACAGAAGCTGGATTTGGCTCCAATAGGAACACATTGTTTGAATTTATTGAATTTATTGTTTCATCAGCTCACCCATGCAAATCAAGGTGCTTCACCCTACACACCATTTCTGCCTGTGCTTTGTGCCGGCTCTCATCTGCAGGAGTAGAGTTTAATAGAAGGGTTTAAAGTGGTATTTGATGGAAAGTTACAAGATAAATCAAGCTCCAGCCTCCTGACCTTGTTGATACAAGAGCACTCTGCAACGGGGCTGGATCTAGACATAATCTTTTGTCTCCAAATCTAAATTAAGCCAAGGCTTTAGGCAGTGTTGGGAGCACAGTATTGCTGGAAGAATCCCTTCCTAAAGTTCCTAAGCACATCATGTTAATAAAAAAAACCGCGCTGTTTTTTGCAAGAGCTCTTGGGATGTTAATTAGTGTAGGTGAAGTTTGCTGGGTTGGGCTGTCCAAAGTGTTAGCAAACTCTTCTTTCAGTTATTTTCTTTCAATGGTGTTTCACACACTGAACTTCTCCGTGGGTTACAGATTTCCTTTCTCAGCAAAACTCCAGAAGAAATTTGGGAAAGAAACTTAGTATAGTGCCACCTGCCTCAGGAAGCCAGCATAAATCACAGTCAAATGCCTACTACCACTGTCCAAAGCTTAAAAACAATGGGCTCCTGCTGACATGCACATAAAAAAGAGCACTGCTCTTTTCTACCTGGCTTGGCTATTGTCATCAAATGCAAGTCTTCAAGAGGTCCCATCAATGATCCTATCGGTCCTGATGACCTCACCTTGTCCTCTCTGAAAACATGATCCCAGAAACCAGCCTAAGACCTTCTTTTACTATGAAGAATGCATAACTGATAAAGCAGATTAGGGTGCACATCCCAGGGTTATTTGCTTTCAAAACACAGCCTTATGTCAAAGCAATAAAGCCCCAAATTGTCGCATTAAGGCATTGACCTGATTTTGAGACATATGTTGAAATAACAGAATGAAGGGGTTTGGTGCCTTGAAATCACACCACATAGCTATCCACCCACTCTTCCTACACATTAGCCTACACCCAGGACTAGCAATTTTGGAGCATCCATAGAATGCACTGGTTATTAGCTATGTACAGGCACTCTGTCATCTACAGCCTAAGCATCTCATAGAATAAACTAGAATTAAGGAGACTGACGCCTGCTTGGGAAGGGCCCGCGGATCCTGGGAAACTTGAGTCTTTTGGCCAGGCGAAAGAGGTGAGAAGTATATGAACTCTCTAAAATTTCCATCCTGGAGGAGATGGATAAAAACATGCAAAATCATTCAGTTTATACTTACATAGATAGTAAAATTATATTTTTTAAAAAACCCAAGAGAATGAATATCACAGAAGTCAGGATAAAGGCTATTTCTTTGGAAAGGGAGTTAATATAATGAAGAAGTGGCTGTAGAGTCCTTCTAAAGCAGAGCAGTGTTCTATTTCTTAGTCAATTGATAGTTCCATGTGTGTTTTATTATTAATTAATAATTAATTAATTCTTTAAATGTTTCATACAGTAATATTCTTTTCTATGTAAGCTATACTCTACAATTAAAGAAAAGATAACTGGGTTAACTTGGACTATGAAGTATAAAAAATATTATTTTTTCTTCCATTTATTTAATATAATCTTTTATTTCCACAGTACACCTGATTTGTACATTTATTTGTCAATCAGTAAACAACACTTCCCTTAACAGGTATTATCTTTAAGTTGAAAATTGTCATACCCCCATCTTTAGAACACAAAGGAAGTTCTCATCAGGGGTGAGGACAGAGCATGGTAAACAATAGCTCTGCTCATTAAACATGCTTTATTATCATTAGCATTTCTGAAAAAGAAATCCTGAGAGATAAGTAAAGTGGCAGTTAGAAGAGAGGTTTGGCATATGGGCAGAAAAATGCCATTTAACTAGTCTTCCTGTCCAATTTTCCCAAAACTTAACTTTTTCTTTTCTTACAGAGTTTATGTCTTTTCTCCCAACTGCTGCTGGTTTTCACCCCAATTATGCCTGCAAAAGCCATTTGTGAAGTCAACTGGAAGATACTTTGGAAAAAAGTATGGAGCATGGCTCCAGAAAAGACATACTAGACTCCTGAATCTGGCCCCTTGTCCCAAATTCCCTTCCTTGGGAATTGCCTGAAGAAATGCCTCTGCCAGGACTTGTTACATTTGCAAATGGATTCTTTCCATTGTGTGTGAGGAATTCTTGAGGATTTATTAATCTCAAACGCTGTAACAACAGAAAAACATTTAATATAGTAAAAACACACAAATAGCCTTTGAGTCAGGGTGATTAACACACTTTATTCTGCTAATGTGGATTTTAAAAGTGGCAAGTAGAATTTCAATTGTATTCTTCCCTTTTACTCTAAAAAAAGTAATTTTGGAATGAACACAGGAAAGGTAATGTTCTCTTGACTGTATATAAAAGAGATCACTGGGGTGAAAATGAAGGTGATCTGTAGCTGTAAAAAAACATTTTTAATCCATGCAAGAATTTAATTGTCATTTCACAATATCTTGCTTTGTGTTCCTAAGTTTCTTATCCATAAATCTAGCGACTTACACATTCAAATTCTATTTTAATACCCCAAAAGGTACAACTGCCTGTATGTACTCTTGTTTATTGGTTTTGGCAATTTTAGCAAAGCTTATGATTCCTTTGCACAGTAAGAAGCATTATGAATACTGATTTTAGGTATCGAAGTTGATAATTAAACTAGAATTGTTGTGAGAGTGACTCTGGTGGCACAGGCTCACAAGGCTTTCTTTGTTGTAGCAATATTTATTTACTCAGATCCTCACACATTTTCTATTCTACCTGAAAAAAAGAAAGGCTGCCCTTTAAGTTATACTGCAGAGTATTCAAAGAGTTTCCTAAATTCAGCAACTGCTCGGCCACCAGTGCAGAGAAAGCAAGTTATTTAGAATTGCTGACGTTTTGAATAAATCCAGTGAACTGACGCTCCTTTTCCGTTTCCCGTGACTAAGGAGAGAATGAGTGAAAGAGCAGAGCACACCCCGGGGTGCCCTTCGCCCAGTTTACCATGGGGTGGCGCTCTAAGGCACAGATTTGCCCACCCTCTCCTTTGAGCTATTGTAGGCAGCAGAGAACGAAACTTCTTAAGCTCTCTCGTAGCTCTTTCACACTGTGCATGTAAAATATTGACAGGAAAAACTCACTGACCGTCCAGCACTGATGAAAATAACAAAGTAATTAGAAATCGGTTGGACATCTGTATACTTAGTTATCCCAACTATGTTTATACAGGTGATAGAAATGAAGGTTTTGGATAAAATGAATAGTAGCTATAATTTCAAAGTTAGAATTAATTTTTTTCCTGAAAATATTTTAGTAGATTAAAAAAAACTTTCATACCTAAATTCCCAGGGATCCACTTTAAACTTTTTAATAAATTATGCCATACAACACAGTTTTAAAAACCAATGACGCAAAGCAACCCGAAGTTATTGAAGTCAGAGTTATTGTGTGTATTTTTTTCATGATAAAACAAGAAAAGGGACCACATTTTAAATAAAGATTTCAGGGCAGCATCTTTTTTTTTTTTTTAAGCACCTTGGACTACGCCCTATGAGAAGTATTAAAGAAACATGCAAAGTCTTAGAATAAACTACAACTTAAACTCTGTTCCCCTAATAATCTCAATCATTTTTATTGTTTAACAGGGCAGATATATTGCTCTATGCAGAGGGAAAAAAGAGTGCTCCATTTTCAAAGGGAAAGAAGCATAGAGGATAAGGTTCACAGCTACAAAAATACATATGATTCATTTCAAAATGGAGCCTTCTTAAAGACAGTGCGCTGGTCAGCCACCAGCAACTTCCATCACCAAGAGGAAAATTTTCTCCCATATACGTAGTTTGTATTGTGCTCTACCATTTTTCGTCTTATTTTTGTTTGTTTGTTTTTTTATTTTTGGCTGCGACAGGTCTTCGTTGCGGCACGCAGGATCTTCATTGAGGCATGCAGGATCTTTCGTTGCAGCGTGGGCTTCTCTCTAGTTGCGGTGTGTGGGTTTTCTCTTCTCTAATTGTGGTGCACAGGCTCCAGGGCGCATGGGCTCTGTCGTTTGCAGCACGCAGGCTCTCTAGTTGAGGAGCTCAGTAGCTGTGGCACACGGGCAGAGTTGCCCTGCAGCATGTAGGACCTTAGTTCCCTGACGAGGGATTAAACCTGCGTCCCCTGCATTGTAAGGCGGATGCTTTACCACCGAACCACCTGGGAAGTCCCTGTTTTACTTAATATCATACCATGGGCACTTCCCCAAATTATTAAATGCTCTAAAAAATCTGATTGTTGATGGTCATATCATAATTGTTTTAACAATTTGCTTATTAATCATTTGGCCGGCTATCTTCTATTTTTCTAAATAATGGCTTAATAACTACTGTAAATAAAATTTTCATGGAGATAGATACATAAATTCTTGTCAAGCAACTGTCTTTAAATTTCAAAGGAAGTTTTCTTTGAGTAGAAAAATAATATATCTGATCTTTTAAAAAGTTTTTTTTTTTAAAGAAACCATTCTTTATGCAGAATTAGATCCATATAAGCTTATATGATATAAAATTGATGGGCTGGGCTTCCCTGGTGGCGCAGTGGTTGAGAGTCCACCTGCCGATGCAGGGGACACGGGTTCGTGCCCCGGTCCGGGAAGATCCCACATGCCGTGGAGCGGCTGGGCCCGTGAGCCATGGCCACCAAGCCTGCGTGTCTGGAGCCTGTGCTCTGCAACGGGAGAGGCCACAACAGTGAGAGGCCCGTGTACCCCCAAAATAATAAAATAATAAAAATAAATAAAATAAAATTGATGGGCTATGGACACTTTTTTCCTTTTTGTCTGGATGTTAAATTCCCTAAAGAGAGTAAACTGGTACCCAAACGACCTGGATGAATTTTGATATGCTGTATTTCTAGAAATATAAAAGCTACCTCTGGAACTATCTGTTAATATCTCAGTTTATGTCAGGTTTCATACTCAACAGATCTGAAATATTAAAACTAATTTAGTATTTAAATATTGATGTTTTATGTTACTTTTTACAGAAGTTTTTGGATTTGAAAGGGAAACCAAGAGCTATGCTGGGAAAAACTTTTGCCCTGACTCTAGGAGAGTGCCATTCTTTTTGAGAGGATCACCTCTCAAAAATTTTTAATTTTAATTTAATTTAAGTTTAATTTTGTGCATGAAAATGAGTTCCCCACATGCAGGCTGCTAAATACAGAAGACATTTGTCTATGATCTAAAATAATGGGAAAAAACCTGAAGATATATAGGGTTATGTTTGAATATGGAGTTAAGCCTACGGTATCTGCTTTGAAATTCTCTCTATATTTAGGCATGAATTTCTTCAGAGGTATTCAAGCATAGTCTTTTCTTTGACTTTCTGTTTACACCCATTGTAGTTATAATTTCCCACTGAAGAAAAACTTTTCCTTTTAAAAATATTTGCCAGTGAGAAAATAAAAGAGACTTTTCCTAACATAAAACGAAATTTGTTCACTTAGGCTGTTATAATTACCAAATACAGTTTAGAGCAGATATTTCAAAATCTTACAACTATTTTCATCAGACCAAATTTCACCTTTAACTTTTTTCCCATTATTTAAATAACTTTTACATGCATTCAGATAACAACTTGGGAAATTGTGATTTTTATATTCACACATCAAAAAAAGGCATTTCTTCTACGGGGCAATGTTTAAAAGGTCTATAGTAAAGAGGACAAGACCCTTTTAACTGAGAACTCTCCAAAAGGCAAGAAAAGCTATATACTTTTAGGACTTTCCTTTTACTATCATAGCCAAAGGAAGACAGGCAAAGAGAAATTACCTATGCTTCTAGAGAGCAGTGACCACGGTGAAGGATTTGGTTTTTATAGTACCCAGGCCAGACCCTGGTGCAGGTGGGTGCTTTCCTAACAGAATCTGCCTGGTGGAATAAGCAGCACAGTAAAATCCTGCACTCTCCATCTGTGGATGTCTGTCATTTGGAGACAACGACCAGTGCTATATTTTCTTAACCCAATATGGACAGAGAACATGTTTGGATTGTACTGTGACACCCCCTTCTCTATCAAAAAGGTCCAAGAGGGGAAGGGGGTGGGGTCTGGCTTTTTAAGGATGGGTCTAATGCGTTCAGCTGTTATCACACTTTGCTGATTGTAATCACTCATTTTATGGTTTCTTTTCCAGCTGCTCCAAAAATTCACTGCAATGTCTTCTAGGTTTATTTTTATTATCCTGTAATTCAAAGATCTAAGAAAGAAGAGTTGAAATAGAAATCCATGTCCTGATTCCCTCCCCATTTTTTCTCATGGGGAAGAAGGGATTTAAGATTTGGACACATTCCTCAAAATTCTTTCTGGAGAAATGTGTTCTTTTCTGTAGGGAAGGAGCCAGCTTGGAGAACATCCACAGGCTTATTCAACTGATGGGGGAATTGGGAAAAGATCCTATGTAAACATACCAAAATGTTTAAATTTTAAAAATTAATTCATCCTTCAGAGCATTTATAATTAAAATGTTTCCTTTTTGAGAGTGGTAGCAAAAAAAAGTAGTACTCTGTTGACATCTTAGGATTTCTAGATTCCTGAAATAAAGTATTTTCTCTAAACACTGTTTTTCTAAAACTTATTTAGTGAAGGTTAAAAGTGTATAGCTCTGTACGCTGCAGATCACTTTCATACTTAGGGAAGCTAAAAGACGGCGGGGGGGATCCCCACATGTACTGTCTCTGAAAATATCTTGACTTAAATTTTAAATTTGACTTATTTCAGGGAAAGTATAAGGTGTCAGTTTTCTTCATTTTCTCTTATCAGCTTAATCCTTCGAAGAGTCAGATCTGAGAAATGATTCAGCTAGAATTATAAGTTACCATTTCTACATTTTCCACTATGTAGCAGACATTTCCACTACTTAGCCATCTTTTCAGTCATTTTTAAGTCCTTTAAGAGCCCATACAAAGGAAAACCCCCAAACCAAAAACAAAGAAACTGCTTGTAAATCAGAAAGACCCAGTTTCTTGATTTCAGTGACGGGGAGTTTTACTGTCCGTCTGCTGTCACCACAGCTGTCAGCAAGATGCCTTAAACACCCTAATTGTCACCAGGGATCAGATTGTTCCTTAACTAATTGTTTAGATCGGCTAATCTACATCCATCATCTGCAAAGGGCAGGCAGTCCCAAGCATCCTGTAATTTAGATAAAACTCCTATCCTGGGTGTAAACACAATTCTTTGGGTGACCAAGAGTCAGAGGACCAGAGAGCCTACCTGTGGGTGAAACAAGAGTGTGAACTGTAAACTGAGGACTGGGTGAGCCTCCAAGCTTACAAGCCCAGATCAGCTGCACGTGTCCCACTGGAACAACTTCGAATCAGTAGAAGGTTCTGTTTCATTGCTCTCAATATGCCAAGAACCCAAACAGAGCAGACGGCCAAGATCACTGCCTAAACCAGCTCTTGTATCTGCACTTGTATGGGTTTTGGGGATTCTCTTTATGACACAATTGTGCTGCTGTGTTTCCAAGTTATTTCCAAGCTTTTCTTAAGTTAAATTTCCGAAAACGTGTAGTGTGATGTAAATGTCAATTATACGTGTAATACACACATTTCATGTTAGAATGTAGCCTCCCTTCCCAGAACCACCACATTAGTCAGCTCTTCAAAACTAGTTTAATTCATTATTTAAGACTGTGGAATAGTTTTTCTTGTATTCATCTGTTCATTCTTCCATTCAGTAAAATTTTATTGCAAACTCACATGAGGCAGGAAAGAAAGTTTTCATGTCTCAGAAACGCAAACTCTTTAGAAAGGAGCTATCACCTTGCATTTACGGGGTTCTTACTTCAAAGTGCTTTCAAAAGAACTAATGAATCAATTTAAAATTTAAAAATAAAAGCAACCAGGTCCTTGCCCTCAATTTACTGAGCAGAAGTGAATAGGGAGAGAAAGACAAATCTATGATAAAGGATAAACAAACAAATTAGCCTTTCCAAAAGAACCATTCCTTGAGATGCTTTAAGAAAAGGGGTCCAGAGACTTTTTTTAAATGAAAATTTGGAAAACTCACCACACACTATCTCTTTCATTCATACTTAACACACGTTCTATTAATTTTGCAATAAAGAGCCTTATTAATTTTGTTCAGCCAGTGTTACCCTCATATGCTTGGATTTACTTTTGTAATCTTATACCTATTAATATCTTATAGAACAAGGATGCTATAGAATAGACTCTGGAAAAATAGTAAAATAAGAACAATTGCTAAATAATAGCCAGCATTTCTTGTGGCTAACTTATTTACCAGGCATTATTTTAAACATTTTACATGTATTAACTCATTTAAACAGCATAACAACCCTATGATATAGGTACTCTTATTATTCCCTTTTTGTAGCAAAACTGATTCACAGGTTAATTAATTCACCCAAGATCACAGATTGTTCTAGTGTATTAGCGAATAGTTAGGCGAACTCCAGAAAACTTTTTAGAGGAAACAGCCTTTGAAATGGGAATGAAAGGCAGGTAGGAGAGGGTTTGTAGTTCCACAGAGGCAGACGCACAAGGAGCATAGATGCTGGAGACTTATGCAAAATCTATTGGAGGGAAGCAGAGACCCAGCCTGGGGCAGGGGAGGAAAGAGAGCAGGAGGGCAGCTGGGGACTGAGTGCCCCAAGGCAGCTGAAGGCAGCCATGAGCAGCCATGGGGGAGCTTCTGGCTTTTAGCAACTTGATTTCGTCACTTTCACCTATTACATTGATTAAAAGAACTTGGCAATCAGTAGACTCTTTCTTCCCTGCCTGCCACTGCAGCTATTTTTCAAGAATTTTCCTTTCTGGTTACAAAGTAGTATGTACTTATTGTAGAAAATATGAAACATATAAAACACACACACAGAAATAAGAAAATAAACACATTTATAATTCCACCTTCCAGAGGTGTGTACATCACCATCTTAGGGAGTGCAACAAATTGAATTTATTTATTTAACGGATCTGCTATGGATAACAGGTAGAGTCTTCCCATTTTTTTGCTTTTCCTTACAATGCTTCAATGGAAATACTTTCCAATTAATATTTCCCCCATTTGAGATTATTTCTTTATTATAATTTCATATTAACTGACTCATTCAAACAGTATGCGTACATTTTAGTTTTACATATGGAGCTTGTATAAATTCTGGTAGTTCTAATGGATTTGAATGTTCACAGAATTGGCTGTGTTATAGTGATATATAAATGGGAAATTTTCTGGTTATAGAAATGTGTAAACTGGATCCAATTCTAGAAGAGCGTCGGTGACCAATATTAGCTCTATTATCTTCTACCTAAAGAATGGCATGAACTCTTTTGTACTCATATGAACATAAAATGGATTATACAAGATTTCTACTAACCCAAATAGTCCCTTCGAATTGTTTTAAAAAAACAGTATGTGTACACATGAATATATAATTGTAGATACATTTTTAAAAATGATTTTTATAACTAGTGCTAAATGCCCTCCATAGATTGTACCATTTTATCCCCCTCGCAGCAAAGAATGAGAAAGCCATTTCCCCACACACCAAACCACACAGGTACAGACATTGCTATACTTCCAAGCTTTTGATTTACAAGCTTTCATGAAGAGGATGCCTCAGACCAAAGGCAGGTCACCTCTGCTTGCCACCAACAGATGGCGTCGGCTGCCACTTGGATGATGTCATGGGCATTTAGGAATGGATTAATTTAAAGAAGTCTTTTAGAAGTTAACCTATAAAAATCATTATCAATTTGATAAGCAGAAGTGGTATGCTGTTGTTTAGATTTCTTTGGGTACTAAGAAAACTGAACAGATTTTCGTATGTCCACCTGTATTTCTTCTGTAAATTGTCATCACTTCTTTTGCTAATTCTTTTTCTACTGTGGTGTTCACTCTTTTCATATTATTTAAAAATCATTCCAGGTATTCATTTGCCTTCTAATGTATAGTTTTTTAATTGGATAAAGGAAAGGCGAGAGATACAGAAGTTTTAAATGTTTCTATAGCCATTTCTATTTTATTTCTTATAATTAGTTTGTTTATGCTTTAAAAGGCCCTCTTCACCTCAATATCAGAAAAATATTCCTCTACTTTTTCTTTTCTTTTTTTTTTTATATTAACTCTCTGATACATCTGGTATTTATTTCAATGTAAGAGGTCAGGAGAAATTTAACATTATCTTTTCCAAAGAGCTAACAAATTCTTTCTGTACCATTTTTAAGTAATCCCACTTTCCTGTAATGATTAGAAATACCAACCTTAGCCTATAATGAAATCTGATATCTACTTCGGTCTGTTTCAGACCTTTCTATTACATCCCATTAAAATACGTTTAATTACTAGAGCCACTTGGATTCAGTAATACTCCTCAATATATTGTCATACCGGTGGACCTCAACATTTTACCTCTTTTTGTTTTCACTCTTTTAAAATATTTCATTGGTTTTGATTTTTAAATTACTACATGAACACATGCTCTTATACCAAATTAAACAACAGAGCATGGTGTAAAGATTAAGCTAATGACTTTCCCCTCCTCCTTCTATAGTCTTACTCTCCTGAGAAAACAAGGCTTAGAGTTTGATGAATAACGTTTTGCACTTCGGTCTGTGTTCTTATGACAAAACAGTAATCATAAATAATAATAATGAAATGTCTATTAAGTGCAAAGGGTTGTTTTAAGCACTCTACCTGAATTATTTCATTTGTTTATTATAACAAATGTATGAGGTAGATATTATCACCCTCGATATACGGATGAGTAAGCTGAGTCAGGAGATGTCTAAATAATTTGCTCAAGTCACATAGTAAGTGGTGGCACTGGCTTCAAAGCCAGGCAGGCTGGATCTAGAGTCTGAGTTCTGCCTCATCCTTTGGCTTCTTCCTTTCCCCTTCTTCCTCCTCCTCTGGCTTATCCTATATACACTGCTTTAAAGCCTACCTTCTTTCACTTATGTTCTTCTTTCTATCTTAATACACACGGATACATCACTTTTTAGATACATCCGCATGTCAGATAGCTGTGTAGTACTGGACGGCATAGTAAAACATAATTTAATGAGTCATTCTCCTTGTGATAGGCATTCAGATTGTTCTTATCTCCTGACTTTTCTACCCAGCATTGCTGCTATTAACATTTCTGTACACAAATTCTTTCCTGCCGGTCATTTTATTTCTGGCAAACAGTTTCTCATAAGTGGTAAATGCTGTGTCTAAGGGTGCAGTGATTTTATTTTAATAGATACTACCAGATTATTTTCTGCATTGTGTATACTAAATAATACTCCCACATATGAAGCTCTCTCACAAACCCTCCTTTCACTCTTTCTTTCTCAGTGAAGACACACAGTGTGCCCAGCACTGTTCCCAGCTCCGGGATGCGACGGTGGACACAGCAGACCCTGTTCCTGTTCTCAAGTGGCGGCATATTTGGCTCACACAGGGTGGACACCGCCACCCCCCCAGCCCCCTTCTCAATTTCCCAAAAGCACCACAACATAACACAACAGAGAGCACACTGCAGGAAACAATCTAACGTTGAGTGCAAGATATCTCAGTTCTTACCCTGCCCTGGCCTTCCATGCTGCTGCCTGTAAAATCTTCCCTCTCCCAAGACTCCTCCGCGGCATCTCCAGGACCTCCCACCTCATGAGTCTCCAGGGAACGACTGACTTTCCAAATGAAGGACGATTTACCTTTCTCTCTGTTCATGGCTTTCCTTTCAGAACCCACCCAGGGGACCTCCTTTAAATAAGAACATAACAACAAATATGGTTCCCTCCCTCCCTCCTACCCTTCGTTCCTCCCTTCTTTCCTTTTAAAATGAGGGAGCGTTTCTTTCCAAAGAGTCATTCTTAATACATTCTAGGGCTCCAGCTCAAACGGCAACTAAAAAAAAATTTTATTCTCATTCTATCAGTTGTATTGCCCAGGATTGCACTGAAAGCTGGTACAGACTGGGATTCGAAAAGGGTCTCTCGTGCCGGGTCCACTCTGTCTTCACTATCTCAGAGTGTCATATTTATTCTGGCTTGGGCTAATAATCTTATTAACTAATGATAACTAATCTAAGCTGTTCATTTAGCACCGTAGAATATAAAAAAGGATTCACCTGTTCTTTAAAAGCAGCTGCAGATAGAGCCATTTTGCTTTCCTTAATCTGGCGGGGTGATGGGAGTGGGACGTGTAGGTGGAGGGAGCTTTTCCCCTGTCAAGAATGGCCTGTCTAAACAGGTTGTACACATCCTTTAAGACCCAGGTCAGATGTCCCTGTTTCTATGAAGCCTTTTATGCCTCCACCAGCTTATATGTTTTGTCCTCTGTGTTCTCATCGCACATGATTCCTTCTTTTATTTTGGCCCTTGCCACAAAATCTTAGTTACATTTTGATTTGTCCCTACCCTGCCCTCACCCCCGCCCCCCGCCCCCCCCCCCCGTCAGATTATAGCTCCCTGAGGGCAAAGACATTTCTCAATCATCTTTGAAGTCTGGAACTTAGAATGTGCTTGGCATGTGGTAAGTACGACCTTTTGAGCGAATGGTGGATGGATGAAGGGATGAACAGCCATTATTTTCCCTAACCACCCCATGACATCAATGTAGAGATTATTAAAATGGAGCAGCTATGTGTCTTCTTATGTGTTTTTTATTTCATCACATAAATAATAAAGGGCTGTGTTAAAATATTAGTGCACTTACAGTTCATTGAATGACCCGGTCAGAGGCAGTTTATCCTCTCATGGTCCTATGGACAGGGAAACCCACCATATCCATCCTACCTGAGATACAATATCCCGGCATCCCCGCTTCTATACAGTTACGTTCAGCTGTGACTTGGCAATGCTTTTATTAGTGAGGAGGTTTTTCTCCAAGCACTGTGGATTTGGGGGACTAAGTCTTGAAAAAAATATTCGAAGTCTTGAAAGAAGCCCTTACATGGGACGGCTTTTCTCTGTCATGCAAAATTAGGAAGTAAGTGGGCTTTAATCTCAACACTTCCGGTATTTTCAGCACTTTCAACATTCCTATTTGCATCATCTCGTCTTTAGCCTTAGAGAGGCAGTGTTGCTCAGTGGTAAAGACCATAAATCCTCAAGCCAGGCTGGTGGGTTTGAATTCCCATTTACTCCCTCGGGAAAGGATTTCCTGCAAGATGCTGAAACATGCAACTTCAGGGATGCCATTCACATAGAACACAGCCTCAGATGATGCCTGGAGAGCTTTTTTAGATCACTTAAACCTAGCCAGTAGAATTCATTAAATAAACAAATATCATTTTTGTCATCCCAAACTTCTGTTAGTAGATGTTATTAACACCACCTCAAAGATGGAGAAATTGTGGTCCAAGGAGTTTAAATGGTTAGTTCAAAGTTAAACAGGAAGTCAGAAGCAGACTACTAATGTCCTAATCTCCGGACTCCCAGGCTGTGGCATTTATTTCCACCTGTACTCTTATGAGCACCCCTTTGCAAGGATATGTAGCCTGGTTTATTTTGTTCCTTTTGTTTGTTTGTTTTTTGCTTTTCTGGAGATGGCTTTTAATACTGAGCATGGAACAGGAATTTACAACAACTCATAGCAAAACAAAACCAATACTGCCGCAGCAAAACAGCAAAATTTAGGATTTTGAGGCTGGTTACTATGATATTCAACAACAAACTCTTTAAGCCTCTGGTCTCCACCCTCATCCCCTTCCATATGCCTTGTCTGGTCCGTGTATCATTACTAATTATAAGTCCCTTGAGGGCAGGGACTGCACCTTATTCATCTTTGAATCCACCAGGGGCTTACAATAGTGTTTTATATATAGTAGATACCCAACAGATATTTGTTATTAACATACATAGCTTACTCTCTAAGAAAAATTCATAATTTCATTATTTTCTGCTCTCAATTTGTAAGGACTCTATAGAGTGGACATTTTTATCATAAGGTAGTATTTAAAGGACTAGTATAGCAATATTTTTATTCAGATCGTTCATGACCTATACTAACTGAATAAAGAAATTTTTAGTTGAGGTTCCTAAAAGATTAAATCAGTTTGGGGCTAATGCAAAATCCAACTATCATCTTGCATGATGAGCAAATTTGCATTGCTTTAGCCTTAGTATTGTCCAAGGTAGGGAGGTAATTTGGGTGAAGGAGGTGTGTACTCTTGCTGAAGAATAAAGATATCTCATAATCGTTGATGATGACTCTTTGAATTCATGCTGCTACAAAGCTTACCATATGAAATTATCCAGGTAGGTGAAAATCAAATTCATGTCTCAGAATAACAGTTAGGGTTAGAAGGAGTTCTCATATCACACATTCCAGTTGACATTTTCATAACTAAAATTAATCTAAATTAAGATCTGCAACTCTACTAAAGTTACAACTTTCATGTCTAGGAGGCTATATTTTAACAGCTATATTTCGATAAAGCACTACTTTTGGTTGATTTATCTCATAGATAAAATAATTTGGTCATAAAAGAAATCCTTTATGGAATAAAAAATTCTTCTCTCCCTTAATTAAAATATCATGCATACATTATAATGTCCAAGGGCATCAGGATATTCTCAATAGCTGCCTTTCTGAGCACATTTATGGCTGCAAAGATTTGCACATTTCTTCTTTTTACAGTCAATGTGCTTCCCATGCAAGCCAGCAGACATCCTCTGCTGGCAGTCATCAATTCTTGCAATTTCTCTTTAATGTTAAGTCCTACAAGCTGTTGGGAATAAATAATCATGCCTATTTCTTGGCATGAAAATGTCCATTCATTCACCAAATATTCAATTTCACTTCCACCATTAGCAGATTTTCTTTGTGAGTAAAAAGGTAGCTTCCATGTCTCCTCAGCTTCAGCTGCATCCCAGCTGTGTTTATTAAACAGATTTCACATTGTCTGCCCTTTTGTTTTCTGTTCCATCATTTCCCCCATCTGGCTTTTTTCCCCCATATCCTAGTGAATATATCCATATTTTTACTGACAGTAGGTTTTTTTTTTTTTTTTTGATATCTTTCCCTGATGATAGCAGTTAACATTCCTTTAAAAGCTTACATTTCACCTCTGTTCCCCTGTTCACATTTCAACTACGCGAAATTGGGTGATTTGAAACAATTTTAGCAGCTTCTCACTCAAACATAATCCCTTATGACTTGTGATGGTTTTGAATTCTTGGCAACCATTTTCTGTGCCACTTAGAGTCTCTGTAAAGGAAAGATTATTAAGAATTACAAGTACAGAGGCAGTGCCTTAAAGAACAAAGAAGACACATTTTATTTCAAGAAAAATAAAGTGGAATTTCACAGCCACTCACCCAGGTTTCCCTATTTCCCCAGGTGGAAATAGAATGGGGGTAGAGAAAACACAGCCCAACATTTGAGGAGAAATAGAGCCCAGGAACTTTCCTGGGTTAGCACTTATTTTTTTGAGAATGCAGAGATATTAATCTCCAAATGTTTCTGCCACTAGTTGTAAGGTTTGCAATCTTATTTTTATTTCAGCTCTCGCAATTAAAAGAATAAATCAAAATTCTCTCTCTCCTTGTATATTACCCCAAAAGTCAAGTTTAATCATAAGTAAGGAAAGAACTTTGATTCTTTTTTGCAAACAAGATAGAGATGCATAAATATAGTTCATAGAATTTAAAAGTCATTAATTTCTTATTATTCAAAATCAAATAATATTTCTTTAAAAGTTGTTAAACAGAAAATGGCCATTCGTTTGTAAAAAGTCATGTGGACAAATCTATTCCAAAAGAAAAAATTAAAATTAACTATTAATTCCAAATTTAATCCTGTAATTTTTTTTTTTTTTTACATTTTCTAATCACAAAAAAATTATATTGGTCTTTAGCATGGTGCAGTGGTTAAGAGACCGAAGCCAGATGACCTAGGTTCAAATCCTAGCTCAGTCACTTCTCACATGCTTGACTTTGGACAAATTATTCAACCTTTCTCGCCCTCAGTTTCCTTTTCTGAAAATGCAGCTGATAATAACAGTACTTACCTTATAGGGTTGGCTTAAGGATGAAATCTGTTAACACAGGTTAACATCGTAGAACAATGTCTGGCACAGGGAGTTCTCTGTCATTGTAAGCTGTCATTAGTGGTTACAGTTAAAGCATTTATCAATCTGGTGCAGGGGTTATGTAGGTTAGGGATTAATGGACTTCTATATCAGTCCAGCTAAAAAAAAATTTCTATTCTCAACCAAAAAGCATTTGCTGAACTCCAACTATGATTTTAGTGCTGTAAGACAGAGAGATGGATAACTGATTTACCTAGAAATTAAACCACACTTTAGGCATGCATAGATTTAATGAAAAGCAAATAAAGAAGAAAACAGAAACAGAACAAATGGAAAAAAGTGCCTTTGTGAGCAAAAAAAAAAAAATCAACTAATTTATCCTAAAGAGTGAAAGAAATGAAATAAAGATTATGTTCATAATGCTGTCATTGGTTAGTTCAGTGATATGAACAAAAACAGTACTCTGATTGGTACTAGGGAAGGTGAGCTATTTTGAAGAAAGGCAAAAAGTCAGAGAGATAGAAGAACAACATACAACAAAGAAATTTGGGGTGAAGGGAATGCCCTGTAGATGGAGAGTCTGGTTTGGATATACTTCTTTGGCTTGAGTTTAGAATTCTCTCTGACATATTTCAAAGTTTGTTCTCAGCCTTAAGCACTGTGCCTGCTAGTAAAGGACTCTCCCCATCTCCCAGGTGCTTGCCTTTTAGGGGAGGGAGCAGAAGCAGGGGCAGCTGGTGGACTTGTTAATGGGAACCGTTGTACAGTGAGTAGGGTAGCAGAGAGCCAGGGACGAAGAGGAGGGAAAACAGCTTCCTTGATTACAAAGATCCCTTACTAAGAGAAGCCCTGCGAAGCCACTTCTTAGGTTTTTATGTATTCATCTCTTTGTATCATATTTGCATTCCCTGAGTCTCAATTACTTCATCTGTAAAATGGATACTTTTGATCAGGAAATCTCTAAACTATTCAACATTTACGTTTCTGAAAATCCATTTTTAGAAACCTAGTGTTATCGCATGAATGGTTGGATTTTAGTCATCAAGAAAAGGTCTAATTACTTTTGGTGGTTGCGTGCTGTAGGGTATACAGAAGTCAAATTATACTGTTGTACACATGACCATACATAATGTTGTAAACCAATGTTACCTCAATAAAAAAAGGTCTAATTATCTTCTACTTTTTTTTAAATAAACAACTGTTGAATGCTGGCTCCCTAAAACGTTGCCAGAACAATCTGTGGATAAGGAAAAGCTAAGTTTATTGCATACCATATTGGGATAGCATATCCCAAGAGGGTCACTCACCAGCATCTCAGAGAAGTGAGGATGAAGCTGGGATCTTTACAGACATTTTGAAATCTGGTTTAGTGTGTGAAGTGGGGCTGGGATACAGTTGGGTAAGGGTCATAATATTGGTTTGGTGGACGCAGCAAGGCAAGCGTTTTGAGCCAAGGGGTTCAAAGTGTCGATTTGCCATAGTCTTCCAAATGTTTCTCTCCGGAGCTGTCACCCTAGGCTCTCGATCCAATCCTTACCTCTCCCCCTCTCAATGGATGACCTGATTTCCTACTTTCCTCGGACCAGGCCACCAGGCATGTATATTCCTTGAATTCTTCTTTGTCCTTCAAAAAGTTCTCCTTGATTTCATCCATTCTTTTCTCTTTACCCCTCTTTTAGAGAACAATTAATTCTTCTCTTAAAACTATCTATAACTTAGTCTTGTTTCCTCCTCATAGCCATTCACCCATTAGTCATCTGTTCCTTCTTACATGTTAATCTTCTCATTCCTCATGATTCCTTTCTCTTGGCCTAAAAACATGATTTCAAGCCATGGTCTTCAAGCCATGGAAGGTTTCAAGCCATGGTCTTCTCCTGTTTTTTCTCTTCTGCCTGAGTCTCTATCCCTTGCTTCCTTGACAAGTCCTGACAGCCTTAATGGGGACTTGGAAAAAGAAAAGCTCTCCTTCCACCCCAAATCCCTCTGTAGTTATCATCTTCTCACTGTCCTATCCTTTCCTTCTTCGCCAGGGTTTTATAAAGTGTAGCTGAGGCTGCTTGTCTGCACTTCCTCATTCCCATTTACTTTCTATTTCACTGTAATCTAATGGCCTTAGGAAGGTTACAAGTGATTTCCTAAGTGCCAATTTCAAGGGAAAATTCAAATTCCTTATCTTTGTGGCGTTTCACACTGCTGACCACTCCCTTTTCATTGAGAAACATATTTCTTTGCCTTCTGCCATCAACCCTTCTTGATTTTTTTCTGAAACTCCAGAACTTTTCATTCTCTCTAATTGGTTCCTTTTTCTACCTCTGCTCTTTAAATGTTACCATTATTTGAGGTTTGGTACTTGGTTCTTCACTGTTATCACAATATCTGTTCTCATGGGATGATTTTAACCGTTATCACTCACTCATGGGTAATTTCCTAAATTAAAGTAAGAAAATTTCCAGCATGATCCTCTCTTTAGTTTCAGATATGCAGTTACCTGTTAAACATTTCCACTTGGATCAAATTTATTATTTGCAAAATGAATTTATTATATTTTTTATGAAAGCTCTTCTTTCTATCCTTGACTCTATTAATGGAACCACTATCCACTCTCCAGTGTTTCCCCAACTTCTCAGATGATAAGCATCACTGGCAACACCTGTTGACCAGATTACAAGGCCTCCCACCTAGAAATTCTGATTCAGTTGACTGCGGTGAGTAGCTTGGAAAGCATAGATAGGACAGGGCATCATTCTTGCCCTTTCCATCTGCTTCGCTCCTACACCACCCATTTGGTCACTGGGATCTGTCCACTGTATCTACCAAGTATCTCTTACACCATAACTCTCCCCTCGTTCACCGCTGTTACAGTTTTAGTTCTGGCCCTTGTGAATTGTTTGGTTTAATAATTATTTTCTGCTTATTCTGCAAACCTAAACCTTCTATTCTCATTTTACTGAACATGCAGAATTTCTTTGTTAGGCCACATTCTTCCTCATCTCTGTTTCCTCTTCCTGAAATACAATCCCCCATGCTAGCCTTCTTTTACTGCAAACTAGTCATCCTCTGAGACCCAACTAAAGTAAGTTAGAACATGGTTGCTTGAAACATGGCAAATATACACTGATTTTGAATGACTAAATCCTTAGGTACTTCTTTATTTAGTTTCATCCGGAATGTAGCTTTTCATGCTCTTGGCAAGGGAGACATATTTCACTGCAGAAACATAAGTAAACTATAGCCCACATTTTGGCTTCAGATAGGCTTGAGTTTAATTCCTATTATTTCTATTTAATGATGCAGGATTTTGGGAAAACTCCTTAAACTTTCCAAACCTCAAGTCCTCATCTGTAAAAATAGAGATGATAATAGTGAAAATTTAATAACATAGTGGAAGCAATGTGTTGAGCCCAGTTCCTGGCACAGTTGGGCTCCAGAATCTTTGTATGGGTGATAATTTATAGTCCAAATTAGAACTGTTTTTGAGAATTAAAGAAGGTGCTATTAATAATTTTCCTGGAAGACAGGTATAAACCAAGACTGTTACCTACATACAGGAGAGATCTTCGGGCCACCTTCTCATTGTAAGGAGGATGATAGCTAAAGGATTTGCCTTGAAGTTGTGTTGGCAGATGAATCCCACTCTTTTTACCTAAACCATATGATTGAGGTGAAAGTGGGGTGGACTAAAGACCCTCTTTGCACCATCATTTCCTGGCATATGGCAGATGCATAATATGTGTAAACTTTATGGTTATTGACCCAAGAAACTGTTCTGGTCATGCCTCTTTCTATTTTCACTTCCAATCTAAACTTTGAGGTCTTGTCCACATTCTCTGTCTCAGACATTAGCCTTTCCACCCCCTTAGTCTCTCTGGTTGGGCATCCAGTAATGGCTGCCTTGTAGGGCACATATGTTCTTTGAAAAATGAAAAGGAAGCCTCACTCACTCTGTCATCTGGGATGGATGACTTAATTTTTACATGCAAATAACTCTATGAAGTATTAAGTACTAAGAGCTATGCTCTTGGTTATAGCTCAAAGTGGCACTCTGGTGAACTAAAAGGTTATCCCATCATCTAGGATATGTCATTAGCATGGTGAAAAATCTAATTTGGCTTTAGCCTCTTTTGTTTTTGCATCTGAGCTTTCACTGCTTCAGCTTCAAGGAAGTCCAGTCCGGAGCACACATGCCAAGCAAGGAAAGACTCCAGAAGAAAAGCACCAGGGCAGGCAGGTTTCTGTCTTCTCATCCACCTTGAGGAGGAAGACACAGATGCAATGGCTCTTCTTTTCTAGTATTACCTGCAGCTCTAGAAATTCAAGAGGCGTCCTGACACTTCCCAAGAGGATGGTTGATATCTGGAGAGTGACTTAGGCTCTGGGAAACCCTCTTATGAATTGTTGTATTGGCTTTAATTTGGAATGACCTTATTTTCAATTCAAATATTTCAATGGTTTGTCATGTTGTCAGTCACTGCAAGTGACCAGGGCTGGCTGCAAAGCAGGTATTTAATAAATATTTGTTAAATAATCCAGCAAGCTTTATCCATTCTTTTCCTTATAAACATATGCACATTTAATCTATTTTTAATTTTCAGCTTCTCTTCATGTCTATTCACACATGAAAAATTCATTAAATTTATAATTTTTCCAGTCACCATACTGGATCTCAGATTGATCGAGTGCTGTCACAGCCCTCAAGGAGCAAATGTTTCTGGTGGGAAGGGCAGAGAAATGAACAGAAGAGTTGTGAAATCAGAAAAGTCAATGAGGGGAACATGCATCAGTTGTTATGGAAGCATGAAGGAGATTGAGCTAAACAACCAACTTGGGCAGACAGCAGTGGTAGAGATGTTAGGGAAGGTTTGCTGGAAAAGGAACTCTGAGCTAAAGCTTATAGAATGAACAGGAATTCGGAGGTAAGTAGTTGAAAATGGGAAGGGCATTTCAGGCAAATGGACAACATGAGAAAATCTGTAAGACAAGAAAAATTTTGTGTTCAAGGGCAAAGAGAAGCAGCCGAGTGTTGTTAGAGCATCTTGTTTCAGGTGGAGAATGGGAAAGGGTGAAGCTGGAGGAGCAGGGCAGGCTCAGATCATACAAAGAAATCATGCTTTGTTCTCTCTTTGTTGAGGAGTTATTGAAGAATTTTGAGTAGATTTGCAAAAATGGAATACTGTATCTGAGAGGAGGAGGATGGATTTGAGGAAGACAAAATTGCTTAGATATAGAGGTGAGGGGGAGAGATAATGAAGCTGGTCCCTTTGTATACAACCTTGGGGATTGGGTAACTGGTGTAAGAATGAGACAGCACAGTAGTTCAAAACATTGTCTCTGGAGCCACGTGACCTGAGTTCAAATCTCAGCTTTGCCACTGCTAACTGTGTGGCCTTGAGGAGGTGACCTAATCTCTCTATGACTCAGTTTCTTCATCTGTAAAGTGGGGTTGGTATTAATAATATTTATTTCTTAAGATTCTTGTAAGGATTAAATGAATAAATAGGTGTAATGGACTTAAAATTACGGTGGCACACAGCAAGTACTATAGAAGTAATTACCACTTTCATCATGGGAAAGGAACAGTTTTAAAGGGCAAGAGGCTGAGTTCAGCCTCAGACATTTTGGTATTGAGAATCCATGTGAAGACATCCAGTATTTAGTTTGATATGTTCATCTGAAGTTCCAGAGAAAGGGCTTGGCTGGAGGTAAAGATATTTTAAAATTTCAGCATATGAATGTCTTAATAAAAACATGAGGGTCGAGTCAGCAGAAGGAAGGAAATAATAAAGATTAGAGCAGAGATAAATGAAATAGAGAATAGGAAAATAATAGAAAAAAAATGAACAAAACCAAGAAAAGTTTCTCAGAAGGATCAACAAAACTGAGAACCTCTTGGCTAGACTGAGAAAAAAAGAGAGAAGGCTCAACTAGCTAAAATTAAGAATGAAAGAGGAGACATTACAACTGATATCACAGAATAAAAAAGATTGTAAGAGACTACTAAGAACAATTATATGCCAACAAATTGGATAATCCAGAATAAATGAATAAATTTGTAGAAACATGCAATTTACCAAGGCTGAATCATGAAGAAATAAAAAATCTGAACAGACCTGTAAGTAGTGAGGAGATTGAAGCAATTAAAAAAAAATCTTCCAACAAATAAAAGCCAAGGACCAGATGGCTTCACTGGGGAATTCTACCAAATATTTAAAGAAGAATTAACACCAATCCTTCTCAAACTCTTCCAAAGTATCAAAGAAGACGGAACACTCCCAAATTCATTCCATGCGGCCAGCATTAACCTGATAACAAAACCAGATGAAGACAAAACAAGAAAACTACAAACCAATATCCCTGATGAATACTCATGTAAAAATCTTAAACGAAATTCTAGCAAACCAAATTGAACAGCACATTAAAAGGGTCATATATCATAACCAAGTGGAATTTATACCTGAGATACAAGGATGATCCAACATGAAAATCAGTCAATGTAATACACTACATTAACAAAATAAAGGAAGGACAAAAACCATATGATCATCTCAATCAATGCAGAAGCATTTGACAAAATTCAATACACTTTCTTGATAAAAATAGCCAACAAATTAGGCATAGAAGGAAACTACCTCAACATAATAAAAGCCATATATGAAAACCCCACAGCAAGCATCATACTGAATGCAGAAAGATTGAAAGCTTTTCCTCTAAGGTCAGGAACAAGGCAAGGATGCCCACTTGTACCACAACTATTCAACATAGTACTGAAAGTTCTAGCCAGAGCAATTAGGCAGAAAAAAAAAACAACAAGGCATATAAATTGGAAAAGAAGAAGTAAAACTACCTCTGTTCACAGATGACATTATTTTATATGTAGAAAACCCTAAAGAGTCCACCAAAAAGCTGTTAAAAAAGCAAACTTAAAGTACAGTCAACAAAATAATAAATGAATTCAATAAAGTTGCCGGATAAAAAACAATACTCAAAATAAATTGTGTTTCTATACACTAAAAATAGCCAATCTGAAAAGGAAACAATCCAATTTACTATAGCACCAAAAAGGATAAAATACTTAAGAATAAACTTAAACAATCAGATGAAAGACTCATACACTGAAAACTATAAAATATTACTAGCTAAAAGAAATAAAAGAAGATATAAAAAAATAGAAAGACATCCTGTGTTTGTGGATTGAAAGACTTAATACTGTTGAAACTTTCATACTACCCAAAATGATCTACTGATTCAATGAAATCCCTAACAAAATTGTGACAGCATATATTGCATAAATAGAAAAAAAGTCCTAGAAATGCAAATCAAAACCACAATGAGGTATAACCCTGCACCTGTCAAAATGGCTATCATAAAAAAAAAATTCCACAAATAGCAAATATTGGAGAGGATGTGAAGAAACCCTCATACACTGTTGATGGGAGTGTAAATTGGTGCAGCCACTATGGTTTTTTTTTTTTTTTTTACTTTAAATTTACTTTAAATCAGCCATTCAGCAAAGTCAGAGCTAAGTTCTTTTATTTTTTTGCTTTTATTAATTTTTAATACATCTTTATTAGAGTATAACTGCTTTACATTGTGTGTTAGTTTCCGCTGTACAACAAAGTGGATCAGCTATATGTATACATATATCCCCATATCTCCTCTCTCTTGAGCCTCCCTCCCACCCTCCCTATTCCATCCCTCTAGGTTGTCCCAGAGCACTGAGCTTATCTCCCTGTGCTATGCAGCAGCTTCCCACTAGCTATCTTTTTTACATTTGGTCATGTATATATGTCAATGCTACTCTCTCACTACATCCCAGCCTCCCCTTCCCCCGCTTTGTCCTCAAGTCCATTCTCTACATCTATGTCTTTATTCCTGCCCTGTCACAAGGTTCATCAGTACCATTTTTCTAGATTCCATATATATATGCGTTAGCATACAGTATTTGGTTTTTCTCTTTCTGACTTTCTTCACTCTGTATGACAGTCTCTAGGTCCATCCACCTCACTACAAATAACTCAATTTCATTCCTTTTTATGGCTGAGTAATATTCCATTGTATATATGTGCCACATCTTCTTTATCCATTCATCTGTTGATGGACATTTAGGTTGCTTCCATGTCCTGGGGTGCAGCCACTACGGAAAACAGTATGGAGCTTCCTTAAAAAAGTAAAAATAGAACTACCATATGATTCAGCAATTCTACTCCTGGCTATATAACCAGAAAAAACAAAAACACGAATTTGAAAAGATAACATGCACCCTAAGGTTCCAAGCAGCACTATTTCTGATAGTCAAGACATGGAAGCAACCCAGGTACCCATCAACAGATGAATGGATGAAGAAGATGTGGTACATATATACAGTGGAATATTAAACAGCTGTAAAAATGAATGAAATACTATTAGTTGCAGCAATGTGGATGGACCTAGAGAATATTATGCTTACCAAAATAATTCAGACAAATACTATATGATATAACTTATATGTGGAATCTAAAAAATAATACAAATGAATGTATACACAAAACCAAAACATGGGATTAACATATACACAGTACTATATATAAAATAGACAACCAACAAGGACTTACTGTATAGCAGAGGGAAATATACACAATATTTTGTAATAATCTATAAGGGAAAAGAATCTGAAAAAATATATATATATGTATATAACTGAATCACTTTGCTGTACACCTGAAACTAACACAATATTGTAAATCAACTATACTTCTATATATATAAAAAAAATCATTTCCCAAGTTAAAAAAAAAACAAAAGTGAAACAGACTCACAGACATAGAAAACAAACTTGTGGTTACTAAACGGGAGAGGGAAGGTGGGGGGAAGGAACAAATTAGGAGTATGGGATTAATAGATACAAACTACCATACACAAAATAAATAAGCAAAAAGGATTTACTATATAGCACAGGGAATTTTACCCCTGTCTTGTAATAACTGATAATGGAATATAATCTGCAAAAATACTGAATCACTATGCTGTACACCTGAAACAAACACAATATGTAAATCAACCACACTTCAATTAAAAAAGAAAAAAGAAAGAAACAAACATCCTAAAATTCACATGGAATCTTAAAGGGCCCTGAATAGCCAAAACACTCTTGACACAGAAGAATGAAGTTGGAGGCCTCACACTCTCTGATTTCAAAACATACTACAAAGCAACAGTAATTAAGAGAGTGTAGTATTGGCATAATGATCGATATATAGGCCAATGGAAGAGAATAGAGAGCTCAGAAATAAATGCTAGCATATGTGGCCAAATGTTTTGGACAAGGATGGTAAGACTATGCAATAAGGAAGGCACAATCTCTTCAACAAATGGTGCTGGGAAAACTGGATATCCACATGCAAAAGGATGAAGTTGGACCCTTGCTTTACACTGTTTACAAACTTTAACTCAAAATGGATTAAAGACCAAAATATAAGTCCTAAAACTATTAAACTCCTAGAAGAAAGCAGCAGGTAAAAGCTCCATGATGTTGGATTTGGCAATGATTTCTTGCATATGACACCAAAAGCAGAGGCAGCAAAATAACAGAGACAAATGGGACTACCCCAAACAAAAACTTCTGCATGTCAAAGGAAACAACAGAATGAAAAGGCAACCTATGGAATGGGAGAAAATACTGGCAAATCACATAACCTATAAGGAGTTCATTTGTATCATACTTCTTAGATTCCACATGTATGTGATATCATACGATATTTATCTTTCTCCATCTGGCTTACTTCACTCAGTGTGAGAATCTCTAGGTCCATCCATGTTGCTGAAAATGGCATTTTTTAATTCTCTTTTATGACTGAGTAACATTCCATTGTATATATGTACCACGCATTCTTTATCCATTCATCTGTTGATGGACGTTCAGGTTGCTTCCATGTCTTGGCTACACAATAACCAAGAGGTTGAAGCAACCTAAATGCCCATTGGCAGATGAATGGATACATAAAATGTGGTATATACAGACAACAGAATATGGTGAGCCTTAAAAGAGAAGGAAATCCTGTCACATCCTCCACCATGGATGACCCTCAAGGACATTATGCTAAGCAAAATAAGCCAGTCACAAAAGGACAAATACTGTAGGATTCTACACTCACATGAAGCATCCAACGAAATCAAAGAAAGGTGGTTACCAAGGTTACCAAGAAAGTAGAAAGGTGGTTACCAAGGGCTGGGAGGAGGGGAAATTAGTGTGTAGTGTGTTTAGAGATGCAGTGTTACAGGATGAAAAAGTTCTAAAAACCTGTTGCACAACAATATAAAGATACTTAACACTATTGAACTGTACACTCACAAATGGTTACGATTGTAAATTCAATATTAGTGTTTTTTTTTCTTTTTAACCACAATAAGAAAGTTAAAAGAGAGAGAAAATCAGATAGGAGTGTGGATAGAATTCCTCAGGAAATATGTGGAGAGTGAGAGTAGACCAAGGATGGTTCAGAGATTCCTCCAAGATTCCTTAGTATCCCTTGGGAATACATTGGGAATGGGTGGACACCATACACAATCATTAAGAAAGACTGCTTCTTATCCCTGGCTATACATGTTCTTTTCTTTCTAGAAGATTTGGGGGTCTCAACGGGAGGTTATTTCCAAATCTGAATTTTATTCCCATAATGATTTCAGTAAGAGAAATTAGTAGATAAAGGAAATGCAATATTATGTAATAAGTGGTGTAGGTAGAGCTCAGGAAGCAAGACTGACAGCCCAGCCAAGAAATGAGAAAGCCAGGTCTGGAAAGTGAAGATGCAAGAACTCAGGAAGGATCAAATGCTGGGAATGGAGTTACTTCGCAAAGTTAGGAGAGTCTGAAGTGCATCTGAAATCAGCGGGGAAACTAAGGTTAGCAACGTAATACCGTGGTGACTAGGTTTTCTAAACCAAGGTCGGGACACAGGTCTGAGTCAGGGCAAAATGTTCAAAGCCACAACTGTGCTAGAAAATCTAGGACATTTGGCAGGCATTCCCCTGGCCCTCCTTGGAAGATACAGTGCCTTGAACAAAGGAAAAGCCATCATGAGTTGACTTGGGACTGTATCCACCCCTTTTTCCCACAACCCGTACCTCCAGTGGCCCAGCGGACGATGTGGGATCCTTGTATCTTCACGGATGAATTTGAGCAACAGGACCGGAGGAGAGAACACCAACTTCTATAAACAGGGACCTGCTCTGTGGGCTATCAATTTAGCTTTGTTACAGGCACTAAATTCATCAGCAAAATGTTAGTTAGACCTTCAACTCAAACGTTATAGCTAGAAACGAATGATGGGAGGTAACCCAGGCCCTAAATAATAGAGACCAGATTTTAAGTAATACCAGTGACTCTGTGTGTATTTATATCTATGTTTCTGAGGAGGTAAGTAATCCACATACTTCCTGCAGCTGAGCACTTGATCTTACAACATTTGGTATATAAGTAGTGTTGCTCTATAGGGCAGCTTTAAAGTAAAAGGAACTTTTCTCCCTCTCACAAAGTTCTATTATTGGCCAAAGAACCCCATCTCTCTCTCTCTCTCTCTCTCTCTCTCTCTCAGTTACATGCTCATGCACGCACTCACAAGCTCAGTCACTTAAAAGTTAAACTTAACGTCCTTTTTAATGGGAAAGTCAATGGATCTAAGTGCTTGAAGCTGGTAAAGGTGAAGAAAACCTTGGTTCAGATCACCCAGGGCTCCCATAAGCTGTATCTTTCCAAAGACATTTTATCTTGAGTCGACCTTCCCCAAAGAAATGCCATTTTCCTTCTCATCAACATCTCTGAAAAAACCAATAATAACTGATGCATCTCTCCCAGCTCTTGAACAAGCATTTAATTGAGAGCTTCTTTTTGATAAGTGTTCAGATGCGAGCCTGTCACCTGGGCCATTCAGGCCTCCATGTATTCGTAGCACAACTCTGCAAATAAACAAAGCTTTGAGTTCCTGGAGAAAAATGCAGCTTACACAGCACTTAGGAGCGCTCAAAGAGCCTCTGTTCCCTCTCCATACTAATGTGGTTTCACAAGAAGACCAAGATTATTTTATTGCCCCAGGATGCCAGGAAATTTTCATTTGGCTCCCTCAGATCTTTGGGATAAAAGTGGGACAGTAAGGAAAAGAATTCCCTTTGCTGTCTTAGATTTCTGTTCTCCAGGAAAATATGTTATGTTTTCTAAGATCAGATACTCTGTCGTTTATTTTTAGCATTGGTAACTGTATTATTTTACATCCCCCAGTCCCCATTTTTTTCAAAGGAATATCTCCCCCTCTGCTTCTTCCTGTTTTGGATCTTTTCATGGGATTCCACTTCTGGCTAAAATACAGGTATAGTGCCTTTCACACATCATAGGCTTATTGACTGATGTAGAAATGAAGGACACAGGTCCATCGTAAGTAGAAATTATAATCAGTTAAAAACTAATGAAGTAATTAACCTTTCTAGTATACCCTAAAATAGTTCATAGTAGAAGTTTTTGAGGTGTGGACTGTCAGAATAAGTTTGAGACTATCTGCTTGAGAGTTTATGAGAAAGTGCTTCCCTGACTTTATAACATGGTACGCCCCCTGCCTCTGTCACCTTTGGTCGGCTTAAGTTTTCTTCATAGCACTCAACACCTAGCATCGTATTTGTTTATTTATTGTCTGTCTCTGTCCACTAGAATGAAATCTCCATAAATGAAAGGATTTTACCTCTGCTGCACTTCTGGTGCATAAAAATTGATGAATGAATGAATGACCCCACAGTAGGGAGGAGTAGCCTATTTGTATATTTAAAGAAAACTGAATGCTGACTTGAAATCAGCTTCAAAGCTATTATTCAATTTCTTAAGTTCTCACCTTAAATAATTCTGGCTCTGCTTTGCATTAAAATCTTCCACAAATTCCACAAGCAATGAGAGCAAATCTGTATACTCACTTTTATGACTGAAGTGAAAGTATCCTCCCTCTCCCTCTCTCTCCCTCCCTCTCTTCCTCCCTCCCTCCCTCTCCCCTTCTGTCTCCTGAGTAGGGAGCTCTAGTGTTTGTTCCTCACTCAAAGGACTTGGTTCTCTGGACTTTGTATATCCTAGTCTTGTTTCCCTGGGTTTTCCTGAAATTCTGCAGAAGTATCTGGTCTTGCAAAGTATATCAGCATTTGACAAAAAGAGAATCCAAAGCTGTCTACCACTTGTGAAATTAAAAATTTTATGAACATTTGCAAAATGAGAAATAAAAACACAATGACATTGCCACGTTGAATTCATTGGGGAAGCAAATGTGGGTACAAATAATGAGTCATAATAAAAGTAACATATACATATTTTTCACACACATTTTTCTCCTGAGTTATCAGGTATTCTCTCTCCTCTCCAACTCTGTTCTCCATATACCCAAATGAAAAATTTACTTGCGCACTGAATAAACATGTTCTATAGGGGATATGTATAGTAAATGTTATTAGAAAGGAAATTTCTGCTAAACTGATTTCCTCCCCGATTGCTCTCAAAGACTTTTTCATATGCTTTTGACCGTAAATTTAATAGATTGTCACTTTGAAAACTTCTTCTAAAATATTTGAATTTTATTGGTTCTCCATCAAGTGCTGGGCAGCTCCATATACCCCGAGAAAACCATAATACACTGTTTAATTTTATGCTCACAACTAACTCGTGAAGTACATGCCACTTACCAAACGAGAGATTGTAAAGTTCAGAGAGGTTAAGTTACACACTCAAAGTCACACAGAAGGCAAGACAGGGAACAAGGATTCGAACCTAGGTCTTCTTGGCTTTAAATTCCATGCTCCTCCTCTTGTCTATTAAACCTATCATCTGACTGTCTACATAGTCACATATTTATTTCTTGTCCTTTTGGGGGTGGGGGAACACTCACACAACCAGAACATGTCGATTAGTTAAAACAGCACTGTTCTAAGAGAGAAGGTATTCCTTAGGGCCTGGTTTTCTTACCTGAAGAATGGACAAAGGGAGTTTTAAGACTTCTTTCAGTTCTGAAATTCTATGGTAATAAATGATCTTAATTGGAACCAATAAGAATAAAATATAATTTAAAAATATAAGTGGTTCAGTGCTGGAAGCTATATTCCAAGCTTTTCCATTATTCAAAAAGAAGGAATATACAAAAACATTACATTTTAAAATGTGTTCATATCAAGTATAGCTGTAAAGTTAAATATGGATTGAAATATATTTAAAAATTTAATTCTTCTCAAGTCAGGACAGTTATGACTGAAAAAGCTTCATATTTATTAGTTAATATTTTACATATATATATATATATATATATATATATATATATATATATATCTTTTAAAACTGTTACTTGAAAGGCACAAAGTAATTCCCAGGCCAGGCTTTAGAAAAGGCAGCAAACACTGTGGCTTCAGTGAAGGGGCCCGTGGTTCCTGATAGAGTATGTGACCAGGGCATCCCCAGACACCAGCTCCACCCTGGGCTCTGGGGCGGTCCCCAAGGCCACCTCCTGGTTGCCATTTTGTTCTCCAAGGTTTGACCAACAACCGACCCTCCCCACCAACTCCTGACTGTTAAAACTGGTGAGAAGGGCACTGTTCCAGAGTAAAACGGCCAGTCCCAAAGCCTTCCTGATCATTAATTTATGGTAAAATGCAGGTTTCATACCAGAGTCTCATTTTCATTTTGAGGCTAATGTTCCCTGATCTGAGGTGCTCCTTTTCCCTTTGAATAGTCTTGATTATTTTTAAATGCCCTTTGTTCTGTTCTATAAATCACACCGGTGCTTTCTTTTAATCATGTTTATATACATTAGAATGTTTTCCACTAAATGTAGACATATTTGTTACAGCTTTCTTAAAGTACTAACACTCTCTTAAAGCGCTGGCAAGCCAAAGTACAAATATCTAATGGCATTATATTAAACCAAGGTTAAAAAATGTTGAAACACATTTTGAGTGTATTTTCTTTGAGAATGTTACTACTTTTGTCTAGTGGAACTTTCATTTTTGAGGGGAGTAGTGGAAAAAAAATCTCAGTAGAATTTTACCATAAACATAGCTTTATGGAGACAATGTGTGGTACAAGGAATGAGAAAAACAGGAGAACCGTTTCATTGGCAAGATACATAACTGAGTATCTGGATTTGCCAAGACAACACAGACATCGTGAAATCTGACAATCAGAATTGCTAGGACTTCAAGGCACTACTCAAATGTTGTTTAAAGATGGTCCTCACTTTCAAAGAGTGTCTACCCAAGTTGTATCTTTCATCCAGAAATTCTACTATCTAAACATTTCGGAGACTTTGAAATGGAAATTGTCTCCATAAAGCAATATTTTTTTAGGGGGGAGGCCAAACTCTCATGGAAAAATGTTCCTTAAAATCTTTATCAAAGCGAATAAAACTTCAAATCCAAATTCCCCATGCATTTGATGTTAAAGCCGGTTCATGCTTTGCCTGTATATTTTAATGAAATGATCTTAAGTCAGGATGCAGCGTTTATCTCGTCATTTGAAGAATTAATTCCAGAAGGAAAGTCAGAGAGGCTCATTGAACAGGGGAATGAAGTATATCTGAAACAAATGATCCCATCTACTGAATATAGCTTGCATTTTCTTATGTGGTTGGTAAAGGAAACTAAATATGAAAAATACAATAGTCGGCAGGTTAAGTATTTTAGTACTAACTTCACTTAAAAATGACAATAAATGGAGAAGTCATTTACAAAATGTCCCATGTGTGGGCATGTGCATGTGTACACACACACACACACACACACACACGCACACACACACACACACACCCTGTCCAACCCTGCCAGATTTACCTAGGGTCGGGAGAGTAAGATTTTCATCAGGTTATGGAATTAAGCCTAACCTGACTTTCTCATGTGAAGCATTTGTTCTGACATATGGTTTTTTTTTTCTTCCTTCAACCTTGTTGGATTTTTTTATTCCATTTTTATAGGACAGCTTTGACTCTGCACTAAACCATGCCACTAACACGTTACTTAATCTAACTGGCACATTGTAAAATTTTACACATGCGCTCATCCAGATAATTACACAATTAATTTTCACTTAGTTCATCTGAAACAGGATAATGAAATTTCCACTGGTGTACTGTTACGTCCAGGGGCCAAGGGTCAGTTTCCTGTTTGGATAAGGGTGAGTTTAAAGAGGATTTCTGACAGTCTCCTTACTTCAACTCGTTCTAAAAACATTGCAATGGAATTTCAATTTACAGCTCTGTTCAATGAAAGGAGCAGATGTTGAGAGTGAACCACCGCCATGCAAGAGCCTCCTTCCACACAGGTGCGTGAGGGAAGCCATCAGCTCTTCGCTTTAGAGACGTGTCTCTTCTACCTTCCATTCTGGACTGAAAAAGTGGCTGACAGGCACTTGGAATTCATTTTCCCCTCAAGATTTACACAACTGCTGAGCTGTGACAGTAAAGCAAAGATCTCGGTCCCCACTGCCTTGCATTCTACAGAAAAACAGTAGAATCTCAATGACTAAATTGTCCTTGAATTTAGAGGAACTTGAAATCATACCCTTGTGAAAATTTCTCACAGAGCAAAAGTGGCCCAGGATCTAGATTTTCCTGGTGGTAAAAGTGAAGAAATTTTACTTCGAAAGGAAGTATAAATCTTAATCTTTCCTTGACAGATTGCGTGTTTTGCTATAGTTTCCAGGTTTAAGAGTCTCATCTTAACACTAGGTGGGTATTTTATAAGCAGCAGTGAAAGATGCCCAACAAGGGTATGATGGGTATCTTGACTAATCCACCTTCTTTCTTCAAAATATGCTTTTCATTGAAGAATCAGACACATTGCTAAAAGTCTACATGTGGTTGAAAGAAGAACTGGGTTCTAACACAAGTCAGCTTTATGTTAAACCATTATGCATGTAAAATAGTCATTGTATGGTGGTGATAAGAGTCCTGACCAGAGCTATATCTGTTCATTAATATAACCTCTGTGAGTTCCCTGTTTTGATGTCAATTCCTGTCTAGGTTAACATCGGGGGTGGAGAATTGCTTTTATAGCTGAATCCAAATGCCTGAACCTTGCCATGGGAAGGAATAGGCTGAGATGTTTATTTATATTGATGATAAAGAAAACTACTAAAAGGAACTATAGAAAGTATGGGACATTACTATTAATAGCCAAGGATGCTTCTTCTAACTGCATTGGAAGACTCATATGATAAAACTCAAGAAAAAGAGTTTTCCGATTATAGTAGCATATTAATTCCAGATTTCCCAAAGAAATAATTTCACCTTCTAAAATAAGTGAATCTTACATACATCTCAAACAATTGAGGAGAAATGATCTGGTACTTATTGGGACAGTTTGCAAAAATGCATCCAGGTAGAGTACATTTTCTCTCTCATTTCCAAGGTAGTAAGGTAAGCTAGACTCTGCTCTTTCTCCAGCACTCCAGGCATGCTTCTGCCTTAGAGTCTTTGTACCAGCTATTTTGTCTGCTTGGAATCCTCATACTCCAGATAGCTACAAGAACTCTCTTCTTCCAAGTATTTACCCAAATCTACCTTTTCAGTGAAGTCTACCCTGACCATCCTATCTTGAAATTGCAACTCACATGGTCCTACCCCCTCTCTTGGTCCTAACTCTTCCAGATCTCCCTTTGTCCTGGTCTACTTTTCTCATACAGCATCACATTCGAACATACTGTAAAATTCACATATTTATTACACATCTATTGTTTATTGTCTTCTAATGGAATGTAAGCTCTAGGTTGGCAGGGATCTTAGTTTTGTTCATTGCCATATCCCAAGCACCTAGAATGGTGCTTGGTGGGTACTCAGTGGGTATGTGTTGGATAGCTGGACAAATGAATAAGCTCTGTGAGGTCAGGTGCTATTTCCCTTTTACTCCTTGCTGCAATCCCAGAAACTAACATTGTCCTTAAGAGATATGAGAAGCTTACCCTTTATTATGGAATAAATGAATGAAAAACCAGGTGTAGTCATTTTGCTTTTATATGCTAGAGATGCAGAGCATTCTGGGAAGGCTCACCACGCTAAGACCAGTGGGTGATAACATCAAAAGCATAGCAGGTAGTAGGAAACAAAGTTTCAATCTGCAGGTAACTAAATCTCTGGGGTAATAGAACATACAGGCCTGTTCTGCTCTTGACTTATTCTCTATCTTGAGCCAGTCACTCAAACTGCTTTGCGTTCACAGCGTTGCACCTCTTATTCTTGCAAGTATTCAGAAGGGTCAGCTGTATCTTTAATACATTTTTATGCTATGGCAGATACTATAGATCAGAAGACTGTTTATTTTGCTTCTAGGTAAGACTTGGGGGGGTGATTTAACATATATTATTAAAATACATAACATACTTCCATACTTTTAAGAAAGGCATCATAAAACCTTGGTTGTGTTTAGTGCACACAAGAACAGAATGAAGACATTTCTGAAAATAGTGAGGTTGCAAACCTGTCTTCCTTTCTTGAAAGAAAAAAAAAAAGCTTTTGCCTTGAGTGATTCTGAAGCATCCATTAGAGTTCCATGATACTTGGGCTGTTCATGAACATGTGACCACTTGGGCTTGAGCAATGGTCATTGAAAAACCAGTTATTAAGGGATGGACGGACTCTGGTGACTTTCCATTTGAGGACAAAGAAGGAGCTCTTATGATATATATTTTTTCTAGGTGTATAGAACACAAACATGCTACAGGTCACATTTTTAAATAAAATAAAGAACATGTGGTTTCTTGTAAGTTCTCTAATTTGTCATGTTGTTTTCACTGAACTCTAGTTGTACAACAACAATGATTTGAAGTAAAATGAAAGAGAAAATTGGTGGTTTTAATGCCTGTGTTCCACCATCATTCCAGGCTTAAATGATTTTCATTTTATAGCAATGCTACCTCTCTAGAGAAGTTCAGGCCAAACTTGAGGTTAGCCAGCTCCACAATGAGGAAGTACAGAGGCCAATAAATGCCATTCCTCCACTAGACTCTGACTTTTAGCACTTCTGTTATAACTACTAGCACTTCTCTCACTCCACCACTTACGTCTTATGAAAGACAGACATCCACTGAGTTCATTTCTTCTTCCATTGACAAGTAATCCCAACCATATTCACCTTCATGTATTGTCTAGATTCCAAACTTATAACCAATCTCCCTGGTAAGATCTGTCCAGAAAATGTTCAGCTGTTTGACACCCACACTTTTCTCAATCAGTGTCCTGAGCACCAATTTTCCCTTTCTCTATTTTCTAACTTTGTTGAATTTTCTGAGATCCCACGTTCAATCTCCATTGACATTCTGTACTGTTAGCCAAGGTCCTCAGGGAATCTAGACAAGGGGGAAAAACATCATTTATAAATGAGTGGTGTTTTAGGGTCTCTGTTCTTTATATATTATTGAAAACTGGGTGATGGATGTGCAATCCCCATGGCCTTTATCTGTCACTTCTTAATATAATCACTGCATTGCTTCCATATGTTCGGTTGTTGCCCTTCCTGCATTTCATTTTGGCCCTTCTCCATGTGCTGTGACTGAGTATCTAGTGACTGTCCAATGGAATGATGGGCACCTCACTGAAAATTGCCACATTGTACACCAGGTCCCTTACCGTTGAGACTGTACCACCTCTACTAATAAAAATCACTTTACTGGATAGAAACATGATATCTCTAATCTCTCTCTCTCTCTCTTGTCTTCAAGACACCGAAAAATCAATGTAGTCAATTTGCTCATTTCAATCAGTAGTTTGTTTTTTTTTGTTTTTTGTTTTTATTTTGCGGTACGCGGGCTTCCCACCATTGCGTCCTCTCCCGTTGTGGAGCACAGGCTCCGGAAGCACAGGCCCAGCAGCCACGGCTCACGGGCCCAGCCGCTCCGCGGCACGTGGGATCCTCCCGGACCGGGGCACGAACCGGTGTCCCCCGCATCGGCAGGCGGACTCTCAACCACTGCGCCACCAGGGAAGGGAAGCCCCTGGGAATCCCCCTCAATCAGTAGTTTTTAAAATCACCTAGTGTCTGAGAATGAGGGCAGGCATGAAGCTCTCAAAACCTTTTCCTCCTTGTAGTAGGTTCCACAGTGTCCCCTCCAAATTCATGTCTACCTGGAACTTCAGAATATGACCTTATTTGGAAATAGGGTTATTACAGATGTAATTAGTTAAGAATCAAGATGATATCGTACTGAATTAGGGTGGCCCTCAAGTCCAATGAGTATCCTTCTAAGAGACAAAAAAGGACCCACAGAGACACAGAGAAAAAGGTGATGTAAAGGTGGGGCAGAGATTGGAGTGATGTGTCTACAAGCCGAGGGACACCAAGGATTGCCCGCAACCACCAGACTCTAGGAGGGAGGCATGGCATCTAGAAGGAACGAAATTCTAGAAAGAAATGATGCCTTGATTTCAGCCTTCTGGACTCCAGAACTGCAAACTGCTGGCTTACAACATCATATTATTTTGTAAATTACTAAGCCCTCTTTTAATGTCATTAATCATTATTATAATCCCGATTATACCAGCCTACCTTTAGAAGCTATTTGAATAAATTGATTGACACGCCTTTGAGGTACGATTTTAAGATGATTATCCTTTTCTTCAGAAATAAACCAGTTCCTTTATTTTATTAAAAAGAATTCTTTATTTCATTTAAAAATAAATTTTGTTGTCATAAGACACCAGTTGGCAGTAATCTGTTAAGGCAAACACAGATGATCCGTTAATCCTCTACATCCTTTCCTCCCTCCCTGATGGTTGGTATCGGATCAACCAACTCTGTCCCTCTTCTTCTTTCATTTCCATTCTGCTCAGAGTGCTTCTGGAATATTATCCCTATAGCTGAAACCACATTTTAAAGGATGGGCAAACTGGAGCCCACCTAGAGAAGAGTGAAGAGTCTGAATATGTGAGAAAGTTAAGGGAGAAATACAAGATGCCTGTATGTTTTTGAAAAACGTTTGCAGCGTGAAAGCAGAAGCTGCATTCTTACATGTTTTAACTTAGGTAACAGGTATTAAAACAATTTGCAAACTGTAAAATGACACGTAAATGTTAGTACATTATTATTGATCCAGAATGTTGTGTTAGAGATGGAAAAGGCTAGATATTAAAAAAATATTATAAGAAGTTTGTTGTACAAGATTTTTTATCAGTGAAGTGAGTTTTCCCAGGAAATCATGAAATATTCTTGCTGGAGACACTTAAATCAATATGATATGGCCATCGGCCAGATAATCTATAAATGTCTCAGATATTAATGAGCTGAGTAATCTTGGGTAGGTGATCTACATTCTCTGAATCTGTGTCCTCGTATGGAAAATAAAATATAAATATTGGTCATTTGGCATGGTTGCAGTGATGATATAAAGCACTTTCTGAGCTAGAAAGCAAAATACAAACAAAAGGTATTACAGTTACTTTTTACTCTAAATTTAAATGATTCTGCATGACCTCCCTTTCCCAGTTTCTCAGGATCTAATACCACTGCCTGATACCTTTACTGCTAAGAACAGAGTGGAGATTCTAGGAATCCCTGTGGGGTCTTTACTGATACCTCAGTAATGGCTGCTATCCTGACCAGAACAACTTCATTTAGGTTCAGGCATTCTGTATGCCTGATCCTGGAGACACCATGATTGGTGTTTTTGTCCATCTCTGGGCTTGGCTACTATGAACTAGCCTTTTTTTTTTTTTTCATAATTGGCTTTTGTATTTTGGTTTTCCTCACATTTTAAAAATGATAAGCTAATTCAACATTATTCTTCTTATCACTTTACCATTGTTCAATATGTCGTCTAGGTTTGTAAAGGCTGTTGTCTTGACACTTTCTGTGAAGCATCCTCATTTCTTTATGTTTTAGGTATTATTCATTTGGCCTGGCCTTAATAAATGCACACTTGAAGATCCTCTATGATTTGTTTCTATAGTCCTCCAAATTAGTGGGGCTTTTCCTTTTATCTTTTTCAGATCTTGTGACTAATGCCTAAACAAAATTTCTACAACCAGATGAAAATACATTCTTCATAATACATTATGAGAATTGGAGGAGATAAAATAGGTTCACTTTGCATTTATGATTGTCTACACAGTTTCAAACTAGGAAGTGCCCAGACTTCCTTTCATCATTAACATTTAACTAATTCTATCAATTCAACTTTTCGAATAGAAATTCTTAATGAGAGACTCTGTAACACCTAATAATTAACCTCTGAGGGACCAGTATGCCTACTCTTCAAAAATAGAAACTCTGTAATGCTCCTTTCTATCATTCTCCTGCAAAAAGGAGGTCTTTCACATTTCAAATATTGGCTTTTCCTGCTTCTACACATGGCAGATTAATTTGGCTTTTATAATGAGGTGGAATGTTTCAAATCTAAATTAACACCTTTGGCTTTACTTTGTGAGAAGACCTGTTCATTACTCTCTAGTAACTTAATGGCTGTGTTGTTCTATGAACCAAAATAGTGTAATGTAATCTGACATTTATGACTTCCACATAATATCAACTGCTAAAAAGGTTGAAAAAAGGTTTCTATTCAGAAAAAAACTCAAACTAATAAGCATGCATCCAATATTAAAATCGGGTCAGAGATCCTTTTCACTTTCATTACGTATAATTTATGCCACTTGAATGTAGTTTAATAAGGTGGTAAAAATGCCAGTTGTGGTATCTCATAATACTTTTTATAAACTGGTTTTACAATCTCTCCTTTGTTCCAAAGTTCAAAGTGACAATTGAAATGCACAGGCTGCTTAGGAGTTCTTGAGGTTTCTCCTGGAAAAATTGGTGAATATATAAATTATATATATGTGTATCTAAATATATATGAATGATACATAGCATTTATGAATATTTTTGTAGAATATACTTACAGATAAGTCTTAAATGCTATTTATTTAAGGTATGTTTTAAAAATGTAAACCTCTTTTCCAAAGTCTTCATAATTTACTAAGACATTCCTTTCTTCCAGGTGCACTTAAGTTGATACTTTTCAGTTAAAAGGAAAAAAACAGAATTTAAGAAAAAGCTAGTTTTATATTATTGCTCGGGCCCTAAACTTTTGTTAAGATGAAACAAAAACTTCCCAACACTTATTCCTCACTTGGTCAACGTCAAACAATACCCTGAGGTGCTCTTACAATGGTGGCATTGTCAGCTTTCCATGACTTCATTCACTCACTGACCATTGCCTTACTTCCTGGCTGAGGTAAATAGGGCTTTGCGAGTACTTCCCCTAAGTCATTTCAGAGGAGATAAATTAAATAATGATTGCAATGTAATATTGTGATAGTGCTAAAATATTTCCTTCAGGTTTCAACTTTGAGCACAAGTTTCCATAATATATAATTTTTCATTTGCTAGCTCAAACTTTGGGTTTTATTAAATTCTACAGCTGCACTCAGTATTTATGCATTTGGTGACCAACCCTGATATATTATAATAATATGGAGTTAAGACTTTATATAAGAATATCAAAATGTTTCAAAAATCACTATTGACTTAAACATGGATATTCAACACAATTTGCTTAAACACCAATTGAACAAAAGCATGAGACACATTTTAGCTTTTGAGCCAACGTTAAAACTGGTATTCACACAGCTTGCTCCATCCATCTGAAGTCTTTCATAGATATATTTCTATTTTGAGGTGAGAGAATTATTCTAGAAGACCTCTATAAGAGGTTCCTGTTCACTGTTCAACCATGCTAGAGATTTCAGTGAAGTCGATACTCGATGAATATGGAGATAGTCCTTAGAAATGTTTGTCTCAGTCTGCTAAAAACAACAACCACCAAACGATACAGAATTTGTATTGCTTTTGTCAGAGAAAAAAACACAAGGGTTGCAGTCAGGGCTGAGTTTAGTTCAGTTATTGTATTTACTAGCTGTGTGACCTTTGATATGCCACTTAAGCTCTTTGAGCTTCCCTATCTGTGAAATGGAACTAATTGCAGCGTTCTGTAAGATTAGAATCAAAACAAGATGTATATTAAATGAACACTAGAATGTATATCACAAGAATAATACATTCTCAAAATCATCGTGTTCATTATTGTTGGAGGGAAGTGCACATGACATACTAAGTAGTGGATGTGGTTTGCTCCTGTTTTCTTCAGGATTCAGTTAAGACCCTGTCTTCTCAAGTCATATACTCTTGCTTATTGAATATATCAATGCTAACATCCAGGAAGGGCTCACCCTCACATAGCTGGGGCCCAGGAGCAAAGGTGACTAGGGAAAATCAGCAAGAAATTGCCAGAATTTGGAACCAATAGAGCAGAAGAGTTGGCTTTTGGAAGAAGGACAGCAACAAAGGAACACTGGTTTCAGGGAAGGATCAAGGCTGTGAGTTGCACATCACGACCAGCTAGACTTAGGGCAAGAACCAATGTTTCCATTGGTCCAATTATGCTAAATACAGTCTTCTCTTCCACTCCCAGTCATATGTCCCTGAGTCTGGATTTAAGACACAGTCCTGATTTCACAGCAGCACTGGTCTTGAACTTGAAGGGGTGGAACACACTCTCCCCAAGTTCATATAAATTTTTGTTTGGGAATACCTTCTTGGTTTATAGTAGTCAGCTAATTTCCTGGTGGGGAATACAGAGAGAAATCTAGTCAATTTTCATGGGAAAATACACCTTGAGTTATTAGATGAAGCAAGGACCAATAGTTATGTCAAATATATGATGCGTGTTAAATACAAACCATTTGTTCTTGCAAATCCTTGACTGAAATGGAAGTTTCACTTTATCCTTCAGAAATAATTTTGCATCATTTCGGATATGGCTTTCTTCTTTCTTTGTAAAATAATCTCCATACTTGAAGTCATCATGGTTATCCATGTTTTATGGTTCATTTTCATGCTCCCTCTCCCTCACTCCAAGGGTTATAGACACTAGAGAGAAGGAAATCTGGGTTTGAACCCCAATCGATGTCACTCTACCTCGAGTCTTGCTCCTCACAGCTTCAGGATGTGTAATCCACCATTACCACCCCCACACTGTGTTGCCAGGCAACATCCTCAGAATGGCCTTCAAAGTTTACACTTGGAGGCAGAAGGACCTCTGTCAAGGCCCAAGCTCAGTAACATTATTAAAGGTCCTCTGCTGTATTATTATGTAACTTTCTGAAAAATTGAAGCATACTCAACACTCAGAGAGGAGAAGTTATTAGGTGTGTATGATGAGGGCTAAGTGGGCGAAGTTATTGTGCATATTGAAGAGGCAGGATTGTGGTAAAGCCAAATCTGTGGCCCAGACAGGGTCCTTAGGAGTTTGCTTTGCATTGCAAGAACTCAACAGGAAGGAAACAACCCTGTTTGTGTAGTGACCTGTGAAATAACCTCTTACTGCTTTTAATTAGATCTTGGTACCTATTGCAACTTCCTCATAGGCTAGGAGACTCTGAAGACTTAGTGTTTTGATGTGAAAACTGCCTGAAATCCTTATCAGTAATTCCTAGCCCCATGTTGTTCCTTCAGTGATTCTGAGGTTCTTGTGTAAAGATGTGTTAAGATCTTAAACAGCGCATCAAATACTGATATCCTGGGCATCCTCCAGTTCCAAGTGTCAGAATGCTAAAGACAAAAAGTTTGAGGAAGAATCACAAAATTCATTCCAGAAATCAGAAACTTGACAGAAGTAGGTTCTTCCCTGTGCACCATCCAGATCTTTCTCTGTCTGGCTGTGTTTGAGAGTCTCTTTGCGTACCTACTTCACAAGTGAGGAGTGGGAATAGAAATAGAAATATTCAGGGGAAACATTATCATGAATTTCATTCATTTATGGTTTGGAGGGTAGTATACCACAATGTAAACTGCTCTGAATTTAGAATCAGGGACATGTGGGTCAAATCTGAGCTTTGACTCTTGCTAGGTGGTACACATGACAACAGAGGAACAGCCCATTAATTACTATGGGATGATGTACATAAGCCAGCCAGTAGAGCAGTTGGTTCAGAGTTGATTTTTCAACTAACCACTGTTATCTATAGGAGCTGAAATGTTACATGTTTCTTGTATGGTTCAGGGAAGAGTCTTGCCCTACCAATCACCCTAGCTTCCTCCCCACACAAGTTAATTTTTCTAGTCACCAAATACCTTTAAGTAGTTACTACCTAGATCTTTCAAAACCCATTCTAAGAATTCTCAGATGGCTTTGAAATTCCAAGCGCTGATAGAGTCTCTCACACCCAAACATTTTTCTTCAGTTATTAGAGATTCGGCTAAGTCTTATGATATTCTGGGGGAAAAAAAAGAAAAAATTGCTAAAACCTAATCATGGAAAAATGACATAGATAACTAATCTAATCTGTTTTTCTTCCCTACAGGAAATATTGACACAATGTCCATTCTTCCTTACATGAGATAACTCTCTGTCTTTAAAAGTTTTCCAATTGTTTGAAGTCAAACTGAAAGTAGGCAGAAAAAATGACATTATCTGAAATAGCTGAGCTTGAGTTTGAAAAGCAATCTTGAAATACATGTTTATACAATGATTTAGAATAACACAAAATTTTCCAGTTGACTGTCCCTCAAAGATAACAGAACATGTGTTTATGTTTGTTGGTGCTATGAATTACTCTTCGCAAATTTCTATTTGATTCAAAATGCTTATAAAATACAGTGGTCCACCATAGCAAGGTTTCATGCCTTTAATAAATGGGTGAGCACTGAGACAACTTCAGTGACGATCTCATGATTGCTGAGCATCTCTTGTTAAGTCATTGAGTCATAATGGACAATCTATTTTTAGGTAGAACTTGGTCTCATAGTCTTTTTTATTCAAGTTTTGAAATATTCTTGCTTAGTGGAAGAGAAATTAACTGAGGTTCTATATGCTTAAGGACTAATAGTAACATGATAGACTGTCTACAAAGATGGCCTCCAATCTCCTCCTATCCATGTCCAGGCAGGCCATGCCTCCTTTCTTCTGGGCTGGTCTTGATCCAAAGAATGCAGCAAATGTGACTTTGTGCTACTTCTGTGTTTAGATCTTAGGAGGCCTGGTGACTTTTACTTTTTATTGCTTGGAAGCCTACCAACTTGTAAGAAGTTTTGGTTTCTTAGTGAATAATGAGAAACCATGTGGAGAGGGAGAGAGTCCATGTAGAGGAGAGATGAAGCACCCCAATTGATAACCAGCACCAAAGTCCCAGACATGTTAGTAGGCATACTGTCTGTTCCAGCCTAAATAAAGTCCCAAGTACCTGCAGCAGCAGCATGGAGCAGAAGAACCACCAGCTGAGCCTAGCCAGCCTACAGAGAGGGATATATATATATATATATATATATATATATATATATATATATATATATTTCTTTTTTTTAGCCACTAAGTTTTAGTGTGATTTGTTTTACAGAAGAAGAACAGAGGATATAACTCACTATCAAAATCAGAGAATGGAAGGTAGCAGTTCTTGAAATTGGAACTTGGTACATTGAAGCCTGTATTGTGGTAATTCTAGCAATATCAGGCATCAATAATGCAGGCTCATTTTCCAGAGGAAGAATCATTTGATTGAGTTATGTTGGTCTCCTTCTCAACATGACTTGCGGTCTTATTTGCATCCCCAACTTTTGTGGCAGCAATTCCTCCTGACTCTGCCATCTCCAGCCTGGGGCTCCTCCAACAGCAGGTTTGGGTTTCCTCAGTAAAGTTTCAAAAACGAAGAGACAGCAAACATATACCACTACTGTACATCCCAACACTAGTATGCAAATAATTAGGCTGGATGCCCTCTGGCACATGTGTTGGAAGAGTGTGGCAAAGATTTTGAGTCACTCTGCAAAGTAGTTTCTCACAGTGAACCATACTACACACTCTGGCATGCACAGAATGTTTTATACCTTAGAAAAAAATGTAGGAAGTGGTCTCTAACCAGGTGAGAGGTAGTGGGAGTCTGAACAGGGCTCATGATATTCGGGACAAAAAGGAAGGATAATGACCCAGGGTTTAACAACTGTGAATACATGGGAGGTGACAGATTTAAAGAGACGAGCGAGAAGGGAATCTAACATCTAGATATAAAATGAATGGGCTAAAACACATTGCCTTCTTTTTTGAGGGGAGGCAAGCAGGCCTTCAGCAAACTATCTTTTACTGGCATAAAAACTGCTTTGAGTTGATCCCACACTAAACTCCCATGGTCTACAAGCACAGACACTCTCATAAATGCTTAAAAGTAAAGATACTCTTTAAGTGTTTTCATTGGACTACTGGTCATAAATAGAAATCCAGATAAGAAGAGATATAGATTTGGAATTTAGGTTGACTGAATGAAACCAAAACCAAAACAAACCAACCAAAAAAATCCAACAGGGTGTTAATGAAGGCCCATCAGGATGGTGGCTTGTACCGCAAATTACTCAGGGACTCAAAGAGCCCAGCAAAGCTGACCACTGCCCAGTGTCTTATTATTTCCAGCAACATCTTTTCTTGAAAAGTTCTGGTATGAATAAAATGTTTTGTTTGAAAAGCAGTATGTTCTCTAGCAGTTTTCCAGGGCTTCCAGCCCCTATCAGGGTGCTTAAAGAATTTCTTTATTTTCCACTCTTGGATTTGTCTAGATACTCTGCTTAGCTCAGTCAGGGGAAATGTTCATACTCATTGGTTTTTAGGCATATTTCCTGGGTGAATCTCATATTTTCCATTTTCTTCTCACTGCTGGAGTATTCAAACATTCTATGCCATGTAAAAAACAACTGAAACCCCAATCTTCCATGGTCTCCATAACCACTCCAGCTGTCTGTCTGTCTCTCTTTTCTCACAGTCAAACTTCTCCACATCCTTATACAGGCACATCTTGTTTTATTGTGCTTCACTTCATCCTGCTTCACAGATATCGATACTGTGCTTTTTACATGTTTGTTGAAGGTTTGTGGCAACCCTGCATCGAGCATGTTTATTGATGCCATTTCTGCAATAGTATTTGCTTACTTCATGTCTCTTACATTTTGGTAATTCTCACAATATTTCAAACTTTTTCATTACTATTATATTTGTTATGGTGATCCATGATCTTTAATGTTACTATTGTAATTGTTTTGGGGCACCACAAACAGTGGCCATATGACAATGAACTTAATTGATAAATGTTGTGTGCGTTCTGACTGCTCCACTGACTGGCCCTCTCCCCCATTTCTCTCCCTCTCCTCAGGTGTCCCTGTTCCCTGAGACATAAAAATTTGAAATTAGGCCAATTAATATAACCCTACAATGGCCTCCAAATGTTCAAGTGAAAGGAAGAGTCATAAGTCTCTCACTTTAAACCAAAAGATTGAAATGATTAAGCTTAGTGAGGAAGGCATGTCAAAAGACATAATAGGCTGAAAGCTAGGCTGCTTGCACCAAACAGTTAGCCAAGAATGCAATGCAAAAGTTCTTGAAGCTTTAAAAAGCTGCTCCAGTGAATACATGAATGATAAGAAAGCAAAACAGCCTTATTGCTGATATGGAGAAAGTTTAATGGTTTGGATAGAAGATCAAACCAGTCTTAACATTCCTTTAAGTCAAAACCTAATCCAGAGCCAAGCCCTAAAGCTCCTCAATTCTACGAAGGCTGAGAGTGGTGAGGAAGCTGAAGAAGAAAAGTTTGAATCTAGCAGAGGTCGGTTCATGAGGTTTAAGGAAAGAAGCCATCTCCATAACATAAAAGTGCAAGATGAAGCAGCAAGTGCTGATGTAGAAGCTGCAACAAGTTATCCAGAAGCTCTAGGTAAGATAATTAATGCTTAGTGTGACGACACTAAGCAACAGAATTTTCAATGCAGGCAAAGTAACCTTATACTGGAAGAAGATGCCATCTAGGACCTTCATAGCTAGAGAGGAGAAGTCAATGCCTAGCTTCAAAGCTGCAAAGGACAGGCTGACTCTTGTTAAGGGCTAATGCAGCTGGTGACTTTAAGTTGAAGCCAATGCTCACTTACCATTCCAAAAATGCTAGGGCCCTTAGAATTATGCTAAATCTACCCTGCTTGTGCTCTATAAATGGAAAAAGAAAGCCGTGAGAGCACATCGGTTTACAACATGTGGTTTTTTAAAAAAATTATGTGTGTATTTATTTATTTGGCTGTGTTGGGTCTTCATTGCTGTGTGCGGACTTTTCTCTAGTTGCGGAGAGTGGCAGATACTCTTTGTTGTGGTACGCAGCAGCCTTCTCGTTGCAGTAGCTTCTCTTGTTGCGGAGCACAGCGTGCAGGCTTCAGTAGTTGTAGCATGTGGGCTCAGTAGTTGTGGCACATGGGCTCTAGAGTGCAGTCTCAGTAGTTGTGGTGCATGGGCTTAGTTGCTCCATGGCATGTGGGATCTTCCCGGACCAGGGCTCGAACCCATGTCCCCTGCGTTGGCAGGCGGATTCTTCACAATAGGGTATGATTTTCTCTATTTTGCAGATGAGGGAATTGAGGCACAGAAAGGCTAAAGACTGGTTGGAGATCACACAGCTGGATGTGAACAAGTCTGTCTGTCTGCAAGGTCCATACTCTCCTACATACACATCATGCTGCAGGCAAGAAGCTCTTTCCCATTAGAGACCAAAAAGATATCCACCCGCCTCCAGAACAATAGTGCTGACCTGGTAAGGGCTACATATAGTAACAATTTTCTGTTGAAGGAAACCCACCAGCAGCCCCGGGGAAAATGGAAATTGATGGAGAGCTGTGTCTCGGTGGTAGTGTTCACGGTCTTGCTGTTGGCACACGCAAGAGTAATGCGCTGTCTTCTCTTCAAGTGGCATCAAGTGACAAATCCGCAGTGTGGGAGGGAGTTCGGGGGGATGAGAGCATTTACTGCAGAGAATGACAGCTGTGTAGTTACCCCGCATGGACTTCATCACTTCTGACTACAGCCAGGGGTTCTTCCCTTGTTCGCTCTGTTTATCCTGAGACCAGCATCTTCTACCCATAGTCAAACTCCTATCGTACTTCTAGTCTGTCGTGCCAACTGAGACTCGAGTCCCTGAGCCAGGAGGCATGAATGGGATGTTGTCTTTTGGGCTCTTGGGGAAAGTAGGAGTGGTGAAAAGAAGTTGTAACCACGGATTCCAGCAGCTTCCATCTCTAAGAAACAGGGAGTGTTTTATACCCTTTTAGGAGGTGGTCATTCAGATCCGGTCATGAGAGGAGACAGAAGAGAGGCTCAGGAGAAAATAAAGTTTATTTTATTCACAGGTCCTAGAGACAGGAAGCACACAGAGCCATGCAGATAAACCCCAGTGTGGTCAGGAGGCAGAAGACGGGCCTTCGGAGAGAGCTTAGGCTGTGACCTTTATTGAGATTTCCTCAAGAAAGGCAAGGCAGGGCTGGGTGAACAGTTCAGGATTGGTTAGTTTGAAGAATTTCAGCGGGCTCTGGGCTTTAGGGGTGGTCTCTGGTTGCCTGGTACCCGGCCCTGGGATGATTAAGGCAGAGGAATATTGCCTCCAAGGCTCCTAATGGTGTCCTAGGAAGCCAGCCTGGAGTAGCCATATTTCACGTGTGACTGAGTTGTGTAAACTTGGGCAAGTTCATCATCTACTTGGGCCTCAGTTTCCTCATTCGTCAATAAAGCTTGAGTCAGCTGATAAAATCCTTTTCAGGTATAATTTACCATAATTCTTACATATAAACGAAGTTTATATTAGTGAAATTTCTGGGTTTCCTCAAAGGGAGGGGGGTCTGAGAGTACAGATTTTGACTTAACCTATAAGTGCAAATATTTTTCCAGGTTTGCTTCTCAACTCAAAAGATCCTCGAGGTTTACAGTGAGTTAACACCAAATCAGAGAGGTAAGTTGTAAATTGTTTAATCGGCCAAAATCAACTGTAGGTCAGTTATTTCAAGACTTGCTCAATGTTAGTGTTTGAAAAACATCAACACCTCTATTATGTTGCTGGTTTTGATGGAAAAAAGTACATGCACCCTCTTCTAAAGAGAAGAGGCTTGGGAGGTAAGGAAACTCTCAGCGAGCCATCACACAGAGGGTGTTGTAATAAAAAGAGTAAAACAAGGCCTTTGAAAGGGAAGTGTTGATTGCAAAGCATGTATAGAGGCATTTTAAAAATAAAGCAGGCCCTATGTGGCTAAATGATCAGCAATGCTATTTGAGAGCTAGAAACGTAAAGACTGGCACGCAGAACTTTATTCATGTTAATCTATTCATCAGTCAGCCGTATTTAGAAGTCGTCTCAAATATATTTTGGATGGGCTGTGAGAAATTTACACAGAAAAAGTGCTACTGTGACTTTACCAATAAATTGTGTATTTCACCGTGTGCTAATGATTTTTTTTTTTTCCAGAAGAGAATATGCTGTGACCTCAGTAAACTTTTATATGTCAAAATAACGAAACAGAACCTTATTTTCTGGTGCCAACTTTCTATAAAATCACTCTTAAAAAATATGAATCTCATGGCAGCATGTAGAATTTTACACACAGCTTCAGAAGACTTGGAATAGATTCAAGATTCAAATGCCAAAATTTGTATCTGTACCTTTGACTTTTTTTTTTAAAGGTATATAGCATATGCTTACACTGTATCACATAACACAATCACATCTTAGATAACATCAGTAGGTTGATGTTCGTCCTTCATTACATTTTCCACAGTGGACATTTTTATAGACCTGTCATGTGGAGGACAGCAAATAAGTAGATGTTACCTTTTGTTCAGTCAAGGTCGTTGTAGCCCTAAAAATAACAAAAGTAAATAGTGTTGTATTTTTTAAAAATCTATATGTCAAGCTTTAGACTGGTTAATTTGTCTTCAGTGTAGTGTCCTAGTTAAGAGCTAAGAGCTAAGGCTGCTTCATTTCAAAACCCAGCTCTGTCTATTACTAGTTGCATGACCTTGAATGAATTATTTAACTTTCCTGTGCCTAGGCCTTTTCATGACTACAACAGGAGTCATAATGACACCTATATCATAGGATCTTATGAGTTATTATTTGTGAAGTGTCTTGGACAGTGCTTGGCACAAAGCAAATGTTGTAAGTTCTTGTTGTTTCTTATCATCCTTAGATAAATGTGGAAAGCTGGAGAGAAAGAAAACCTATGTTCCGTAGGGTAAAAAATATCAAAGAACAAGCTGGCAGAAAAGGAGAATAATGCAATTACATTGGTTATACAAATCATTTAATTGTTTGCAAATAATTTTAAATCTTTATGGTCAGGAATTTTCTAAACAATATTTTTAGGTCAAGAATATTCTATTATAAGACGAGAGGAGAGTGAACATTAGTGGGAATGGTGGAGTAAGGACCTCCAAAGGGCTGCTCTATCATAAAAGCAAGGCATACCTTGCGAAAAATCATCAAAAACAAATTTTTCAGAACTCTGGAAATTAACCAAAGATTTTCAATAATCTATGGAAAATTTTTGAAAATCTGAATTTGGGTTAAAAACAGCAGATATTGTGATGTTTGAACTTGCCCTACTCCCATCACCCTCTTCTCACCTCTGGAATAGCCTTGAAAACCAGCAGTCTCACAACCATGATCGCTGTGAAAAATAGTAGCCTAGCAGGCACTAGAGGGGTCAGAACAGGTTTGGATCTCCTCAGAAGCATCAGTCTCAAAGAACTGTCTTTATCTGAGCTGTCTGATAGTTCTTGAAAACTCCCACTCAAAGTGCTTGCCCTCACTCAGTACGAACAGCATTTTTCCTGGGAGCGTTTGTCAAAAATAATCAGCAACAATTGTTAACATTGCCATTACCTGAGGCAGCGATAATAGTTGGGGCAAAAAAGAATCTGACCAAAACACTTATAAGAAAATTTGGGAAATGAGATGTTCACAGGGAGCTTTAAGCAGGTCTGACTATTCCTGGGAATCTTAAAGGTCATGTACATGTGTAAGGCTATGGAAATGCCCACGGAAATGCCTGAGAAAGTCCTAAGCTCTCACTTCTGGATGACTTGAGATGCCACAGAAACAGGGATGCAAAGTCAGGTCAGAATTGTAAATTGCCTTCCCGAGTGTTGAATGTGTGCCTGCCCCCAGATACACACAGAGCCCCTTGGCAAAGGCTAGAAGACTTACTGATTCCAGGTATTTAAGGAAATCTCTATTCGATCATTAGCTGACCACTGAACTAACTGAGCAGAGACTTCAGTGGCCACACATGAAAGAGAATGCACACTTACACAATTTGCTCAGGAAACTCACTAGCTAAGCAGCCAGCAGCCACAACAACCTACAGCAGCAACAACAAACCCTGGGGTAGGGGGGATCTGATTTCCAGAGTCGCCATGTTATATTGTTTAAAAAGTCCAGTTTTCACCCCAGAAAACCCCAAAACAAATGCAAGAAAACAAGAAAGAGTAGCAAATAATGAAAAGAAACGGTCAGCAGACGCTGTTCCTGAGAAAGCCCAGAAGTTGGACTTGGCAGACAAAGATTTTAAATAAAATATCTTAAATATGTTCAAGAACTGAAGTAAATCATGTCCAAAGGGTAAAAGGAAAGTAGAGAGCAGTAGGTCACCAAATAGAGAATACCAATAAACAGAAAGAAATAAAAAGAAATCTGATAGAAGTTTGGAGTTTAAAAGAAGAATAAGTCAAATGAAAATTCAAATGAGGGGCTCAAAAGCAGATTTGAAGTGGAAGAAGAAAGAATCAATAAATTAAAACCAGGTCAATTGAGATTATCAAGTTCAAAGAATGAAAAGAAGAAAGAATGAAAAAAATTGAATGGAGCCTATGGTGAGCCCTAGGACACCATCCTATGAGACACAGACGAGCATACCAAACACAAAACCAGAGTTCCAGAAAGGAAGGAGAGACCAGAAAAGAAAGAGAGAAATAAAGGGGCAGAAAGACTATTTAAAGATATAATGGGTGAAAATACTCCAAATTTGATGATAACTATTAATCTACACATCCAAGAAGCTCAGCAAATTCTAAGTATAATAAACTCAGAGGTCCACTCCTAGACACATCATAATCAAATTGTCAAAACACAAAGACAATTACAACATAAATGTATATTTTTGTTTGTCACTCTTATTTTTCTCCTACCTGATTTAAAAAACAACTGCAAAAAGCAATGATTATAAATTTGTTTTGATGGGCATGTATTGTATGAAAATGTAATTTACATAAACATAATAGCACCAGGGAGGGGGAAGGCAATGGAGTTACTTAGAAACAAAGTTTTTTAATGTTACTTAAACTAAGTTGTTATTAATCTGAACTAGACTGTTATAAGATAAGATGTTAACCACTAGGGAAGCTACTAAGAAAATAAATAAAAATATAATAAAATAATGACAAGAGAATAAAGAAGACAAACTATAAAATATCTATTTAAGGCAAGGAAGGCAGTAATAGAGACATAGAGAACAAAAAATACATAAGATCTATACGGAAAACAAATTGCAAATGGCAAATGTAAATCCTACTTTATCATTAATTACATTAAGTATAAATTCACATTTCAATCAAAAGGCAGAAATTGGCAGAATAAATAAACCCTCATATATTGCTGGTAGATTGTAAAACGGTGCAGCATCTTTGGAAAGAAGATTGTGTTTCTCAAAATGTTAAAAAGTTTTATAGGACTCAACAGTCCCATTCCTAGATAGATATATACCCAAGACAAAAGAAAACACACATCTTCACAAAAACGTGTACACGAATTTCATAGCAGCATTCTCCCAAATAGCCAAGATGTGGAAACAAACGAAGTGTCACTCAATTGATTAATGGGTGTGGTGTGTCCATACAATAGAATATTACTAAGCCATAAGAGAGAACTAATAGATGCTACAACATGGATGAACCTTAGAAGCATTATAAAAAGTGAAATAAGCCAGACACAAAAGGCTACACATCGTATGATTCCATTTGTATGACAGGTCCAAAAAGTCCTCAGAGACAAAGATAATTGGTAGTTGCCTGGCTCTGGAGATGTGAGTGCGGGCAAGCTAACTGTTAACAGGTTCTGGGTTTCTTTTTGGGGTGGTGAAAATATTTTAAAATTAGATAGGAATGGTAATTGTACAACTCTGTGAACGTGCTAAAAAACACTATGCTAAAAATCATATACCTTAAACAGGTTAAATGAGATATTTTAAAAATAGTAAAATATAGGTAAGTACTTGACACTGCCTGACAAATACTAAGTGCTGAGCAAATGTTAGTTGTGATCATTAATTGGAATAGACTATTCTATCATTATATCATTGAGAATAGAAATGCAAAGAAAGAAATAACTAAACTTTCTGCGGAGGAAATAATTTATAGAGTATTTTACTAACACTTAATATGGGTTTCTGGAAGAGTGAACAGTCCCTGTGCCATGTGGGAAGAAGAAGAAAACATGACGTGCCATGTGGGGTATAATTGTAAAATACTGGTCCCTCCTTGCATTACTCAGGTGAATCAAAAGTCATCACTAAAGAAAGAAATCTCTAATTCTAGCCCCCTGGTGACGGCCGTGCAGAGCTGCACTTGTGAGAAACAGCCTGGTTACAAAATAATGTCTTCTTTTCTGAAAATCCACCATGGTGACTTTCAGTCAGGGGTTCATGGTGAAGATCTGACCATGATTTATTTCTCTCTCAAGGGCATCCATAATAGCCTGGCCCCACAATGAACTCTGTTCTCAGCTGTCCTGGGCGGGGGTAGGCATGTCTCTTTGAGTTGTATCCACAAGGTGGAATCTTCATAGGGTAGAGAGTCTATATTTTAAATCAGAGAAGCTCAAAAATACCCTCTGAATTTGGTGCAAACTTCTCCCACTATTTTTAAGAGATACAGAAATTTACCATGATTTATTTGTATTTAAAAAGGCTTCACTTTATATTCAGTATGATAGACAATGGGGAAACCGCTGTGGAAGAAATTTCCATGTACGTCTGTGGCTCAGAGAGTACACAGGAGTGTACTCAGAGGGCTAGCCCTCCTAAATCAGGGCAGAACTGAACAACCAGGCTGAGGAGATGGGCTTTATTGGTGGACAAAAGAGACAGAGGAAGGGACTTCCCTGGTGGTGCAGTGGTTAAGAACCTGCCTGCCAATGTAGGGGACACAGGTTCGAGCCCTGGTCCGGGAAGATCTCACATGCCATGAAGCATCTAAGCCCGTGCTCCACTACTACTGAGCCTGCGCTCTAGAGCCCTCGAGCCACAACTACTGAGCCCGCGTGCCACAACTACTGAAGCCTGCGTGCCTAGAGCCCATGCTCCGCAACAAGAGAAGCCACCGCAGTGAGAAGCCCTCACCGCAGCGAAGAGTAGCCCCCGCTCGCCGCAACTAGAGAAAAGCCCGGGCAGCAACAAGGACCCAACGCAGCCAAAAATAAATAAATAAATTCATTTAAAAAAGAAAAAAAAAAAGAGGCAGAGGAAGAAAACACTGTCAGAAGAAGAGTAAAAACGAGGCCAAACAGAGTTTCTTTAACGGCCAGGGAGGAAAGAATCTGGATGAGAAAACAGAAGAATTTGGGTTCCTGGCAGTTATCTGCATAAGACTTGCCCTGTCATCTTCATGTAATCACTCTCCACGTGAGGAGAAAGTCACACGCAGGGAGAAAACACTTTTCCACATTCGACACCACTCCCTTGAAGGTCTGTGCCCATTGACACTAGTCCCGAGGACGTCAAGGAAGTTATGCATGAAATCACTTTCCTGTAGCATCAACCTCTTCAAAAGAGAAAATGCCAAAGCCTTTCCAGTGCCAGAGAAACTGGGATTTCATAACGCGGCCTACTTGTGGGTGTTTCTCTACCGCTATGATTATTAGTATGTCTGTTTTCTCTAAGGCTTAAAATTAGAACCCCAGGCCCACGCTTGTTTACAGTTCAGCATGTGCAAGGCCTGAACCACACGGCCTGGCCACCAGGAAGCGTGTGTGCGGGGCACTGCCGCTCTCCACACCGAGAGCATCACCCGTGGTGTGTTTAGACAGCAGAGCCCAGAAAAATGAGCACACCGTAAACGTTGCTAGTCATTCAGAAACCGAGATATCTGGAAGTGATAAAAACTACGATTGATAAAAGCTTGCCTTGTTAAATGTAGGCCACACATACTCTAAATAAAATATACCACTTAGGAAATGATTTGTGTTGATAAAACTTGATGGAGTTGTTTTTCCAAATGTCTTCTCCCTGCTGGGAATTTCACACTTTGGCAGGCTCTCCTCCCGGCCTCCCCAGTTGCCAGTCTCCTTCCTTGACCTGACCTGGTGTTGTTTACACGGCTGTTTACACATTTCTTAACAACTTTTGCAAAGGGCCTTTAATGACTTTCACTCCTGGCAGTGCTTAGCTTGAGGCAAAGCTCCAAAGGCTGCCAGTGTTGTTCTGTTTATTTGTGCAGTGCTCTCCCCCAGCTTCCCTCCTCAGAGACGGGCCTGGAAAGCATGGTGCAGGTTAGATAGCTGCAGATGAGTTTTAAGACTTGGGCTGTAGTTTTTAGTAATGAAACAGGGTACTAGCCATTGAAATAATTCAATTAGGAACCGCCATCATGTTTCAAGGGGGCTCGATTAGAGAACCAGACATTGATATTTGAGTCCATTTGAAGAAGTAGCACAACAAGGTCCCAACTCCAATACTCATCGGTTGTAGAACGGAGGACAAGTCCATGGTCTTTCCTGGGCCTTGGTTCCCTCATCTGCTAAATGAAGGGAGTGAACTGGATGACCACCAAACTCATATTTGGCTCTAGATTAAGAAAGATAACAATTTCCTCCTGCAGAAGTCTTGCAGAATACTATGAGAAGAACGTTTGGCTTTTGGGCTACAGTAATAATTTAGAGTGTGATGAGGATAATTGACAGTCCAATTATATAAAGTAAGCCATGAAAATGCATGTAAGATCTAGCTTATCTAGAGTGATTTTTTTTTTTTTAACTGGGTATTGCCAACTCTTCCTTTCTACTTTGTAGAGACCATTGTAAAGCCATGGAGAAGCCAGGAATCCATCATGAAATGAAAGGAGCAGAGTCAGGAAAGACCAGGAGCGTCTGGGTGGGCAGAGCAAGAACATTCTGGAAGAAGAGGAGCCCTGTGTGTGGCGGCCAGGGTTCCAGATGCTCACAACAGAGCAGTGCCCTAACTTCCACATCATTCACACAGGCTGAGCGGGGTGCTGCTGAAATTAGTGGCATTCATATCAGCAACGTTCTTACACCAAGAACATGACTCTCATAGAAACAGCAAATAAGGATACCAAACTGGGTCTATCTGGCATTAAAGCAGTTTCAAACACTTCTCATTTTGAAGCGAGAGTAAGATGTGTTGGAATCACATGATATTTCAAAACATCACTGGTTACTGTGACAAAAGGATTCACATGCTTGAAAGATTCAGAACTGTTCTAAATACAGAGAAAATATGCTAAAACAAATTAATGTCAATGTGGAGCTCTCCCCATTTCACATATCCATTCCTACAGGAATATTCCCCTCTGGCTTTGTCTTCCCCAAATCCTCACGGTCTCATGATATATTATTTTGGTGGAAGTTTCTTAAAATGATGACGTGAGGGTTACCAGAAACACCTCTTTCTCATGGATGTTTACATTAGTTCCCAGTAGGTGTTTATTAGACACTTGCTGCTGTACTAGGCCTGGGAATTCCAAACTGAAGATGACACACAAAGAATATGTCTCTGTCTCAAAGAGCTTAAACTCTAAAGATGGGAAATGCCAGATAATTTTGTAATGCAGCAGAAACTCTTGTAGAAGTTAGAAAATGCATCTGTGAGCCCTTTACCCTTGAGAAATCTCCTTTTTTACAACAGTTGGGGAACACATGCTCACATGCACTCTGAATGTTGTCCCTCACCACTATACTTGGGTTATTGGTTAACTTGGACAATGAAAGCAGCTTCTTTTGAAATATTTTCTGACTGGTGATTTTCACAGCATTATCCAGGTAGATGATCCTTGCATTACTGGGGTCTCTCAGTTCCCTGAATGCCGCTCTTCTAGTGATCTTTCTTCTCCTCTACCTTACTCTCGGGGTCATTACCAACATTATCATTATCAAAAACTGCAACCCCTTTATAATTTCTCCACAGCAGGATTTATCATTGCTATGGACCAGTGACTGCTGTTTATATTTCAGGTTTTTCTTCTCTTTTCCAAATGAGACCTTTATTTGAGGTTAACTGTCTTTATCTCACCATTGTGCATTGGAAGTGTGTTTATGTCTGGGTGGGGATGGCAGATAGCATGTCTTTTTGTTCAAAGGTTGATGGTCTACAAGGAACCACACCAGATCTACTAAAGAGGACTGCACAGTGTGCTCCAGGAGGGGGAGAAAAAACTAGAATGGATGTGTGTACAGCAAAGTGGATCAGTTACACATATACATATATCTCCTTCCTTTTTGGATTTCCTTCGCATGTAGGTCACCACAGAGCACTGAGTAGAGTTCCCTGTGTTATACAGTAGGTTCTCATTAGTTATCTATTTTATACATAGTAGTGTATATGTGCCAATCCCAATCTCCCAGTTCATCCCACCCCCCTTTCCCCCTCCTTGGGTCCATACGTTTGCTCTCTATGTCTGTGTCTCTATTTCTGCTTTGCAAATAGGTTCGTCTGTACCATTTTTCTAGATTCCATATATATGCGTTAATATACAATATTTTTCTCTTTCTGACTTACTTCACTCTGTATGACAGGTTCTAGGTCCATCCACGGCTCTGCAAATGGCACAATTTCATTCCTTAGTATGGCTGAGTAATATTCCATTGTATATATGTACAATATCTTTTTAAAAATTTATTTGTTTATATTTTTGGCTGCGTCAGGTGTTAGTTGCGGCACACAGGATCTTTCACTGTGGCGCACAGGCTTCTCTCCAGTTGTGGCATGCGGATTTTCTCTCTCTAGTTGTGGCACGTGGGTTCCAGAGTCCATGGGCTCCGTAGTTTGTGGCATGCAGGCTCTCTAGTTGAGGCATGTGAGCTCAGTAGTTGTGGTGCTCAGGCTTTGTTGCCCCACGGCATGTCGGATCTTAGTTCCCCGACCAGGGATCGAACCCACGTCCCCTGCATTGGAAGGCAGATTCTTTACCACTGGATCACCAGGGCAGTCCCTGTACCACATCTTCTTTAAGAAGGATGTATATATATATATTTTTTAACTTTGCTGATATAGTAAATTAGAAAGAGATGAGTGATTAGGAGAAAAATAAACCAGGACAGGGAGAATATTTATATGGGAGATGGAATTTTGGGATGACTAGAGAAGACTTTACTGGAATCAGGTGGAAAACATGAGAGAAAATACTGATATAGAAGAATAATTCACGAGATCCGGCATCTGAAGAATAGCAATTTCAGCAGAGAATTGACAGAATGGAGAAATAATAAAAGAAACTTCCCATAGCTTAAGGGAGAGACTTAACCAGTGTGTCTACCTTACACAGGATGAGAATCCAGTTGGTATCAGATTCTTCAAAACGAGCAATGAATGGTAGAAGCAATGGTTTTAAAGTTTTGAGGAAAACCTATTTTCAATCTGGAAAATATCAGCCCAGCTGAACTATCAGTTGTGAAGCCAGAATAAAGACTTGCAGAACTCAGAAAATTTACCTCCCCAGTTTATTGAGTCTGTTAGTAAACAGGAGAGAGGAAGGCATGAGTTCCAGTAAACAGCAGCTTCTACCGAGAAGGCAATGAAGGGAGTTTAAGGATGACTGACCATTGCACAGAAGAACTAGTAGGTAGTTAGTCCTCAGTGAGGATTAGTATTAGCAAGAAATAGGACACAGTTAGTTAGCAAGAGGACAGGACAATAGCACCTCTGGAGGAAAAATAAGGTAATGTCCAAACTTAGACGACATGCTTGAGACATAGAAAAATGTAAGGATATCATAATGGTATAAAATGCAAGGGATGGGGAGAAGAGGACACTAGAAACTCTAGGGAAAACAACAATAAGTTATTAGAAAGAAAATACTCATAACAGGTTACTTGATACAGCAATTAGTGATCTGCATAATCATAAAACTATCATGCCATTAATTTATTTTTTACTTTTAGAATCAACTTATATGCAAATATAGAGGATTTAACTATGAGTATAGAGCTCAGTAGAAAGGTTATTTACCTTGAGAATGCAACAGTAAAAATATGTATGCTGGGAGTTGAGAAGAAGTTGAGATAGGAAGGCTGAAGAACCAGAGGCAAGTGTAGAGGTATTAATGCCTTCTTCATTCAAATAAGATACCTAGAGATTCCATGGGTGATACATAATTAGATGTTGAAAATAGCATTTAAAAGATAGAGAGAGAACACGCAAGATCCATTTTGAGCATAGAAGTAATAGGATTTAATAGCTACATGAATAGATGTAAGGGGTGCGAAAGCTGGATTAGAATGAAATATGACTCCAAAGTTTTGTCTCTGGATGAAGGAGACTGATGGTACCATTCAGTTTTGGTCAAATTCCTTGAAAACAGGAACCACTTATTACTGAACATGTAGATGAAGGAGAGAGAATCACAGAAATTGTGTGTGTGTGTGTGTGTGTGTGTGTGTGTGTGTGTGAGAGAGAGAGAGAGAGAGAGAGAGAGAGAGAGAGTCAGAGAGATGGAGAGTGAGAGTGGGAGAGAGAGAATAATTGATTAACCAAGGATGTGGTTAATCTCTCTCATGAAGGGAAGGGATAGGCTCAAGGAAGAAAAATAGAAGATTCATAATTCATTAAGACTACAATAAATTTAGAGGAGATGAAGATTGTTCAGCTCAGATCAATGGTTCTCAACTGTGGCTGCAGTTAGAATCACCTGGAGAGATTTAAAAATTCCCAAATGCCAGGCCACACCCTAGGCCAATTAAGCCCAGGATCTCCAAAAGTGGAACCCAGGCATCAGCATTTTTAAAGCTTCCAAAGTGACCACAAGAACAGCCAAGGTTTAGAACTACTGGATTAGGTGATCTAGCTTGAGCTTGTAGGAGGTGAGGCCACCCGGGAAGAGTCAAATTGGAAAAGACCTGAAAAGAAGGAAAACATTTACAGCAGGAAACCCAAATAAATCTTAGCAGAGAAGAACAAAAGGCTTGGTCAGTAGCAGTGAGGACCCCCTTATTGCACTGCACCCACATTTTCCTACTGCACCCTCTCAAAGGAGGTTTCTTGGTTTTGGAATGAACTCAATATTAGGAAATGTGAATTTTTTCCCCTACCAGCAAAAGGTTAAGTAGAAGAGAAGTTGGCTTTAATCAGGCTGGCAAACAGGATATTATGAATGTCGAGGGGATGTATATATCTAGGGGCTTGCTAGTGAATTGTAGAAAGATTAACAGTGAGGTCTGAGATGGTAGGGGATGAAAAAGTCAGGATAAAGGGACTAGAAGTCATGTGACTAGTACAATCGGTGAGCCCAAAGTAAAGAAATATCTTAGAGGACAATAGATTTTGGTTGGAGAGGTGTCATTCAGAGTTTGAGATGTTAGCAAGATAGGTCAACTCCACATCTCAGGCATAGCTGTAATGTTGAGTGGCTGAAATAGAATGAAAATAAAGGCTGTAGAATTCAAGGAGATAAAGGAGTTATGAGAATCTTCAAAAAGATATTAGAGCCAGAAAGAAGGATACAAAGGTACAGAGTGGAGAGAGGAGCTGGACATGAACCAGGACACCTGCAGGAGATGCCAACAGGAATGGGAAAAGGATGCTATGCAGATGCGTGAGGGACCAGAGAACACATGTCTCCTTCAGGATTACAAGCCACTGAGAAATTCCCTTAATCAGTATAAGTCATGTTTAGAAATTTTGGGGAAAATGTAATATAGAAGCTATATAAAAATATACCATCACACTTGAATCCCAGATCTGTAATGTAAATATAATTAAGGAATATGTTACGCAAATGAAGACATTTAGGAATATGTCTTAGACTCTGGAGCTTGTACATGATGTTCATTGTTAAAAAAAAATGAATAGTGGAATGGATAAAATAAATGTAGATAGAATGAATAGGATAAATATTACACACAGTGGGTATAATCATTTAAGCATGAGCTAGTTCCCACAATAATAATGTTTTGAGAACAAGGAGGAGGAGGAAGGGGATGGGGGGGAGGAAGAGGTAGGAGAAGGAGAGGAAAGCTGTAGAATAATATATAGAGCATGACAGGGTCCCCAGCCCCCAGGCCACCGACCGGTACTGGTCCATGGCCTGGTAGGAACCGGGGCTGCACAGCAGGAGGTGAACGGCGGGGGAGCGAGCGAAGCTTCATCTGTATTTACAGCCGCTCCCAATCACTGCATTACCACCTGAGCTCTGCCTCTTGCCAGCATTATGGTGAGTTGTATAATTATTTCATTATATATAACAGTGTAATAATAATAGAAATAAAGTGCACAATAAATGTAATGCACTTGAATCATCCCAAAACCACCCCCCCACCACCCCATCCATGGAGAAATCGTCTTCCATGAAACTGGCCCCTGGTGCCAAAAAGGTTGGGGACCTCTGGAGTATGACACCATATGTATACATTTTAAGAAACACACATGTGGTAGTAGCATAAGTCGAGGACTGGACAAATATCACCAAATTCATGGTGCTGGTGGCTTCTGGAGAGGACTGGTGGTGATGCCAGAGAAGGGCACAAATAGGATTTAAACCAAACTTATAATTTTTTTTCTATTTTAAAAAATAAATCATTTGAAAAACATATAATGAAATGATAATATTAATACTGCAGTAAATGAGTGTTTTAAAACATTTTTTTCCTTGTGTTTTTGGACAAGTACATGAATAAAAGTGAAGTACTTGTAGAAGTATTTGCATTCGAATAAAATTCCTTCTATGGTAACATTTGTGTTCACAAATGTTAACTCTTTGGATCCTTCCCCAAATCCCTGAGAACAATGTCCTATTGATTCCCACCTTACAGGTGACAAAACTGAGGCTTTGGAGATAAAGGGCAAGGGGGAGGGAGAGCTGGGGCAAAATGCTGGATGTTTGTAAAGTGCCTAACCCAACACTCCTTTCAACACAAAAATGCCTTTTATTTTACCCTTCCACAAATAATCTATATACACAGTTTCCATTGAGTCATGCTCTTCTAAGATATGTGCTCTTTGAGTTTGGTTCAATGAATGATTGAAAATAGTCTTAGGCTGCGCTATAAGACAGTATTTTGAGTCTGAGATTAAAAAAAAAAACAAACCTGTTTGAGATTATTTTCTTCATCTCTTTTTTCAGGACTTTTACCCTTTCAAGGAAAAAAATTTTAATTTCTACCTAACATGATCTCTAAAAGGTTCTCTTTCTTCCAGTCCATTCACTGTCACTCAACCATGAGAGCTTCGATATTCTTTTTAAATAGTTCAACTTTCCTAGAAAACTATGAGCTCCTTATCAGTCAGCAAGAAGTCAGGATGGTAAGATTTGGGGAACATCCCACTGGTCTAGGGAGGCAGATCCAGTGAAGCTTTTATCTTTAGCTTGAAGCTACTCCCTCTCTATGACAACTAATTGTGGACCTGTACTTCATACCCATCATCAGCAAAAGGAGTGAACTGTTAAGTGGCACCAAATTAAAGAATCTCTCAGTGATTGCTCTGCTGCAGTTAAAGAACAAGTAGCCATTTGTAAGATTAAAATCACTTCACTAGTTCCTTAATTCCAAGTGTATTAAATCATATGAAAGCTATGTATGATGCACTGTAGCCAGGAGAAGAATAAAATTTTAGTTATGTAATTAAAGGGATGCTCAGTGCAGGAAACTTCTTACAGATTCATTTCATTGCAAGCAGTAACACCCTTGGTGCAACTGAAAGAATTTGGATTAGGGTAAAGAGATAAGCCTGACTTATTCTACCCCTGTCTTCTGGATAAATCATCGAAAGCCTATGTTCCTTTCCCCATCTTTAAAATAATGTTAGTGGAATTTAAATCAAATGAGAGAGTGAACATGAAACTATGTTGAAAGGGAGAAAGTACCAGTGTAAATTTAACTGCTCCTGTCCATTGATGATAATTTTTTTTTATTTTTAAAAAGACTTTATTATTTTAGAGTAGTTTTAGGTTTACAACAAAACTGAGAGGAAGGTACAGAGATTTTCCATATACTCCCTGCTCCCACACAAGCAATAAGATGCATATATGTTTACTGTTCAATAATTTCTGGTCAGTGTGTACACCTGTGTAACTACCACGGCAGTCAAGATATAGAACATCTCCATCATTCAGTAAAGTTCCCTCATGCCTCTCTGCAGTCTTCCCATCTCCTTTTCGTAAAAACTACTGATCTGATTTCAATCAGCATAGTTTACTTTGCCTGTTCTGGAATTCATATAATAAAACTATAGTATCTGTATTTTTTTTTTTTTTTTTTTTTTTTTGGCCGTACGCAGGCCCCTCACTGTTGCGGCCCCTCCCGCCGCGGAGCACAGGCCCCGGACGCGCAGAACCAGCGGCCATGGCTCACGGGCCCAGCCGCTCCGCGGCATGCGGGATCCTCCCGGACCGGGACACGAACCTGTGTCCCCTGCATCGGCAGGCGGACTCTCAACCACCGCGCCACCAGGGAAGCCCTAGTATCTGTATTTTTTCAATCAATACAGTGTTTCTGACCTTCATATATGTTGTTTTATATATATATATATACACACACACACATATATATATACACATACAGTTTAATTTCAAAATATATATCCCATAATATGCTTATCCATTCACTGATGGATGGGCATTTTGGGTTATTTTCAATTTTTGACTATTATGAATAAAGCTACTATGAAAAACCCCAGTAAAAGTCATTTTTGAAGATGTATATGTTCATTTATGATAATTATTATTAATGAGCTAATTTGAATTTGCAAGCCACACCCAAACATATATTAGCTCATTTAATCCCCACAGCAGCTCCAAGGGGCAAGCTCTGTGGTTTGGCCCATTCTACAGATGAGCACAATATGCAGATATATACAGATATCTATCCATTGATAGGGTCTCTATCTGTAGCAGTGAGAGAGAGAGTGTCCTAGTCCTCAAGTGGCCCACAGTTTAGTCACACAACCAGTCGGGGGTACGGCCAACTAAAGTGTAGCCTGATAAGTGCTTTGACCAGGGCTGGCTTTGTGGCCTTCAGCCTGTGTTGTCATGCAGAACCCTGCACTTAGAAGGGCCCCAAGCTTGGTTTAACGCTCTGCTATCGCTCTTCTGAAATTCTTGATAATTTTTGGGAAAGGCAATCCTTTTTTTTCCCCCTTTCTCTGGGTCCCACACATTCTGTAGCAGGACCTAGTTCTGACAGAAATGCAAGTGGTGTACTATGGGGTAGGGCAGGGAGACAGTTAGAAAAGGGGTCTTAGAAGAAATTCTGCCAGAGCTTAATCTTGAGATATAAGGAGTTAGCCATGCAGAGAAGTGATTTGGGGCATGGAGTCCCACTTCACTGTACACACCAAGATGAAGAACTCTTCCCAACTGAAGAACCTGGTTAGAGAAAGGGCTTTACTTGGTGGAAGAACCATCTGGGGAATGTGTTGGGGGGCTGGGGAAGATATGGAACCTCGTTCCTACAGCCCACTGGGTAATGCTTAATGTCAGTGTGGGCCAGCAGGGCTCAGCAGAAGCTGTGATGGCAACATGGGGCTGCCAGTCAGGTCCTTGGGCATCAGTATTAAAAAAACAAGGATGGAGAAAACAAAGGGTCCAGTTGTGTGCAACCCCTGAGCAGAGTGTGCAGGAAAAACACCGAGTTTACCCTGAAAGCTAGGATTCCACTTTAACACAGAGAGACGGAACACCAACTATTTAGCAGGTACTGGTACTGAGTAATAACACTGGTTAACAATTGTATAGTGTTTACTAAGGGCCAGGCACTGTTCTAAGTGCTTACTTGTGCTAACTCATTTAACCTTCCCAAGCCCAGCTATGAGGTAAGTATTGCAGAAAATAACAATCTTCCTTGTTTTAAAGATGAGGAAATCAAGGTACAGAGAAGTGAAATAACTTTCCCAACATTACACGGCAAGCAAATGATGGAGTGGGGATTTGAATCCAAAGAGTCTGTCTCCAGAGTTTGTGCTTCTAGACACTCCAGTCTATTGAATGCTAGCATTATTTTTTCTATATTAATACGTGAAAGGTGTTCAACACATAGCCTAGGAAAATAGATGTAAATAAAGATAGGTTGAATATGAAATGGGTGGGTTTTGTCAAACATAGTTGAATATTGTCAGTTTCACATGATTCAATCTAATAGCCATATATAGATATAAAATATATGAAGATGAGACATAGACCCATAAATATGCCTAAGAAAATCTATATGGAGTTGATACAGTGTTTAAACAAGCATTTTGGCACAATTTTGGTGCCTGAGAAAGAGCTTCTCTTCTGTAACTTTGTCAAGCCACCAGCTGTTAGGGTGACCAAGTTGTCCTGGTTTTCCTGGGGTTTTCTTCATTCTGGAATTGAATATCCCACATCCTGGGAAACATTTCTGTCCCAGGAAAACCTGGATGACTAGTTACCTTAGGTCTCACAAAAGTTATTTCCGGAACTAGCACTCAATTGGGTACTTCCTCTGCATTGGGTGCTGCCTCTTAACTCAGTCTTACAAATACATCATAGAAAATTACAGTGAAATCCACTCTCCAGCTGAACAGCTTTTTCATACCTGACATATCTTAATTCCCAGAGAGCAAAAAGAAGACCTGCTAAAGTCTGGACTTGATCAAATGTTGCTACTCTTTAACGATGGTGTTATATGCTGTGAGTCACAGAATCCACTCTGCTCAGTTCAGCTAAGAGTATGTAACATGGAAGTACGGGGGCAGTATCACCCGGTGCTCGGGCCAGGGTGTCACCACTTATCCAGGACTAAGGAAGGGTGAGAAATCTGCAGACAACTTAGGTAGTTATATTCAGAATTATGTACAGTAACCCTCAGCTGGAGGCAAGAAACGGGATGGGGGCATAGAAGGATGCTTGTAGTTACAGCTTTTCCAGGCAAACCCTCTTCTAGAAGCATGTGGAGCCTCCACAGTGTAACCCAATCTAGAGGTGTGTTAAGCATTAACACAGCAAGGCTTCATCTGCAGGGGGGACTCCCTGACACTGAAGGCTGAACTCTCCATTAAGTTTCCAGAGCTTGCGATAAAGATAAAAATTCTGATCATGGATTAAAAGTCCTGGTCTGGACTCAGGACCTCTCTGGCTTCCTCTCTCCCACTTGCTCTTTCTCTGAGATGCTGAAGGGCCCACACTCCCTCCTGCTTGCAGCAGACTGTATTTTCCAAAATATATCCCAGCCTGCATGTACTTCTTAGAAGGTAGCAATGAAGATTCTCCTATGAAGACATGAGATCCGTGTACCCCGCACCTTGGAGTGTCAGTGGGCGTCTGGTTATAGCAGAAGTGATGCCCTGTGAAGTACAAAGGAAGGCCACAGAGAGCAATGCAGTTTCCACCTGGCTCTCCCGGGCTGTGAAAAGCCAGTCCTTGTGTGGTGACAAAACACAGAGCTCACATGAAGAGCCTTTTGTAGGCAGGTGTATCAGTCTACAGCCAAGCTGGGGACCCTGCTGCTAGCATCACCATCCAGAAGAGGAGTGAAGAAGCCTTCAGGATGTTTCCAGCTCCAGCCACTGCCTGACTTCCACTACAGGAGAGACCCTGAGGCCTTGTTGAGCCCGGTCAGCCCCTGCAACTGTGAAAGGAAATCACGTAACGATTGTTGTGTCCTGCCACTCCATTTGGGGGGCGATCATTACACAGCAGCAGGTATTGGGACAGGGCTGCTCCTGCTGTTCTTTCTGTCCGCATTGCTCTCATCTTCCTCTTTTCCTATGCTTCTCTAACTGCATCCCCAAGTCCCCTCCATGATGCTAGGTCATGTTGCTCTGTTATATGCTGTCTGAAACCTCATTCCTTTCTTTTAGAGCAGGAGTCAGCAAACTTTCTCTGTAAAGCGTTGGATAGTAGATCTTTATAGCTTTGCCGGCCACGTGGTCTCAGTCGGTGACTACTCAGTTGTGTGTGAGTGTGAGTGACAGCACATAAATGAGTGTGTGTCATGTGTCCCAATAAAAATTTATTTACAAAAGCAGGCGATGGGCCGGATTTGGCCTGAGGACCGTAGTTTGACCACCTCTGCTCTAGCGCAGTATTTCCCGAATTTATCTGCACAGTAGAATCACCTGGGGAGCTTCTGAATGGCTGAGGCTCTGGCCACATCCCAGATCCTTTAACTCACAAACTCTGGGAAGGTGAGAGTAGGTATCAGGTGAATCTAATGTGCAAGAAGGGTTGGCCACCACTGCTGTCCTGCCTCGTCTTGGCTGTCATCACACACTCTTGTGGGATGTCGGCTTGTGCTCCTCTCCCACCCCAGACTGGAAGCTCAGGAGAGCAGCTTCTACTCCGCACTAGACCCGTCGTGCCCGACCAGTGCCTGCCGCATGGCCTGCTCCCTATTTGCTACATAAGAAAATTAGTAATAAAAATTGGTTGAATAAACCTGTTAGAGTTCCCTTGATCCCCCAATTTTTGTTGTTGTTTTTTTTTGTTTTGTTTTTTGCGGTACGCGGGCCTCTCACTGTTGTGGCCTCTCCCGTTGCAGAGCGCAGGCTCCGGACGCGCAGGCTCAGCGGCCATGGCTCGGGCCCAGCCGCTCCGCGGCATGTGGGATCTTCCCGGACCGGGGCATGAACCCACGTCCCCCGCATCGGCAGGCGGACTCCCAACCACTGCGCCACCAGGTAAGCCCTGATCCCCCAATCTTTAAAAGGTTTCCATTTGTTCCATGATTCCAGTCATGCACTCCTCCCATTTTCCCAGAATCCCTCCCACTGGTCCATTTCTTCAGTCTTCATTTCCAACAGATTCAATTAGTCACTAAATCTTATCGATTTAGCTGCCCCACAGTAGCCTCAGTCACCCTTCCTTTCCCATCTCACTTGAATTCACCTTAGTTCAGGGTTTTACTAATTTCCTCCTGATTTTTGCGGAAATCTGACTGCTCTCTCAGCCTCTCGATCTCCCTCCCCCACCCCCTCCTCTTCTTGCTTTCTCATTTATCCTGGAGCAGAATGACATGGGCTTTGGTGCCAGAGAACCATGGGTTGGGATTCTGGTCCAGACAGCAGGCCACTTGGTTAAGTCGCCAGCCTCCCCGAGCCTCTATTTCCTTCCTCCAATCCTACAGTCAAAACATTCTTGGGGGATTTGGCATATTGTACAGAAAACACCTAACACTGTGCCTGCCACACGGTAGGCAAAAACCGCTGTTGTTATCTATGGCCTTCATCCCAGTTGGCTTCCCGAAGATACCCTCTCCCCTCACTAGAAGGTAAGCACCGTGAGGCAGGAGACTGTGTCTGTTTTCCTCACTCTTTATACCCAGCTGTTAGTGTTTTAACCTCTATAGCATGAGATTTGGGGACTTGTCTGATTTGACTCCAACCTACTTTTCTTGCTGTATCTCCTTCACACTCTATTTGGACCCTGTGTTTTAGTCAAATTAAATGACTTATTCTTCCCTCACACTTCATCGACTTTTCTGTTAGTTCTACCAGCCTTCACCGGTCTCTGATTCCTCCCAGTTGAAACTGTGTTCATCTTTTCAAGCCCGACTCACAAGCTACTGTGTCCACTGAGACCATTCTAATTCTCCCATACACGTTCTTCTGACGTCACGGCAAACACCCTCCTTTCATGGCATTACATGTGTTGTGTCAACATTACTGGGTTTTGTGTATTATCAGATGACTTTTGAGGGTAGGGAAGTCTAATTGAATTTTGTTTGTCCTTGGTACGTTCTCCTGGGCCATAGGGCTTGTCCAATAAACCTTGGAATACACTTCTGAGTGAATGAATGCACCCTAATTCCCCTACCCTGGGGCAAGGGAATTACCTAAAAATCCCGACAAGAAACAATACATGATTTGGGGGTGTGATCCAAATTTGTAGTTCTAAAGTTGAAACTGGATTCCTCAAGTGCCAGTGGCAAAGACAAACTGTGTGGAGAACAAATGCACCTTGTTTGTAAACAGAGTTTGCAAAGATAAACCCATATGTGTTTTCCAGCTGGAGCTCATAAGCAATTTCCCCAGGGTTCAGCCTTCAGTGTGAGGGAGTCCCCCCTGCAGATGAAGCCTTGCTGTGTTAATGCTTAACACACCTCTAGATTGGGTTACACTGTGGAGGCTCCACATGCTTCTAGAAGAGGGTTTGCCTGGAAAAGCTGTAACTACAAGCATCCTTCTATGCCCCCATCCCGTTTCTTGCCTCCAGCTGAGGGTTACTGTACATAATTCTGAATATAACTACCTAAGTTGTCTGCAGATTTCTCACCCTTCCTTAGTCCTGGATAAGTGGTGACACCCTGGCCCGAGCACCGGGTGATACTGCCCCCGTACTTCCATGTTACATACTCTTAGCTGAACTGAGCAGAGTGGATTCTGTGACTCACAGCATATAACACCATCGTTAAAGAGTAGCAACATTTGATCAAGTCCAGACTTTAGCAGGTCTTCTTTTTGCTCTCTGGGAATTAAGATATGTCAGGTATGAAAAAGCTGTTCAGCTGGAGAGTGGATTTCACTGTAATTTTCTATGATGTATTTGTAAGACTGAGTTAAGAGGCAGCACCCAATGCAGAGGAAGTACCCAATTGAGTGCTAGTTCCGGAAATAACTTTTGTAAGACCTAAGGTAACTAGTCATCCAGGTTTTCCTGGGACAGAAATGTTTCCCAGGATGTGGGATATTCAATTCCAGAATGAGGAAAACCCCAGGAAGACCAGGACAACTTGGTCACCCTAACAGCTGGTGGCTTGACAAAGTTACAGAAGAGAAGCTCTTTCTCAGGCACCAAAATTGTGCCAAAATGCTTGTTTAAACACTGTATCAACTCCATATAGATTTTCTTAGGCATATTTATGGGTCTATGTCTCATCTTCATATATTTTATATCTATATATGGCTATTAGATTGAATCATGTGAAATTGACAATATTCAACTATGTTTGACAAAACCCCCCACCAAACCCAGCCTTTTCATATTCAACCTATCTTTATTTACATCTATTTTCCTAGGCTATGTGTTGAGCACCTTTCATGTATTAATATACTTAATTATCCTAACAACCTTTGCAGATTAACTGTGGTTACAACATCTGGTAACAACAAAGAAGCTAAGAAGTTAAGCAAAATATATAACAAGAAACAACAAATTAGTTGCTAAGTTTTCATTACCCACTGAAGACCAAGTATCTTCAATCCTTATCAGTAACTTGTAAGGTGGGGCTTTACTGTACTTATTTTATAGATTAGTGAAATGGGATAAAGAGAGTTTACACAAGGTGCTCAACTTTCTTTGGACAGCATTGCTTGTTTCATGCTTCCCTTCACCAGGCCACTTTTCTTCTAAGAGTATGCTGGCTTCAGGCATGACCTTGATCTCCATGGATTTAATTAAATACAGTTGTTTTTCAACATTGTGTTGTGAAAAATTACAAACGTATAGAAAATTTGTAAGAATTTTATAGTGAACGTGCTTATTTCTATGACGTAGATTCTATAATTGTTAACATTTTTCCATATTTGCTTTATTGTATATCTACCGACCTGAGCATCTGTCTAATCATCAAATCATCTTACTTCTTGATGCATTTCAAAGTGAGTTATAGACATCACTACATTTTACCCCTAAACATTTCAGCATGTATATTATTAATGAGTTCAATATTGATTTATAGGCTTCTTTTTTAAAAAATTGAGACATAACATTGTATTAGTTTTAGATGTATTCGGGCTTTTTTTAAAGATAAAATTCACCTAAATATTAAATATACCATTTGATGACTTCTGACAGATGCATATGCCTACATATGCCCATACCCTTATAAAGCTGTGGAATATTTTTATCACGCAGAAGATTGCTTCAAGCACCTCTCTAGTTAATCTTGACCCCCACTTCTACCTTCAGAGGCAACTAATGTTCTGATTCTTTTCGCCATAGATTACTTTTGTCTATTCTAGTACGCCATATAAATCCAATCATACCATAAGAGCTACTTTGTGTAAGACTTCTTTCAACTAGCATAATTATTTTGGAGAGTTCATCCATGTTTCTGCATGAGTCAACAGTTTATTACTTTCATTGTTTTCATATTTATATTATCCCATTGAACGAATATGGCACAGTTACTTTATCCATTTTCCTGCTGATGGACAGCGGAATGAGTTATTGATGGGTTGTTTCCAACTTTTTACTATTGTGAATAAAACCTGCAGTGAACATTCTTTTATAAGTCTTTGTGAAGACATATGATTTCATTTCTTTTTTGTAAAAGCCTAGAATTGGAACTGTTCACCCATAGGTAGTTACATCTTTAATTTTATAAGAAGTTGGCAGACATTTTGCCAAAGAGATTGTGTTCTACCAGCAACGTATGAGAGTTCTGGTTGTTCTATGTCCTCACAACTTTTGATGTCAGTCTTCTTAGTCATTCTGGTTGCTGTGTGTCAGTCTCTCATTGTGGTTTTGATTTGCATTTCCCTGATGATTAATGATTTGATCATTTTTCCATGTGCTTATTGGCCATTCATATATTTTCTTTACTAAATGACTGTTCAAACTGTTTGCTCGTCTTAAACTTTTTAAAAAATTGAGCATGAATTCTTCTTTTTTTTTTTTTAATTTATTTTGGGCTGTGTTGGGTCTTCGTTTCTGCGCAAGGGCTTTCTCTAGTTGTGGCAAGCAGGGGCCACTCCGCATTGCGGTGCACAGGCCTCTCACTATCGCGGCCTCCCTTGTTGTGGAGCACAGGCTCCAGACGCGCAGGCTCAGTAGTTGTGGCTCACGGGCCTAGTTGCTCCGCGGCATGTGAGATCCTCCCAGAACAGGGCTCAAACCTGTGTCCCCTGCATTAACAGGCAGATTCTTAACCACTGTGCCACCATGGAAGCCCCAAGCATGAATTCTTAATGGCAGCAATATTACTCCCAAGTGGATGAAAATGGTGTCTTGAGAGGAGGGGTGAAAATATCAAGTATTACAATGGTTTCTAGCCATACAAAGGGCCACAGTACATAAAAATATATACAGTATATTTGTCGTATTAAATTTTAATTGGGGGGGAATAGGGAAACAAATGTCTAAAATGTCTCCTAGGGAGAGCTGTAATGAAAATAATGTTGAGAAACTCTGTGACTGGGTTGTGCAAATTTTTTGTATATTCTCTATACAAGGCCTTTGTCAAATGTATTTTTAGCAAGTATTTTCTCCCAATCTGTGGTTTGTTTATTCATTTTTGTTATTGTATCTTTTGATAAGCAAAATTTTACAGTTTGATAAAGTTTATATTATCATTTTTTTAAAAAGATTGGTGTTTTTTGTGTCCTGCTTAAGAAACCTTTGCTTACTTTTTGCTTGTGAGGAAATTCATATTTATGAATTTTCCAAATATTTTGTTGTTAATTTCTAATTTCATTTCGTGTGGTAGTAGAAAATACTTTGCATTATATCAATCCTGTACATTTATTGAGGCTTGTTTTATAGCCTAACATAGGATAGTCTGTCCTGGAAAATATTCCATGTGTACTTGAGAAAATTGTGTATTCTTCTTCATCTTCTATTTGTTCCATCCATTATTAAAATTAAGGTATTGCTGTCTACATTATTATTGATGAAGTTCTGGTTCTCTCTTCAATTCTGTCACATTTTAGGGTTCTGTTGTTAGGTGCACGTATGTTTATAATTTTATGTCTCATGATGAGTTGACCCTTTTATTGTTGTAAAATGCTCTCCTATAACAATTTGGATAAATATAAAATGTCTCTAATAATTTGTTTTAAAGTCCATTTTTTTCTGATATGAAAGTAGCCATTACAGGTCTCTTTCTGTTACTGTTTACACAGTATATTTTTCCTATCTTTTGGTTTCTTATCTATTTACATCTTTGAAACTGTATCTCCTCTCTATAGCATATAGTTGGATCATAAAATTTTACAATTTTATTCCACCAATCTCTGCCTTTTGATTGGAGTGTTTAATCCATTTATATAATGTAATTACTTAAAGGTAGAATTTACATCAACCATTTTAAAGTTTGCTTTCTTTTATCCACATCTTTTTTTTCCTCTATTTTTCCATCACTGCTTTCTTTTTTTGTTAAACATATTTTCTAATACACACATTAATTTTCTTGTTTCTTTTACTATATTTTGAGTTATTATCTTACTGGTTACCCTGGGGATCACAATTTATATCTAAATTTAAACACTTTATTTCAGATTAATATCAACCTAATTTCAATAAAAGCTTCTCTTCTATCTGGCTTCATTCCTGTCCTGCTCATATTGCACTATTGTGTGCAAATTACATCTTTATACATCACATACTCATCAACACAGTCTTATAATTATTGCTTTTTAAAGTTGTCTTTTAAATCAGATAGAATTACAAAAAAAGAGTTAAAAACAAAAATATACTGCCTTATATATTTATCTATGTAGTTATCGTTCCTGTGTCTCCTTATTTCTTCACATAGATTCAAGTTACTGTCCAGTGTCCTTTCATTTCAAACTGAAGGATTCTCTTGAGCATTTTTTGTAGGGAGACCTGCTAGCAACAAGCTCTCAGTTTCTGTTTACCTGGGTGTGCATTAGTTTCTCTTCCATTTCTGAAGGACAGTTTTGCCAAATACAGAATTCTTATCTGACCACACTTTGAACATTTTATCTCACTGCTTTCTAATCTTTGTATTTTCTGATGAAAAGTCAGATATTAATCTTATTGAGGATCATTTGTACATGATGAGCTGTTGTTTTCTTCATACTTTCAAGATTCTCTCTGTCTTTCTTTCCACAGATGGATTACGGCATGTTTAGCTTTGAATATCTTTGTGATTATCCTACATGAAGCTTGCTGAGCTTGTTGGATGTGTAGATTAATGGTTTTCATCATATTTGGGATACGTTTTAACCATTATTTCAACTATTCTTTTTTCCCCTTTCTGATTTCTTCTGGAACTCCCATTGTGTGTAGGTATACTTGATATCCCACAAGTCTGTGAGACTCTGATTATTATTATTTTTTATTCCTTTTTCTATTTCTTCCTAAGACTATGTGATCTCAACTGGCCTACCTTCAAATTAACTGATTTTTCTTCTTCTGCCAACTCAAATGTGCTGTTGAGTTCCTATATTGAAATTTTCATTTGAGCTTTTGTACTTTTCAACTCTACAATTTCTGTTTTTAAAATAATTTTTATTTCTTTATTGATGTCTTCTATTTTGTGTGATATTGTTTTGAGTTTTTCATTTTATTATTTGTACATGGTTTTCTTTGATTCTCTGAACATATTACAAATAGCAGATTTAAAGTCTTTGTCTAGTAAATCCAACATCTGGGAGTCCTCAGGAACAGTTTTATCAACTTCATTTTTTCCTGAGTCTGAGCCCGTATTAGTCAGGGTTCTCCAGGGAAACAAAACCAATAGGGGATCTATCTATCTATCTAACTATCTATCTAGATATATCTCCTATATACACAATTGCTACCTTCTTTAATTTACCCCACATTCGTTTTCCCCATGTTACTGCATGTGCTAGGCTATGTTCCCCTCTGCTTCCACTTTTTCCACTTGTTTCTCACTTTGGTCTCTGTTTTTAAGGGTAAGACCCAAATCTCTTGGCCTTCTCAATGCCTCCACCTAGTTGGAGATCATCAGATTAATGACGTTAGTGGTCACTTCTTCTTTCTGATCTTGCTGACCCCTTTGACTATCTTGAACTATAACCATGCTGACCATCCTGGCTTATGTTTTATACAGCCCCCACACTCTCCATTTATTTATTTATTTCTGACTTTCAGATGCCTTTAGCTCCTTCTAATTTACTGGAAGAAGCTGTTAATATCCCTCGATAATTTTTCTCAGAAAGGACAGTTTAATACTTTCTCAAGTACAGGCCCCTTTCTGTATGCTTTTTACTTATTTCCCTTTCCAACATTTTTGTTCTTTCACAATTGTAAGATAAGAGACAAAATGCTTGTATTTTCCATGTGGGAACTACTACTCATATTCATATTGTTGCTGCTGAAAGACCTTCTTTTAAACTTTTAGACTTCTCACTGCCTTGAACGCGCATAAACACTCCATGCTTTAGGTCTATACACACAAGCTGAAACCCAGCAGCACATAGAGTAAAAATACATTTCAAAAACTGGTTATTTTAAATTGCTAGCAAAAAAATTCAAACTATTAAGGTCTTTTTTTTTTTTTTCCTACACCCTTCTCTGAATTTGAAGATGTGTCATATAACACATATCTGAGATAATGTGGGAGCAGCCTGGGAATGGTAACTGTGCATTCTTAAAACAACAAAAATGTCATGTAGCACTTTGGTTTAGATAAGTGAACATTTGGGCTGAGGACAAGATGTAGGCAGAGGATACTAAAGCTCCAACTAATTAGGGAGTTATCACTTGAAAAGTTACATAGCTCTGGGTCACTGAAGTAACAGCTATCAAAGGAAACTTCTGGGAGCCATCTTGCTTTCATTTCACAATCTTCTGATGACAGAATAAGCATTACGATATGGTAGCACGTTCCTTGAAATATCACTGCCCTTTCCATGTCAGTGACAGAATACAAGGATCATCAAGAAACAGACAAAAACATTCCAATAGTTTGAAATGCTGTGACTTTTCAATTGATTTTATTAGAATTAACTAGACTCAGCTCAAATTGCATAAAATTAAACTTCTTGAAAATGATAAAAGCAAACAGTGCCTGTTGCTCATTAAAACTCCAAAAAATATTCAAAAGTGTTTTGACGTCTGTTTGTCTCTGTCAGGATAAGGACTTTCCTAATGATCATAGGAAATCAGAAGTTAGAGCCATAAAGGGTGGAATAAGCTTTTCATCTGTTTTTAAATTTCTGAATATGATATGTAGGCATAAAGGAGCCATAAAATTCCATTGTCTCTTTTAATTTAAGCTACATTATAGTCATCTCTAATGTATAAAATATTGATGCATGTCTTCAGGGTCACACACATATACACGTAGAACACATTTTTTATGAAGGTCACAATCGGAAATACGGTCGTAAAATATGAGCATTTCGATAACTAAATGTAGCAGAGAAATTAAGATAAAGAAGAGATCATTTGGGGATTCAGTGGTCAGGAAGAGTTCATGATGAAGGATGTACTCCTTGAAAGATTAACATATTTAGAGGTGAGCAAATGGCAGTAGCATAAACCAAAGCTGGAGGTTGAGATCCACATTAAGTAGGACCTGTATAGGAGCCCAGCCTTACTGTAATAAGGGGCTCAGGTAGGGAGTAGTGGGACGAAGCATCCTCTGAAGCCATGTTGCAGTTACCTATCAGACCCGTTCTACTTCCTATGTCAGGAGATGTGGGCAGCAGCATCTCTGTTGCTTGTCCTTGTCCGGCATGCTGCTTCATGGCAGAACTTCCATGGCTTCTTAACTTGTCCTCTATCTCCCTGCTCCTTCTTCCCCCCACTGCTTCTCCTTGCTGGCCTCATTCCTCAGCTCTCACAGCCCATTCAATCATTCAAGCGCATATGATTGAATCCTTTTGTATTACTGGAGCTCTTTTAAAATTTAACCTTCCCTCATTTGGAGAAGAAAAAACAAATGAAGTAGCTCCCCAAATCACACGACACAGCAAGATTTTAAAAGATAAAGACATTAGCACCAAAAAATATTTTAAATACATAAATAAAGGCAAAGGCAAAATAAAATTTTAACTGTAACTACTAATGATGGATTTTAAATTTGGCTCTGAGCATGTTAGCAAGCAAAGTGCAGGGGGCAGGGGCACCAAACAGTATTTACAGGATTTACACACCTTAGGACTCTTTACTCCATAGGTGGTTATTCTGGTGTAACCGAAAGTCTTCAAGACTGGAAATAAAAAGCATATGAGCCTAAATTCTAGTCTTAGCTCTGCCAGTAATGGCTGTGGACACTAATCACTTTAATCTCATGAGGTCTTAGTTTGAACAGTCAATAAAGCCCTTCCCAGCTTGAACATTCTACCATCCTAGTATATAAAGTTTTCTAGCAAACATGTCCCTGTGAAAACCCAACTAGAAAGGAATGGAAAGTGCAATAGAAAAACTTCTAAGTGTCTATCTTCTTCAATCCCTGATGATAAATGTATTAAGGTAGGGGACAATACATTAATAGGGCTGTTAGATTGAACCATATGAAACTGCTGATTTAGTTCAAATGTAGGCAAATATTTCATGTAGTTCAACCTCAAATAGTGTTTCATATAGTTTCATATTGTTCATATAGTTTCCTACAGTTCAACCCAGTAAATGTTGTGTTAAATTGAGATAATCAGGGATACTTCAGCAGGAGGTGTTGGCTTTAATGTCCTTGAATCAAGGCAAGGAAGGAATAGTGTTGGCAATAAAATGAAAGGAGGGACTGGGTCCTTGGGCTTTAGACTTTAATAGTTGTCAAGTGTGGACTCCCTAAAGCCAAGCCACCTGGGTTCAAGTCCTAGCTCTCCAACGTTTCCAGCTGTATAAATTTGAGCAAATGATTTAATCTCTTTGGGTCTCAGTTTCCTCACCTACACAACTGGAATATCCAATTGGTAGGGCTGTTTTAAGGATTTAAATAGATAGAAAGCTTAGCACACTGCTTGACAACTGATTAAGTAACTGTTAGCTGTTAGCTGCGTTGACTCTGGGTGGGCAACTCAAGAAAGTGCACAGAAAATGTGTAGGCAATGACTGGCAACCTGAGAGATACAGTGGAACCATCTCTCTTGCTACTTGGTAACCTATAATATAAAGGACACGGGAACCTGGCTTCCTGGCCAGTGACTCTCGGAATTTTCTAAACTGAGACTCAGTCAGAAATGCAATTTACATCCTAACCTGCTATACACACATGCACACAAACATACTAAAGCAAAATTTTACCAAAAAACTAACTCTTACTGTGTGTTTTGCATTTTGATCTATTCTATTCTTCTATTCTATTCTATTCCATCCTATTCTAATTCTATCTTTTTTTTTTTTTTTTTTTTTTTGCCGTACGCGGGCCTCTCACTGCTGTGGCCTCTCCCGTTGCGGAGCACAGGCCCCGGATGTGCAGGCTCAGCGGCCATGGCTCACGGTCCCAGCCGCTCCGCGGCATGTGGGATCTTCCTGGACCGGGGCACGAACCCGTGTCCCCTGCATCGGCAGGCGGACTCTCAACCACTGCGCCACCAGGGAAGCCCTCTATCTTATTTTTAGACACTGATTCCTAACCACTAAATTGATTTTATAACCTAGTAATGGGTCTCCACCCAATAGGTCACATTTAGGAAAGTACCAGACTGGGTCATATTTAGCTTTGAGTAAAAGAATGTGTATTCTGGTCCAACAGGACTGAGAATGGGCTCACATGGCAGTGTCAGGGAGAGAGGGAATGCCACTGCTGCACTTTCTACCAGCTATGAAAGTCAGTCTACCACCACCGCATCCATATTCCTGCCATACCGGCCACAAGGATATATACCAGGTACGTTTTAGCCAAATGTTAATGTGTAGATACAAGCAACTCATTTCACTTTTATCCAGAGACTCTAAGATAAAAGTTTACATCATCAAATGCAGTAGTGAAATGATAGTTTAGATATTTGTAGTTCTTATTCTACCGGGTTTTCAGCGTTGCGCTTATCATTGGGTTAAAAGTGCAATTAGCAAGTGTAGCTTTTCCTGGCAGGCTGTCTAGCAACATCTTCCCTACACACCAGCATGTAAGTGATATTCATCAGTACACACCACATCTTTCACAGTAGCAATTTTGCTTTCAGCTTATGAAGCATCAATACGTCACCATTTTTTATTCGCATTGCACCAAAAGATACTTTCTTATATACCAAAGTGCACGTAACAGTGTGGTAATTCCACAAATAAATCATTATTACTTGATAATGTGTTTCACCTTTAAGTTTTCTATGAAGGTTAGCTACATCCTTATTCAGAGGATCATTCTGAAAGACATCTTCTAAGTAGTGTACATTCAAGGCCAAGGGAAGGGTAGAACACACAGGCCCGGGAAGCCCACCTGTGATTCCTGGGACCCGGATAGAGAAGCAAGGTCTAGGCAAAACCATAGCATCACGAATCTTACTCGTATCCAAATTGTCTCACAATATTCTTAAAGTCCAAAGAAAAAAGCCAGAGGTTTTTTAAAACATCCTCAGTTCAACACGTTCCTTCTTTCCTCTTCCAGAAGTCATCGAATGGTTCCCTCCTACATGCAAAGCCTTTTTCTAGGCTCAGTGAAGGATAGAGAAGAGCCATAAAACATGACCCTCCCTGAGATGAGTGGGATAATAAGAAGTAGCATTCCTGAGCTCTTAGCTCGTGCGGAGCACTGTGCATTTTCTCATTTGATTCACGTAACAATTCTGAGGTGTAGGTACTATCGCTATCCCACATTATAGATGAAAACCCCGAAGCTTAGAGAGTTTAAAACGTCAGTAGGTGGGGCTTCTCGGTGGGGCTTCCCTGGTGGCGCAGTGGTTGAGCGTCCGCCTGCCAATGCAGGGGACACGGGTTCGTGTCCCTGTCCGGGAAGATCCCACATGCTGCGGAGCGGCTGGGTCCGTGAGCCATGGCCGCTGAGCCTGCACGTCCGGAGCCTGTGCTCCGCAACGGGAGAGGCCACAACAGTGAGAGGCCCGCGTACCGCAAAACAAAACAAAAAACAAACCTCAGTAAGTGGAAGAGCTAGAATTCAAATTCAAGACAGCTGACTCCAGAACTCATTTCTTCCATGATGTATCAATGGGATTGGAAACTGGTCTAAAAGGTTGCAATCTGATGAACCAAAGAACTAGTGACAAACACTGCCCAAAGCCAGTTGAGTACAGACATTTTTTTTTCTCACTTGGGTATTCACAAGTGAGAATATACATAATAGTCTCATAGTATTTTGGGAAATTCATAAAAAGGGTCCTGCACAAAAGTTTTCTGAGTGCTACAGAGACTGTTAAATGTGTCCTCTCTTTGCATTCATACTAAATGTAGCATTTCTACTCTTTATATGGGCCACAGGATCAGTAGATTTTACAGAGAAAACAGCCTATGTCTCACTTTCTAGATGAATTTCAAACTGTGTCTTTATCCAAGGCTGACTATATTTATAATGTCATGTAGGCAGCCTGGCCATTTTTAGACGGTATTAATTCACTCTATTATGTTCAAGGTCCAAGAAAGGTGTCCAGTTTCTCTCTCCATCTCTATTTATAATAGCTCTGCTAGCAAAGGGGATGTTACATTTCTACTTGCCTGGATATATGCATTTGGATTTCCAAAGAATTCATGTAGGGAAAGACTTGTGCTCTTACTCTTTGAAGTATGCCATTTTTAAAGGCAAAATATTATATCAAGAGAGATTTATGTACATAATATAATGGTCCTTACAGCTTCTGGTCAATCAGGACAGGAGGTCACTGGTGGGTACTAAAGGAATTGATCTACCTAGAGATTTTCAAGGATGAACTTGCCTCTTCAGGGCTCACAAAGCACAGGTCCGTCATAGATGAGACACACTTCATGCTCTGAGCCGTTAAAACCACAGGACCACCATTGCCAATCTTAGAGCAGCAGCATTTCTCCGACTGTGGTCTGGGATTGCTTGGTTCAGATTCATCTAAGGAGCTGGTTAAAAAAAAATGCAGATTCCACGTGACTCTACCTGAAGTCCTAGGTGAGGCTCTGGGATCTTCATTTTAAACAGTCTTCCCGAGTAATTACATTTTGAGGAATGCTGGTCTCAATAGTAGCTCTGTGAGCCTTAAGAGAATTGGAAGCCAGTGTATCTTCAGTGCATACATTTTGAGAAATTACAAAAGGTTTCATCAGGGTTTTCTAAAGCAATTTCTGCGAAATAACAATCCCAAGAGATGATTTGTAATAGACAATTTCCACGGTCAAATAAGTTTGGGAAAATTCCTTCCAAGATCCCTCCTCTTAGAGGTTCCTGTCCTACATATTAAATGTTCTGAGAAGTACTGCAGGAAAGAAACCTGTTTAACTAAACACAAGTGTTTCCCAGGCAGGTTGCACCACAGAACTTTTCTTTTTGGAATAACACTTGCTGATTTTCCGTGGAACTAGTATTCTTCAGGCTTACTTTGGGGAAATGCCAGTTGCAGGCTAATGGTAGAATTTCCAGAGGAGATGAGCTAGGTTTGGAGAAGCAGGGCCCCAGCTTTAATTCTTGATTCTTAGGAATCCTTATGGAAAGGTGAGAAACCCCATAGCTTATTAATTACACTTCACATCTGTGTGGTTTTTATGGTTCCACAGGCCCCTTTTCACACCTTTTCTCGTTAAAGAAAAATCCTCACTTGATTCCTGTGAGCCAAGCAGATCGGGTATTATTATCCCCATATTACAAGTGAATAAATACATTTATGGAGGGTAAAGATTTTGCCTCCCCAGGTCATGCATCTCTGACTCTTGTGCTTTCTTCATAGCATCCAAGCTTTAGATGACCTGGCAGCTAAGGTTCCCAAAACATATCAGCCTCTAAAATTTTGCTACATTCAGTAATAATGTATTATCTCTTTAATGGAACTGGTGATGATACCGATTGGCAATTGGTAGAAAGACCTATGAATTATTTTTCCAATAGTGGTGACGAATTGCCTTGAACTCAGGTCCCCTTCTTCATCCTTTCTGTACTCAGTGGAGTCCAGTGGTCCAGGCTATTATGTACAGCCATGGCTGTGGGAGGGGGGATTTGTAACTGGGAAGTTATTTTCATCTATGTAACTTTATTTGGTCTTTATAAGACATGAATTAGATTGCTCCTACACTATGCCCTGATTGCATGAGTTAACATATTCCACTGATATAATTTGTACTTCTTTTAGCACATAAAACCTAAGGCTTTTAAGGGTTATTATCCTAGTACATTTTGTCTTTTATTTTTATGGCTTTTTTTTTTTTTAACATTTTCTACAGCTTGACTTCTCTAGGGCTTATTCTAATTTCTTTTAGTCCCAAGACTTAAGGGCTTTTATTCAAACATGACAGCCACAGAAATATTTAGACTAATAGCTAAATTATAAGATGTTTAAACACATCTGTAATGAACGATTCCAAACAGCGAGCGTAGATCTGCATGTACCTGGGAAAGTTTTCTGCCTGTCCAACAGCCTCGATAATGTGGATAAATGACACATTCCTAGATTTAATATATCTTCTCCTACTCTCTCTCATCCATCATCTGCAATTCAGTCTTAAAGTTTGTGACAAATTTGGGATATGACTATAGCTTGGTGTAAATTTCAAGGATTATTGAACATAGATAACTGAACAAATTTCCCCTAGGTTTTAGTTTCTATATATCTTTTTCAACATCAAAAAATTTACCAAGTTGTGCCTAGCAACTTCTTTTCTTCTGGATTAAACTGGGCTTTATTTTCTTAGGCTTTTTAGCTACAAAATATAGATATTTCTAGAAACAGTCCATTCTCCACCCCAACCCTGTAGTCTCTTTTGTTATGACTGATCCAGAGAAAATAAAAATGCATCATGTTTGAAGTCTATGCCATTCGAGGGTAAACCGTGTCTTGCTTTGAGTCATATTATATGTTCATTATATCTACAAAAACAATTTGGATAATAAAAGTGCCAAATGTTAACTCAAGCTATAAACATACAATGGCATATTTACATCATGCATCAAACTTTTCTAGATTTCTTTTCTTAATGCTTCTCATCTTGCACTAAAATTCTTAACCCATTTGTTCCATGATTTATGGGATAGATTAATTATTTTTGATTAATAAAAATTGGAAACTTTAATTGGACCCTATTTGAGGTTTGGTTGCATTAAATGAATCTACTGGTGATCAAAAATGTATTTTTAAAGGGAGTTTAGGCTAATATATCAACAAATGAGGAGCTATAAACATGATTAATATACACATTAGACTTTCCTTATCACATTGTGCTGGCAGTTTCTATCCGGTCACAGCTGAAATTCCATTGAGTTCTTTCTCCTTTTGTATAAAATACAGATTATGTGGAGACAGCAGTCTGAGCAACTGGAGTTTCATCTTGTCTGCCCATTAATTATTAATGCTGTTTCAGTACTTCTTATCTATCACTGCTGAGAGATGGAGGGCTGTATTTTTATAGTCATTTTCCAGTAAGAAAACAGGCGGGATGGTGCCTCTGCACTTGGCAATACAGAAAGGATCAAAAGTACTTGCATTTTTATGAATCCTTGAAAAAGGAATGTTCTAAATCACTCATTTGACTATTATCCTGAAAGGTGTTATGATTTTTGACGAGTAAACGAAAGCCGAGAAGAGCATATGTCTATTTTGACAACTTTTTCCAAAATACCGTGATTTCCAAGGTATTGCATCCAGGCCACTGGGAGAATTGGAGATTATGCGTTGCCCAGGTTACATCGATAGGTCCATGTGAGTACAATTTAGCTTTAAGGACTTGATGGTCCTATAGAGGTAGTGTTGTGATTTGAGCCCAGGCTGCAATGCAAGGACATTAGCCAGGCCACTTTGGGCAAGTGACTTAGAGTGTTCAGTTTCAGCTCCCTCATCTGTATGAGGATACCTTTTTAACGGGGTGGTGAAAAGGATTTAAATAAAACAGCATTTAAATGCATAGCAGGTTTCAAGCAATGGTAGTAAACCCTGAAACTTCATTGCTATTGTCTCTTTTGTTTACTAAAGTCAGTGAAATGTACAACTGTAATTTTCAACAGGAAATAAAACAAGAAACTGAAAAAGTGGATTCAAGGAGTACTTCAACCACTTAAACTTTTTTTTTTTACATCTTTATTGGAGTGTAATTGCTTTACAATGGTGTGTTAGTTTCTGCTTTATAACAAAGTGAATCAGTTATTCATATACATATGTTCCCATATCTCCTCCCTCTTGCGTCTCCCTCCCACCCTCCCTATCCCACCCCTCTAGGTGGTCACAAACCACCTAGCTGATCTCCCTATGCTATGCAGTTGCTTCCCACTAGCTATCTACCTTACTTTTGGTAGCAACCACTTAAACTTAATTGAAGCTGTGGGCTGAGAGGGAGTGAGGTGGAAAGGACGGAAGTAAAATTCCTGGACTAGGATAGTCACCTATTCTGATGAATAATAGAAAAGTAGGAGATCTGATTTACTAAGTAGAATAGGATTTGGGCTATTGAGACACTTTTCTATAATTACTTGATGACCTTAAACAGATCACTTATGTTCCCGCCCATTTTCAATTTCTCCTTTATTAAATGTATGGAGGAAATACTTGCTATCAGTGAATGTGTGGAAAATCTCAGCGCCCATGAGAACACACACATAGCACACACACTTGCATTTCTCTGAAAGTTTACATATACCACAACAGCATTCTCCCAACAAGTAGCAGAGACCACAGATTGTCCCCCAGGATCCATTTTCCTCTTCATCCTTTTAGATAGAGAACACCCATCCTCCAGTTCTGTCAGGGCTTGTAGCCACCCAGCCAGAAACTCCCTTCCAGGTCCCCCTTATGGCCAGGTGTGACGAGGTGACTAAGTTCTTGCCATTTAAATGGGAGCATAGTGGTGTATGTAAGTTCTGAGTCACGTCCTTAGAAAGAAATTTGCTTGCCCTCCATATCTCTCTTTCCCCCTTCTCACAGGCTGGGTTTGGGGCAGTGACCTTACATCAACCATGTGGACAGGGTAAAATCCTAGCAATGTGCAAAGTTACAACATGGAAGGGACCTGAGTTACTGGATGACCTTGAAGAGAAGAGGCACGTACGCATTCTATCCCATGGACTGTAATGCAGAAAAGAAATGAACTTCTATAGTGTTTGATCCATTCCATTTGGAGTTTATTTTTTTTGCAGCAACTTACCTTAACCCTATTGAAACAAGTTGGCCACATCCTTCCTAGGTGTTAGGGCTCTTGCCGTGGATGACTAACTAACAGATGTTTGTAACTTAAAAGAGTAAACCTCCTTTGTGATGCAAATGGATCTGTCAATCATTGTGACTTGCAGCAGAATGTAGTTACTAGTTCAAAAATAAAAGATAATTTTTGATACCTACTGAAAAAGTTGTGGCATTTATTTATTCTTTATCTTTTATTTTTGGGGGACAGATAGATGAAGGAAGGAAGGAAGACTGAGGGTCGTACAAATAGAAATTGCTTGCTGATGGTGTCCTGGCTTTTGTGGTAAGAATGCCTTTTAGAGAATCTGGGACAGAAAGCAATACTGTCAAATCTGACATACATGACAGCTGTTGATACCAAAAAGAGTGAAGTCTCTTTGTACCAATCCCTAACTCCCTTCTCTGCATGTATTACTACTTCCCATAGGACATGGTAATTATTATTTTGTATCACAGTGCTGTGTTACCAGCCAATAGAAACACAATAATATGGGTGCGTACACCAGTATTAGCACAACTTTAATCTATAATAAGAACGAAATGCCTTTGAGCTGTCTGCACTAAACTTAATATGTAACATGTCATGATAAAAATAATAATGATAAAAATTGATATTATGGGGATGATAAAGGGATCCTTTCACCTCAAAAGCATGGGCTTAATTCACGGCCTATATCTCAAAAGTTTAACATCATTTTTCTAGTCAGGTAATGGATTAATTTAGGACAAATGTAGTGGTTCATCCTAACTCCCTTTATAACGTGCATGTGTAACTCCTCTCCCAGCCAGGGGGATCATGTGAAACTAACTGGCCCACACTTGGCTTTAGCAGAAAAAAAAGTCTAAATAACTGAGCTAATCAAACCAGTTATGTTAAAAGTACATATGCAGAACCCCCAATGTTATATACTTGATTTCCTGCTACCATCATTACAACACCTCATAAGAAGTTAAGAAAAGGAATATCATATATACTTTTAACATAGAGAAGGCATTAGTGGTTAACCAGTTCAAATCTTTGTGAAAAATATTCCCAAAGTATTGCATACTCTTCCTATGGAACACTGCTGAGCAAATAATGGGCATTTATGTATTCTGTGGTGTATCTGTGGCCTAAGAATTAGTCAGGGGCAAAAGTTACGTCCCGTGTTTTAACTACCAAGTGATCTTCCTGGTCTGATTAAACATATAATTTTAGAAACAATTTCTAAAAGACAGTAAACATTTCATGCAAGAATCCGTTGAGCTGCTGCTGAATTCCTGGTTCCATGGTTTCTCTTTATAATATCTGAATTAGTTTCACGGGTGAAGCTATAGTCAACTTCTAAAACGTGGTAGTGAGAGATCTGGCTCAGTGACAGGACAACCCAAATCAGGAAATGAGGGAAAATAACAACCCAGAGAATAATGGCTGAAAGAAGAACATTAATGCTAAATAATGAAGAAGAATGTAAACAGATAAGCGATTCAGAGAGCCCTAGACCTTTAAAAGGCTGAAAGAGGGATGGCAAAGATAAAAAATGATAAGACCTGTCAGGAAGAACAAAGTCAATGTGTGTACATTATTCAGTTTAAGGAATTAGAGTCACAAGGTCAAGTGTGGGTAACATTAAATATGAATAATGAGGAATAAAATCAGTAAAAAGCAAAGCTAGTTTCATAAATCAATTCCAGAGCAACTTGGCTGGGGGATGGAAAAAGGAGAATGGAGGATAACCCACTGTAGCCTGTTGAAATGTCAAGATCTATTACCAATTACTAAATATCAATGCATTCGTGCAAAATCTCAGTGTTTGGGGTCATAAAACGGTGCACGCCATTGACCAAGGGGAACTAGAGAATTTGCACTTTGAAGTGTGTTTAAACAGAACAAAATAAAACCAAACAGAAAACACTGGCATTTGTAAGAGGAGGGAAATGCATGTGAGAGGGCAGGAACACGTGGGCTCCCATCACTGTGCGTTATCCCAGGGTGGTCTCTGAGCTGACCTTGAAAGGAACCCCCTTTTCTGCCTCTTTGGCAGTGTGGACAATACTAAGGAAGAAGCTGCTATAAAGGACAAGCAAAAGGGGAAGGTCTGGAATGAAGACTTGGGCCACAGTCTATACGCCAAGGTTAAGGGCCAGAACTCCTGCTCTTTATGCCTTCCCACTGGAGCTGTAGAGGCAGGAGGAACAGGGATGGCCCCCTTGAGGAAGAAGGGGAACGCTGGAGTCAGCCACTAACACCAGCTTAAAGCCCAGTGTAAACAGCGTGCCGGACACATGTGGGCTGCCGAGAGAGTGGTGATGAATAAGCCTATAACCAGACAAGGACTTCAAACAGGAGGAGGCTGAGCGGTGATGAAAATGATTCAGTGCCCTCACCAATTACTCGGGAGAGGCAGAGAATGTGAGGAAAATAAAGCAGTGTCCATATTTATCAAAGCACTTGACAAAGGAGAGGAGGATGCACAATTAGAGAGAACAAATCATCGGGACAGGAAGAGGGAAAGGAACGAGGCTGTGGACGGTGTGAAAAGAAGAAATCTAATGATGGAAGAGCAGCGCTATAAGATGGTAGATTAATTCACTCTCACTGAATTGCAGTGAATCCAAACTAATGTTCCAGTTCCAGTGTTTTAATCCAAGGGAATGTAGACTCAAGCACTGGTCTCTACCTGTTCTGGGATCGTCTCCATTTGCAGGCTCTTTCTCCCTTTAGGAAGGGCTGAGATCCAGCAGGTACCCATGGGCAGAGCCTGACCAGGTGTTACAGTACATGTAACATACTTCATTGGGCAGTGTTTATAGAATACCTGTTGCTACAAGGTTTGACTATCAACCCTACCTTCAATTATTCTTTGATAATACAGATCTTCCTTGACTTACAATGGGGTTACCTCCTGATAAACCCAGCGTGAGTTGAAAATATCTTGTCGAAATGCATTTAATACACCTAACCTAGAGCTTAGCCTAGCCTACCCTAAACATGCTCAGAACACTTACACGAACCTACAGTTGGACAAAATCATCTAACAGAAAGCCTATTTTATAATAACGTGTTGAATATCTCATGTAATTTATTGAATACTGTACTGAAAGTGAGAAAAAAAATAAAAAAACAACGGTTGTATGGGTACAGATGGTTTTAAGTGCATCCGTTGTTTACCCTCCTGATGGCAGGGCTGACTGGAAGCTACAATTCCCTGCTGCTGCCCAGTGTCACAAGAGAGGATTGTACCACACCAGGCTAGCCTAGGAAAAGATCAAAATTCAAAGTACGGTGGCTACTGAGTGAATATCTCTTTTGCACCATTGGAAACTTCAAAAATCATAAGTCGAACCATCCTAAGTCCAGAACTGTCTGTATTCTGAACCCGTTTGAACTAAAACTTTTTTTAATTTATTTTTTTAATTAAAGTATGGTTGATGTACAATATTCTACAAGTTATAGGTATACCATAATTGTGAATTCACAATTTTTAAAGGTTATACTCCATTTATAGTTATTATAAAATATTGGCTATACTCCCTTTGTTGTACAATAGATCCTTGCAGCTTATTTTATGCATAATAGTTTGTACCTCTACTCCTATATTGCCCCTCCCTCTTCCCTCTCCCCACTGGAAACCCTTAGTTTGTCCTCTATATCCATGAGTCTGCTTTTTTGTTTACTTACTAGTTTGTTGCATTTTTTAGATTACACATATAAGCGATATCATACAGTATTTGTCTTTCTCTGTCAGACTTATTTCACTTTGCATAATACCCTCCAAGACCATCCATGTTGTTGCAAATGGCAAAATTTCATTCTTTTTTGTGGTTGAGTACAATTTAATTGTATATATATATATATACCACATCTTCTTTATTTATTCATCTGTTGATGACACTTAGGTTACTTCCATATTGTGGCTATTGTAAATAATGCTGCTATGAATATTGGGTTGCATGTGTCTTTTCAAATTAGTGTTTTTGTTTTTTCTGTATATATACCCAGAAGTGGTATTGCTGAGTCATATGGTAGTTCTATTTTTAGTTTTTTGAGAAAACTCCGTACTGTTTTGCACATTGGCTGCACCAATTTACACTCCCACCAACAGTATATGAGGTTTACCTTTTCTCCACATCCTTGCCAACATTTGTTATTTGTGTTCTTTTTGATGATAGTCAGTCTGACATGTGTGAAGTGATATCTCACTGTGGTTTTGATTTGCTATTCCCTGATGATTAGCGATGTTGAACATCTTTTCATGTGCCAATTAGCCATCTGTATTTCCTCTTTGGAAAAATGTCTATTCAGGTCTTCTGTCCATTTTTTAATTGGGTTGTTTGTTTGTTTGTTTGATGTTGAGTTGTATAAGCTGTTTGTATATTTTGAAAATTAAGCTTTTGTTAGTCAAATCATTTGCAAATATCTTCCCCATTCTGTAGGTTATATTTTTGTTTTGTTGATGGTTTTCTTTGATGTGTAAAAGTTTTCAAGTTTAATTTGGTGGCCTTTGTTTATTTTTGTTTTTATTTCCATTACTCTAGGAGACGGATTTTAAAAGATATTGTTGCAATTTATGTCAGAGTGTTCTGCTTATGTTTTCCTGTAGGAATTTTATAGTATCCAGTTTTATATCTAGGTCTTTAATCCATTTTGAGTTTATTTTTCTATATGGTGTTAGAGAATGTTCTAATTTAATTCTTTTACATGTAGCTGTTCAGTTTTCCCAGCACCACTTATTGAAGAGACAGTCTTTTCTCCATTGTATATTCTTGCTTCTTTTGTCATAGATTAATTGACCATAAGTTTGTGGATTTATTTCTGGATTCTCTATTCTGTTCCATTGAGCTATGTGTCTGGTTTTGTGCCAGTACCATACTGTTTTGATTACTGTAGCTTTGTAAGTATAGTCTGAAGTCAGAGAGTGTGATTTCTTCAGCTCTGTTCTTCTTTTTCAAGATTTTAGCTATTCAGGGTCTTCTGGCTATTTGGGGTCTTTAGTGTTTCCATACAAATTTTAAAATTATTTGTTCTAGTTCTGTGAAAAATGCCATTGGTATTTTGATAGGGATTGCATTCAATCTGTAGATTGCCTTGGGTAGTATGGTCATTTTAACAATATTAATTTTTTTCCAATCCAAGAACATGGTATATCTTTCTATCTGTTTGTGTTATCTTCAATTTTTCATTAAAGTCTTATAGTTTTCTGAGTACAGGTCTTTTACCTCCATAGGCAGGTTTATTCCTAGATATTTTATTCTCTTTGATGGTAAATGGGGTTGTTTCCTTAATTTCTCTTTCTGTTAGTTCATTGTTAGTGTATAGAAATGCAACAGATTTCTGTAGAGTAATTTTTTATGCTGCAACTTTGCTACATTCATTGATGAGCTCTAGTAGTTTTCTGGTGGCATCTTTAGGATTTTCTATGTATATTATCGTGTCATTTGTGAACAGTGACAGTTCTACTTCTTCCTTTCCAATTTGGATTCCTTTTATTTCTTTTTCTTCTCTGATTGCTGTGGCTAGTATTTCTGATATTATGTTGAATAAAAGTGGTGAGAGTGGCCATCCTTGCCTTGTTCCTGATCTTAAAGGAAATGCTTTCAGCTTTTCACCATTGAGTATGATATTAGCTGTGGGTTTGTCATAAATGGCTTTTATTATGTCAAGGTAGTTTCCCTCTATGCCCACTTTGTGGAGAGTTTTTATCATAAATGGATGTTGAAGTTTGTCAAAAGCTTTTTCTGCATCTATTGAGGAACAAGTGCAAAGTTCAATTGGGCAAATGTTAGGCTTGAAGAAACAGACAAAAAGAAAGGGATGACTAAGGCCAGGGAGTCCTACTTGTTTAGGGTTGGGGTGCCAGCAGATTTGCAGTGGCCCCTTCCAAAAGGATGGAAAGTTACTCCTGCATTTGGCCACAATCAGTCACAGGTAAACACATTTCCCCCCATGACATTTGGACTAGTTTTTAAAATATAGTGTTTTATAGTTTTTGAAAAAGGAAGTGTGATATAAATCTCTACTATGCCAGTCTACCAGAGTGAGAGCAAAATATCTCAGAATGTGAAACCCTGTGGTCTGACACCAGGATATGAAGTGCAGAGAAATATCAGTGGCACCGATGATTTTACACTCTTAGATCATGATTTTTCTTGCAGATCCTACATCTTGTTGGACTTATCCTCTTACCTGGGTCACTAAGAACCTTGGGGTTATGTACTTAGCTTCTTTAACAGGCCCAGCACATGGACAGTAGTTAATGAGTAAATGAATGTTTGTGGAATGTATCAATAAATTTAAATGGCACTAAAATGGTGCCAAAGGATCTCTGAGAACTGAGAAAAATTATTCGTAGGATCCTCAGAGAATTCTATAATTGGAGGAACTTTGTAGACTGTCTAGTTTAGCCACCCTCCCTGAACATCTCAGGGACCTCTCCACATCACAGGATGGCCTTCTCTTCTTATGGTGAGCTCTGACTCTTACACACATCTGCTTCCTGTCACTCCCCAAATCTTTGTCTCCACCAAAATGAAAGCCATGGGTAGAATGAAATAACACTTTTGTGTTGAGTTTTATCTTCAAGCTTGTCACCAGCTTCCAATCTCTAGGGGCCCAGGGCCCCATAGTGTGGCATGACAAGCCCCTTCCAGCACTGTGGCTCCCCTTTAGAACTCCCGTCTCTCACCTTCTCCAACCTCTAATCAAATACACAGGTCTGGCATCCTATTTGAAATAAATCTAATAAACAATCTGTACACTTTAAAATAGACTTCCTGGGAAGAATGTCTTACCCTGAGGTGTTCTTTACTGATAGGAACCTATAAACCTTAACATATAAGAGTGAAAAACTTTGAGGGCAGATGGAACCCTCTTTACCCCTCAGATCTCACTCTGTGGGCAGCTTTGTGAGTTGGCTCTTCACCTTATTTTGTCCTGACCTTCCACTAGATGGAAGACTAGAACATTTTGCTCCCTTGCTTAGTTGCAATTCTCAGGCACTTATTTTTGAACATATTCAAGTATCTAGATAGAGATTTTTTAAAGTTCTTTCTCCCTATTAAATATCAATGCCATAAAAAAGAAAATAATTTTCTTAGTTTTGAGAAGTACACAATTGCTACATCTTATAACTCTGTGTGGGTTTCCTATAAACAGCAGGTGTAATGGAGATTCACCAGAAAGAGGCTGGGTTTTGGAGTCAGGCTGTCCAAGATTCGAATCCTAACACATGTGCCTTTGAGAAAGTCACTTCTCTGAGTCTGTCTCCTCACCTGTAACGTCAGTATAATGATACCACATTCCAGGATGCTTTTGGAGTTCATATATTCCTGGCAAATAGAGGGCACTCAGTCAATATTTATTTCCTTTTCCTACCCAAGAAGAATTTTTGTGGAGAAACTTCCCATTAAAAATCACTTATTTCCTTTAAAAGAATAGGTCTTCATTGACCAATCTATTAAGCTACAACAAGAAGAGTAAATCCGTACTTTGCCAGACTTTTGCAGATCGGGAAAGGGCTTTCCATCAAAGCCTGTCCCAAATTGGGGTGGTGAAGCACCTGTGTTATTAACAAGTATGAATGGGGCTGTGCCTCCACCATACACTTTGCCACCACACCACTCTGCCTTGACTCAGAAATATGACTTAACTTGGACTTGGGAATCTGATTGACTGCTAGAAACAAATGTCATTCATTCCAGCATCACCCTGGAGACACTCTGCAGCCAGCTGAGTTCATACCATGGCTAAACCAAGTGACCCTGAAAGCCACTGTAGTCACTGCAGCAGCCCCTGGAATCATCCTTTACCAAGAGGTCAATATTCCAAAGTGGGATTACAGAATACCAGGCCAGCTCCGGTGCAGAATTATTCCTTTCTCCCCCATCTTTATTTATGCTATTTATTTTACCTCCAAAATACTCTCCCTTCATGACTCAACTTTTCAAAATTCTGCATAAGATTCATTTACTTCATGAAAAGAGCTGACCATCTTTAAAATCACTCTTCCAGCCTGCAGGTCTTTCTGCAGGGATTGGGTTACGTCTGGGAGTTTATGTTCCATGTATTTGTGTCACTTACTGTTTTTATTAGTCTTTTTTTATATTTAATTTAATTTAATTTTTTAATACAGCAGGTTCTTATTAGTTATCTATTTTATACGTATTAGTATATATATGTCAATTCCATTATTAGTCTTGTCTCCTTAAATATTGTAGATTGGATATTTCATGAGGTCAGGGGTCACTTCTTTGTTGACTTTGTAAGTTTCCTTGATGTTCAACACAATATTTACAATAAGATTAATTCACTAACTGATCCTCACAGAATTATTTGCCAGTATCTTGTCTCCATATAAAATAATCCCTTGCCTAGGTCTTCTTCATTTTTTCATTATTTCATTTCTTCCTTCCTTCGTTCATTCATTTTTTCATTCAATAAATAATTAACTAGATTCCAGTTAAGCTCTAAGCATTGGTCTAAGCCTTTGGGAAGCACAGGTGAATACTATATCCTCTTCTCTCAAGAGCTCCCAATCTTGCTGAGAAAGATGAATGATTGTGATGTAAATGGTTGGTAATCAATGACTATGACCACTGTGATATAAAGGGGCCAATCACTAACTGAGTAAAAAAAGGCCACAGAAAGTGTCCTAGGGAAGGTGGCAATGGGGAAGCATCCTCATTTACGCATATGAATTTTTCATACAAACAATATCAGTGGGGTTGTATTCCAGGTTGAGAGAAGAATACAGCCATCTCTCAGTATCCATGTGGGATTGGTTCCAAGATTCTGCAGGTACCAAAATCCATGGATGCTCAAGTTCCTTACAAGTCAGGGTTACACACCCCTACATGGGCATATACACCCCTTCTGCAGATGCAGAACTCACAGATACGGAGGGCCGGCTGTGTGTGCAGTAGCATTGTGTGTTTAGCCATGGGGCACAGGCAGAAAGTAATCAGTGGTGGGAAGTAAGGTTAGCGAGGTAGGTAGGGGGCAGAACCATGAAGAATCCTGGAAGCCATACAGGGGAATTGGGACTGATTCCTTTGGACAGAAGTGTGTCGTCAATGACTTTTCAGTCAGAGAGATGGGACTTGCTGTCCTCTTAATCACCTTTTAATCACTCACATCATCAGCTGAATTAGACTTATCCTAAGAGGCAGTTTGACAATTATGTGTTGGCTGGGCAAACCACATGCTGTTTTTTTTTGTTTTTTTACAGAGGAAAGCTGTCTAATGACCAGCCCTGAGATAGCATTTCAGAGAACAGTCAGCACCAGGAAGGGAGAATGAACTTCATGTTCCCTGTTTAACACGCTCCTCTAGATCCACAGTGGCAAGAGAGCAGGGACCCTGTCTGTTTTGTTGACCCCTGTATCTGGGCATCCAAGTCAGGGCTGGCTCACAGAAAGTAACCAACAAATATTTGTTGAGTAAATGAATGATTTCATGAATAAACCTGAGTCAAGATCAGATCATTTTGGAGCAGAAGTATCTCTTTTTTATTAAGCAAGAATTTGAGTTTGTTCACTAGAAATATCTAGTCCCCAAGGAAGTTGGTTTCTGATTTATATTTCTTCTTCTCCAATCTCCACTGATGGCCAGGCTGGTACTATAATAGTAATTAAACTCTCCTGTCTGATTTTTCCTGACACAAATATTTGTTTGTTTGTTATTTATCCTTTTGTCCAAATGAACATTCTTTTTTTAAAAAAATTGAGCTACAATTGACATATAACATTATATTAGTCTCAGGTGTACAATATAATAATTTTATGTTTGTATGTGTTGTGAAATCATCATCACAATAAGTCTAGTTAACATCCATCAACACACAAATTTATTTCTTGTGATGAGAATTTTTAAGATCTATACCCATAGCAACTTTCAAATATGCCATACAGTGTTATTAACCATAGTCACTCTGCCATACATTACATCCCTAGGACTTATCAATTCTATAACTGGAAGTTTGTGCCTTTTGACCATCTTCACCCATTTTACCCACCACATACCCCTGTCTCCTGGCAGCCACCTATGTGCTCCCTGTTTCTATGAATTTGGTCAAATGAATATTCTTAATTCCTTCAGATAATACAAATGGTGGTACTTGGGTCAAGATCTTAATCCACAGAATTTTCTCTCACTATAATTACTTTTCGAGGTAGTTAAGTAGATTTAATAAGTATTGTAAAAATTGTCAAAAATATTACTCAGCCATAAAAAGAAACGAAATTGAGTTATTTGTAGTGAGGTGGATGGACCTAGAGTTTGTCATACAAAGTAAGTCAGAAAGAGAAAAACAAATACCGTATGCTCACACATATATATGGAATAAAAAAAAATGGTTCTGAAAAACCTAGGGGCAGGACAGGAATAAAGACACAGATGTAGAGAATGGACTTGAGGACACAGGGAGGGAGAAGGGTAAGCTGGGACGAAGTGAGAGAGTGGCATTGACATATATACACTACCAGATGAACAATAGATAGCTAGTGGGAAACAGCTGCATAGCACAGGGAGATCAGCTCGGTGCTTTGTGACCACCTAGAGGGGTGGGATAGGGAGGGTGGGAGGGAGACGCAAGAGGGAGGAGATATGGGGATATATGTATATGTATAGCTGATTCACTTTGTTATATAGCAGAAAGTAACACAACAATGTAAAGCAATTATACTCCAATAAAGATGTTAAAAAAAAAAAAAAGAATCCTCCTGCCAATGCAGGGGACATGGGTTCGAGCCCTGGTCTGGGAAGATGCCACATGCCGCAGAGCAACTAAGCCCGTGTGCCACAACTACTGAGCCTGCGCTCTAGAGCCCGCAAGCCACAGCTACTGAGCTCGAGTGCCACAACTACTGAAGCCCCTGCACCTAGAGTCTGTGCTCCGCAACAAGAGAAGCCACCGCAGTGGGAAGCCCTTGCACTGCAACGAAGAATAGCCCCCGCTCACCACAACTAGAGAAAGCCCACACACAGCAACAAAGACCCAACACAGACAAAAATAATAAAAATAAATTAATTGTTAAAAAAATTTTAAAAACTAAATATGTTAGATGATGATGTGTTAATTAACTCAATGGGGAGAATCTTTTCACAATGTATACACATATCAAATCATCATGCTGTATACTTTAAATATCTTACAATTTATTTGTCAATTATACATCAATAAAGCTGAAAAGAAAAAGATACAATTATATGCTATCTACACTTTAGATTCAAAGACAAAAATAAGTTGAAAGTTAGAAAATGCAAAAAGGATATAATATACACACAGCAATGATAAAAGAGCTGGAGTGGCTATATTGATACCCTAAAAACACAGTCTTTAAAAAAAAGTTACTAGACATATAGAATGACATTTCATACACCAAAAGGGTCAATCTATTAGGAAGGTATAAAAATGATAAACTGTATGCACTTACAAAAAAACTCCAAAATACATGAGACTAAAATTGACAGAATGTAAGGGAGATATGGACACTTTCTGAATAATAGCTGGAAACTTCAATAACCCACTTTCAATAACTGATAAACCAATTAGGCAGAATATCAACAAGTAAATAGAGGACTTGAACACTGTAAGCCAATGCGACCCAATAGACATTTATAGAACACTCCATCCAGTAGTAGCAGAATACATGTTTCTCAAATATGTGCAAGTCACTCTTCAGGATAGCCCATAGGTTACACTGTAAAATAACCTCAGTAAACTTAAGAGTATTGAAGTTATACAATGTATGTTCTGTACCTACAATGAAATGAAATCAGAAATCAATAACAGAAAGAAATTCACAAATGTATAAATTAAACAACACACTCACTAATACCATGGGTCAAAGAAGAAATCACAAGGTAATTTAGAAAATACTTTGAGGTGACTTGATACAATATACCAAAACTTATGGGACGCCGCTAAGGCACTGTTCAGAGGAAAAATTATAGGTAAATGCCTATATTAAAAAAGAAGTTCTCAAATGAGTAGCTTAATTTTCCACCTTATAAAACCAGAAAAGAAGAGCAAAATAACCTCAAATCAAGCATAAAAAGGGATATAATAAAGTTCATACCATAAATAAATGAACACAGAGTAGAAAAGCTATAGAGTAAATCAAGTATATCAAAGTTAGTTCTTCAAAAGATAAATGAAATTGACATATTTTAGCTAGGCTGACCAAAAGAAACAGAAAGAAGACTCAACTACTAAAGTCAGAAATGAAAGAGAGGCTATCACTACCAAACTTATAGAAATAAAGGGGATGACTATGGGAATACTATGAATAAGTATGTGCCAACAAATTAGATAGTCTAGATGAAATTGACAACTTCTTAGAAAAATACAAATTACTGAAATCGAAGAAGAAATAGAAATCTGAATAGACCTGTAACAAGTGAAGAGATTGAATAAGAAACTTCTCAAGAAAAAAAAGTCCAGGTGCAGATGGCTTCAGTGGTGAATTCCAAAAAACATTCAAGGAAGAAGTAATACAATTCTTCACAAATTCTTCCAGAAAATAGAAGAGGAGGAAACACTTCCCCATATATTCTGAGAGGCTAGTATTACCCTAATCCCCAAAACAGACAAAGATACCACAGGAAAAGAATGCAACAGACCAATATCCCTTATGAATATACAGCTAAAAATCTTCAACAAAACGCTAACAAACTGATTCCAGCAACATGTCCCATGAGAGCAAGATTGGCTTAACATATTAAAATCAATTAAGGTAAGACATAATAATAGAACAAACCCATAAAATGTCTCAACAGATACAGAAAAAGTGTTTGACAATTCGAACACCCTTTCATGATTAAAAAAACAAACAAACAAACAAAAGACACTCAGCAAACAAGGCATGAAAAGAAGTGTCCTCAAACTGATAAAGGGCATCCAAGAGATGCCTACATTTACATCATCCTTAATGGTGGAAGACTGAATGCTTTCCCCTTAGATGAGGAACAAGACAAGGATGCCTGCTTTCACCATTTCAATTCAGCTTTGTACTGGAGGTTCTAGCAAGGGAAATTAGGCAAGAAAAAGAAATGAATAAAAGGCATCTAGATTGGAAAGGAAGATGTAAAACTATTTCTATTTTCAGGTGATATGGCCTTGTATATAGAAAATCCTAAGAAATCTGCTGGAAAAAATAATCCTTAATAAACAAGTCTAGCACGGTTGCAGGATGCAAAATCAATATAGAAAAATCAATTTTACTTCTATACACTATCAATGAACAATACAAAAATGAAATTAAAAAGATAATTCCATTTACAATAGTGTCAAAAAATAAAACACTTAGGAATAAATGTAATACAATAAGTGCAAGATTTTTACACTGAAAACTATAAAACATTGTTGAAAGAAATTAAACAAGACTTAAATAAATGGAAATACATTGCATGTTCATGGATCAGAATATTTAATATTGTTAAACGACAGTAATATCCAAATTGATCTACAGTTTCACGCAAATCCTATCAAAATCCCAGCTAGTTTGTTTCCATGAGTTGACAAGCTGATTCTAAAATTCATATGGAAATGCAAGAAACCAAGAACAGTCAAAAAATATTGAAAAAGAAGACCAAATTGGAGGACTTACTTTCCAGTTTCAAAAGCCACAATAATCAAGACAGCATGGTACTGCCATAGGAATAGCCATATAGATCAATGGAAGAGATTTGACAGCCCAAAAACCACTCTCACATTTATGGTCAATTGATTTTCTAAAACAAAAAGTGTCAGAGAAATTCAATGGGGAATATTATCCTCAACAAATATCCATTAGATATCCACAGGCAAAGTATGATGTTGGTCTCCTTCCTTTTCTTCAAAGAAGACATACAAATGGCTAATAAGCTCTTGAAGAGATGCTCAGCATCATTAGCCATTAGGGATATGCAATACAAACCACAGTAAGATATCACTTGATACCACTAAGGAGGCCATAATAAAAAGGGTAAGCAATGACAAGTGATGACAAGCATGTGGGAAAATGAGATCCCTCATACACTGGTGGAGAGAATGTAAGATGGTTAAGGTGCTTTTTGGAGAACGGCTTGGCGGTTAGAGTGGATTTTTGTTTCATTTAATTAACAAATCTTTCTCAGATCCCTAACACATGCCAGTCATTTGTACTAAGGGCTCGGGATACAAGATAGCTAAACTGTCATCCTTATTATTACATGAAGAGAGATCTGTAAACAAAAGATCGCAATACAGAGTGCCACGTCCTACGTACTAGGCTTGATGTTGGAATAAAGGAAGAGAATAGCAAGGAGCTCAGAATGACTGAAGGGGTGGGTCAGGAGTTTGAACCATGCAGAGCAGATAAGGTGTAATCCTCTAGGCCACTGAGAGCCACTGAAGTGACTTAAGCAGTAGCACATCTGCCCTGTCAGAGAACCCTTATGGTGACAGCCTGGAGTACGAACTGGAGAAAGACAATGAAGACCTAACCTGTGGCATTATCCATGGGATGGACAGAAATATGTAGATTCAAGTGACGTCGCTGAAGTAAACTCTAGGGGGATTTAGTAATCACTTGAATGTGGGGTGAGGGAAGTGGAGAAATAGTAAATAGTTCTCAGATAGTGGTATGCCGGTAAATGTTTAGCAACTGCCTCCCTGAAGAAAAAAAGTGTGCATATATAAAAATACATAAGTTTATTATAAATTTTACTGATATAAAGTATGTATAGTACATAATTTTAAAAAAATAATAAAAGTATGCAGTATTCTTCCCTGTAAATTTCATTAGGCCAATTGATTCTCACAGAATGCTTTCATTTCATTAATTTTTGCTGAAGTCATATCTGTGGCTCATCTATAGTTGCAATCCACCCATAGTTTGACAAATGAAGTTGCATGCCAACCTGCTAACACTTTACCCAATAGAATTATTTCCATTAAGTCTGACAGGTGGCCTGCTATTAAACTATTTCCCACCCTCCTACAAGCAATATTCAGTAAACTGAAACTTCTTCCAGCTTCAGCACTAGACATGAAAAGTTGATGCTTTTAACTTGCATTATTAACACTTTTCTCCATCACTTTCTTAAGATTAGACAGCCAAAAAAAAACCCCATCAAGCCCTGATGTGCGGCATTTGCCAGTTTCCATGGTGAAAATGTTCCCACTGCAACTGATTTCAAGCTACCTATGTCATGTCACGAACCAGGGAGTTAGGAAGCAATGCATAGAACACCCGTGATATAGTATTTCCAATATACAGGTACAGTATAAACTCGAGAGCCTAGGAAACAGTAAGACTATTGGGAAATGGTGATTTTTCAAATATTTCTGACCTTTGGTTTTAGCATAATTTATTAAACTATAATTTTATATAGTTTAAATTTTAATGATGGCTGTTTTAACAACTGGTTTGCAAAGTTCTGAGTTTGTAAAAACTGGCTTGTGTGGGCTGGTATGAACTGGCTCCATGCCCCGCTACCAGCAGATGGTCTGGCTTGGGTGACAACTTGGAACTGAGGATGAAAGGACATACACTTTGGATCAGGTAAATACAGCACCACAAGAACACAAAGTTAATCTTTTTTCATATGTGTAGCAATAGTGGACTCAGTTCATACATCAAGACCACCACCAACAAAAACTTCTGGCTTAAACAAGATAGAAGTTGGTTTCTCCAAAGGTATGGACACCAAGCGGGGAAGGCGGGGGCAGGGAGTGGTGGTGGGATGAATCGGGAGATTGGGATTGACATATATACACTAATTTATATAAAACAGATAACTAATAAGAAACCTGCTTTATAAAAAAATAAAAACAACAACGACAGAAAGTGCTAGTTTGGCACATATTGAATGAATAAACGCCCCCCCCCCAAAAAAAAAGAAGTTTGTTTCTCTCTTAGGTAAATCCAAAGGGAGACTTTGCCGAGGCTGCCCTAGTGCCATGTTTCCATTGAAATATCATCGGCCGAAACATAGTTACATGGCGCTTCTAGATTCATAGAAGACTAAGGAACATAGTCTTTCAGCTGGATGGCAATGCCTGGCTATGAATCAGAGTTCACATTATTAAAAATAGGGGCTTCCCTGGTGGCACAGTGGTTGAGAGTCCGTCTGCCGATGCAGGGGATGCAGGTTCGTGCCCCAGTCCGGGAAGATCCCACATGCCGCGGAGCGGCTGGGCCCGTGAGCCATGGCCGCTGAGCCTGCGCGTCCGGAGCCTGTGCTCCGCAACGGGAGAGGCCACAACAGTGAGAGGCCCGCGTACTGCCAAAAAAAATAAAAATAAATAAACAGATGAATGAATATTAGGAAGAAGCTTACAGTCTCTACCCCAAAGTTTTCTACCCCATTATTTTTCCATTGACTTACCAATGGTAATAGGAAGAAAACACAATACACCTTAAAAGAGCTCAACCCATTCAGAGAACAACATTTGAGTACCTAAAGTGTGTTCTGTTCCAGTCCAACCGGGTCTGCCATCATCAGACCTGGCATGGGCTGTGCCCCAAATAGGCTGGAGACATTTTCTCCTCGTTATCACCTTGTTAAGCAACCCCCTGCCTCTCAGGCATGTTCTGGGGTCTTAACGAGGTGATAATGAGGAGAAGAATGATGTGGCAGCTCTTGGTCTGGTCTAGTCCTCATAGATCAGAGGAGACCCACGCTTTAATTAAAAATACTTTGCTTTGATATAAAACTTTCAGAAGACATATTTTTTCAATGTACCTGATTAGAAGGAAACAGGGAGAAATGTGTATTTCTATAATGCATATCTTGGAGATGTCTTTTCTCACTATCCAAGCGAAGAGAGGTGTATTCCTTGATATTACAAGAAAAGACACAAAATTGAACAGATAGGGGTAGGGAAAGTGGGGAGAGAAAACAGACTTGAAGAAAAAGAAGTCTAGGCAATCTACATCTTACAGACAGAACATCTAGATTTTCCCTCCATTTTCATCTTACCATTTGGTGCTCTGTGGGCCTATTCTCTCTAGAAAAGTGTTTCATTATATCTGTGTGTTCGGTCCACTAGTGCCACTTCAACTCATTATACAAACCAAATAATTCATTTAAAATGTAAAAGGTTTATATGCTATTTGAAGAATATACTTCACAGTGATTAATTTGAAGGGCTTCCTTTATTTCTTTAGAATGTAATTTTGGATTGTTTGCTGAATGTAAATGATAGCTTCTTTATTGCCTACAAATGATATTAAAATCAACTTCATCAGTGCTAAAGATAGTCAGTCAGTGATCACTTCTGCTTGACGGGGAAATCTATCAGTAAATGCATGCATTTAAATGGTCTTTCTTCTTAAGAGGTCAAAATACTTCCCTTACTTTTAGGTGTTCTCAGTTTATCTCAGTGAGATAGTTAATAAAGAAAGAAGGAAGGAAAGAAAATTTATAGCCACTGTGTTACACATGGTGACATGGAGTACTCCTTTTCACGAAGCAAAGCATTGGATCACAGCCCAGAAGACCCATCAGCACTGTTTCCCAGTGGCCGTCTATCTTCATGACAAATCCTGACCACCCAACAGTCCATTTGGCTGTGGTGAACACAGGGGGACGAAGAGAAATGGCCAAAACCCACCACGCTGACACACCATCATGCCACAGTCCATTTGTTCAGTTGTGCTTAAAGTCTGAAGCAAATGGAGTTGAAGGAATTTTCCCAAGGCCAGTTCCTCGTAAATGATAGATTCACTTCTTCACCTATTTGGCCGTGTCACACAGTTGATTTAACTATTCCACAGACAATCCCATTTTATTATTAGAAAGTCATTACACCTTCATCTGATTTTATTTTCTGGTCAGTCCCTCTGTGGCCCATCAGTGTCACGATCACTCTTCTTTACACCCTCTCATAAAGAAAAAAAAAAAATCCAGAACAGTATTTTTCTATCTGAACTAAGCTACTTCTCAATAAGGAACTTTCAGGATTGCTAATGCATGAAGTGTCTTGCTAACATCTGATCTTGATTTCTTCTATTAACTTCATTTCCATTTTTCTAAATATTTGATTAAAACTTAAGAAAGAAGAGTTCTATGGCTTTGTTTTCATTGACAGGTGGAAGTTGGAGATCACTTCTAAATGAGTATAATCAACTCTAGTTTGTTTTCATGGAGAAACGCAGGAGCAAGGATTATTCTAAGTAGTAGATGATCAAAGACATATTCATGTCTTCTTGAATAATCATAACTTTCTTGTTAAGATGCTACATTAATTTTTATCCTCTGACCTTTTAGCAAACAATTGTGAAGAAAGAAGTATAAAAATCACAATCTGAGTAGCAAAGGAAAAGCTCAAACATTCCCCAAACATAAAACACATTACACATATTAAAGTGTAAATATATTTTACACTTTAAAGCCAGATTGTTTTCTGTCTTTAATGAGTGTAAAATACAGATTTGACAGACACAAAATCAATATGAATAGCATTTCTATTTAGCTTGAGTCTAGAGAAACAGCCTGTTCTTTCAGAAAAGCATTCCTGTTAAAGAAGAATAATTTCACTCTCATTTCTCATCATACGGAAAGTGACAAGATTGAATTAAAGCAAATACTCAGATTTTTACATATCCAATTACCCTGAAGCCAGGATCTAGACTAGCAAATTAGAATACTGTGTAAATTTCTCTAGCAAATTTACAACCAAACAGATTATTTTGCTGTTTAAGTAATTGGGATTGGACAAACCCTCCAAACATCAGGTAACCGTGAAACCCGGGCACTAATGTTACTCTTTCAACATCAGCTAGAGCATGAATGAGGAAGTATAAATGGCACCAGAGGTGGATGTCAGTTTTGATTTCTAGCCCTAAATCGGCCACCAAAGAGATGTGTGGCCCTAGGCAAATTACTTCACCTCTGTTGGCCTCAGAATCCTCATCTATAAAATGTGAAAGCTGCGTTAAATGACTTTTAAAATCACTTCTAGTTCTGTGGGGTTTATGCCCAGGAGGAGAAAGTGAGGGCGACAGATCCCCTCGAGCAATGTGCTCAGGGTTTTATAATAAAACCCAGTCCGGAATCCTCCTCTCCTTTTGCTCTAATTATGTCCTTTCTTTCCCACGCACTCCCCAGCACACCATTAGGAAGTACAATGAGGAAGAAAGAAAAACCTCCTGTTGCATGCAAAAAGCAGATCTGCCCGTGGTCAAGGGTTGGGTGAGATGGAGCCTTTCGCTAACGATATCGGATTATATTTTAATTAGACGTCAAGTTCTAAAACCACGAAGCCGACGTGATAAAGAGCAGGCTATTCAGTGTCCCAGTTTCGGAGTCCTGATATCTCTTAATTTATGTACTGATAATCTCCTGGTAATTCTCGGGGTGCTGCCGCCGAGGAAACATTCCAAATTCTCTCCTGCTCCGCCCGGATTTGCTCCCGGCCCGTCCCGGAGTTTCCCCCATCCTGCCCGGCTCGGCTCAGGCTCAGCTCATTTAGAGCCAGCGCCTCCCCTCGCAGCCAAACCGCCGGCCTCTGCTGGAGCCGGGTGGCGAGCGGACCGCAGCGCATCTGCCGCGGAGCCTTTGGTGGAAGTGTGGCCAATTAGTCACACGTTTGGTGTTCTAATTAGGCGAGGCTGGGACTTTGGAAAATGTGCTGTTGATTTAGGTACTTCCTCAAACAATGCGAAATTGTGTTACGTGAAATTCAATTAGTCTTTTTCTAAACGTTTCCACATCTGTTCTTCTTTAAGCCTAAAGTGATGAGGAAAGAGAAGTGAAAAGCCAGAGTCTCCACTGGTGAAATATGTTAGGCCTCAGGGACCAGCCCTTTCCCAGCATTTGACCCTGAACAGTGATATACAGGAAGGAACAAAGTTGGAGAGCTATCATGGTGAAGCCCTTTTAAATAAATCATTAGAGAAGAAATACTGCAACTGCACGGGAATGTAATCTCGTATGATGGCCGTAAACTCAGCTTTGTTTGAAAATGGATGGCATGGGGGAGGAACCATTAAGAAGTAAATGATTATAAATTCTGCCTTAAAGGTATTCTTTGTGGCCATTCTGGTTATATTTTTATACAGAGTCTTAAAAAAAAAACTTTTGGTTTAATATTTCATGTCTGGGTCCACCGTCATGAGTTTTTGTCCCCTCATATCTACTGAAATTTTCCATAGGAAGTTGAGAACAGCCTGAAATCTCAAAACACTTGAGCATTAAAAAAAAAAAAAAAAAAAGGAAGAAGAAGGAGAGGAGGAGGAAGAAGAGGATGACGAGGAGAAAGACAGGGAGAAGAGGAAGGCAAGATGCCACTTGGTCCAGAATGTTTCATAGTCCCCGCCTGAGCCGCTACTGTCTCCTCGTGATGGCGTGTCGCTTGGATCTTCGCAGCTCTGTGCTGCGCCAGCCCGGAGTCCCTCGTTCGCTAATTCGCTAGAGATGCTGGGGTATTGCTTCCTAGCGTCTCTTAATGCCAGCCCTCTCCCAGCAGTGCATCTAACACCATGTCCAGTGTGCGTTTTCACGTGGTAGCACACTCGGCATATCCACTGACTTTGCCAGGAGACAGGTGGCATGGCTTGAAACCGCAGGCTGCCGCAGGTGAAGGGATACATGCATTTGATCCTTGTTTCTGTTATCACCTTTTCCGTGACTAACATTTCAAAACCTTATCTGTGGCTGGCAGCCCATGTTTCAGTTTTTGTCAAAGCCCGGATGTAGACTGTACCATTTTCCAATGATATATCTCCATAAGATTTGTGGAACGCTAAAGGTGGAGTTGTCAACACTACCTTACGGCACCCCGGTGCATGTCAGAAAAGGAAAATAGTTTCAAAAGTGATAGCATTATTTTGACCGATGACACACTCTTTTAAGACAAAGACTTATTTAACTTAAAAAATTTCAAGTAAAGAAGCCCAAATGAGGCATTACCAGTAAGCAAGGTGATTTACCTGGTGTCTAGGGCTCACGAACGAGAGAAAGGAAGATTAAAAAACCAGAATGATAACACTTTTAAAGCTAGTCGGGGTTTGCAATTTTTGTTAACTAAAAAGCATCTTGAATTTGATGACTCATTTAAATTCCCATTCACCAAAGGGATTACGTTCCTCTGAAGATAAACAACAAATATTTCCAGAATATAATAAAACCAAATGAACAAAAGGAAGATGCAAACAATTTAATACATTTAAGTAAAATAAAATATAACCTGTATGGTTTTCAGAATCAGTTTAAAATTCTATGTAATGGAGGTTACAGCAACAGATGTAAATAAATTGGTTTTTTATTCTAGAAGGTATCTGTAAACCTTAAGATTTCAATAAGATTGTCTAAAATCTGGTTTTGCAGGAATCTTGGTTGGTAATTATTGTCTATTTATCGTTTTCCCACTTATGGGATTATTTACCAATATTGTAACCTCCACAACTATTGTTGAATAGAAACTCTGCTTTAGTTCCTCAATTTATCTTTACCTGCTTTGTTTGTGACTTAATAAAGTTGGATTAACTATGAGACAACATTAACCTCACAGAGCAACATTATTTGATTTTTAAAAACTCTTTGTTAAAAGGAACAACAAACTTTAAGCTGAACGTTGATAAAAGAGAGCATTTAAGTCATGGCTTCTGTAAAGACAAACGAGCCCCACCTTGTGCTACTTAGAGTCTCGATCAGATCATCCATCATTGCTGAATTTATGCTCTTCTTGTAGCATTTAAACAAGATCACTGTGGACCTGTCCACTCTGGCTAGCCTGAATAAAATTAGCCCATGTCACCTTGCTTCCTATTGGCTTCTCATTAGATGGCGATGCCTGTGTTATCAGTTAACAAAATGACATCACTCATCCCCATGTTCTGTGAGCATATATGCTATGATTAGTACATGTCAACTGATTTGCAGTTATAACCAGCACAGATTCAAAACCATTCTTCCCTCTAAAATACCAGTCTTGGGGAGAAGCATCTTCAGAACGCTGTGGACTAACTTCGTGTACCAGCGACCAAATGCCTAAAATAGTTTTCTCTAGTTCAAATAAAAATTAAACTTCATGTAACAATGGCAGGTCTCTGGGGAGAGACGGGAAGCAGGTCTGCAGATGTTGCCACTCCAGGTCTGCAGCAGGTCTGCCCCTTGCCTTTGGAGAGCTGTGCTTGGTCAGCTGAGGGGCACCCGTGCTCTCCTTATTTGCACAGAGTGGCGTTCAGAGTCAGTTTTCAATGCATCCCACATGTGTTTGCCTTTTGCCGACTCTGAGTTGGCCTTGTGCTGGGCCAGGCCTGGCTCTGGGGTTATCTTTTATTTTGATAGACAAGATGTCATGTTTTGTTCTCCTTTCACAGCACAATTGTGAATGATACCAATTAACTATATACGTAGATTTTTGCCATGTATAAATAGTATCTTGAAACTAATTTTTCTAGTTTTAAAACTTAAAATTGCTCTCCTAAACTCTTTTTTTTTTTTTTTTTTTTTTTTTTGCGGTACGCGGGCCTCTCACCACTGGGGCCCCTCCCATTGCGGAGCACAGGCTCCGGACGCACAGGCCCAGCGGCCATGGCTCACGGGCCCAGCCGCTCCGCGGCACTTGGGATCCTCCCGGACCGGGGCACGAACCCGCGCACCCCGCATCGGCAGGCGGACTCTCAGCCACTGCACCACCAAGGAAACCCCTAAACTCTTGACTTTTTATTTAAATTGTTGCCTATTTCCTGGCTTATTTGGAGAGTGAATTCTATAAGGGCAGGCATTGCAGTTATACATGTCTATTTCCTTGTGCCGTAATTTACTGAACACATATTATCTATTGATTTGTTTTGATTGATGATCCTAAGTGCTACTGAGTTTGTGCCATAGCATGATGGCCACAAATTCCACATCTCCAGATGTTAGGACCACCTCAGAATTGGATCCCAGACCCCAAACACCCCTAGTTTCTTTTGTCTTCTGTTGTTAGGCTGGTGCTACCAATGATTCTCATGTGTATTTTACACTTGGGGTCTGGGATGGCTGGGAAATTATAGAAGGATAGATTTCCTAGATACACTCAGAGGGGAACCAACTAACAAAATTGAAGCAGAGGACAGCATTGGAGATGGAAAAGTATATTGATGGATTAAGAAAAACTAATTCATCTAGAAAGAACTAAGACATAAATAAGAGTTAAGTTGTCAAATAAAACACAAGACAAGTCACACACAGCATAGAATTAAGTGCCTGACTCTGATGGATGGGTAGGGTGTGAATAAATGGAGGAGATTAAAAAGGTATTTCTAGGCATTTCTGGTACAGAGTTTGACATGAGCTAAGTAAGGCAAGGAAGCAATTAAGGTGGCTGTCCTCACGCCTCATGGGTGGGTCCTCACGCCTCATGTCCTCATGCCTCTCCTTCTCCATCTCCTTCCTCTTTCTCTTCCTGACCTCCAAAGCCTCAATCTTCAGACCTCTTCTCAACTTTACATACCCTCGCACCCTAAGGGATGCCGTTCAGTTCTACTGCTTTAAAAGCCATTTGCATAGTGATAATTTCCCAATTTTTATCTCTCCTGGCTTAGATATCCTGCTTATTCAACATCTTTATTTTATGTCAAATAGCATGTCAAAGCTATACAAACTTGCCCCAAATTGAAATGTTGATTTCCCAGCTCCTGCCTCTACAATCTGCTCCCCAAATCATTTAATGAATATTCTATTCTCTCACTTGCTCCTACCAAAAATCTTACAGTCATGTCTCACTTCTCTTTTTCTCTCATTCTGAATCTATCCCATCAACCACTCTTCCCACTCCCCTTTCAAAATATATCCAGACTCTAATGACTTCTCATTACTCTCATGCCACTATTCTGGGCCAAATTGTCATTCCCTTTCACTGGGATGATTGCAATAACTGGCTACTTTCAGACCGAACCAGAGTGTTCCTCTTAGAAAGAACATCAGGTCTTGTTATTTTGTGCTCAAACCCTCTCATGGTCTTCCATGTGTCTCATTGGAAAAGCCAAAGTCCTTACCATGGCTTAATCTGTCCGACCCGAGTTCACTCTCCCGTTATTTGTTTGTTCCTCTCCTATCCTCCTCATTCACTCCACCCCGGCCACACTGGGCCCCCTTGCTCTCCTTGAAAACTCCAAGCACATTCCCACTGCCAGGCCTTGGCATGTGCTGTTCCCTCTTCCACTGTCTATCCACATGACCTGTGATGTAGCTTCCCTCCACTCATCTCTGCTCAAGCAGTGCCTCACTAGTGACTATCGTGACCTCCCCTTCCCATAAAATACCTCCCGAGCTTCTAGCTCCCTCTGTGCTTTATCTATCTTCATAGCCCTTATCAATACCAGTCCCATTAAATTTATTTGTTTGTCTGTCTCTTCCCTCCAGAGTATAAACTCCGTCAGGTCATGAACTTCATCTACCTGGTTCAGAGATATAATCCTGAGTGCCTGGAATAATGTCTGGACCATAACAGGTGCTTAATAAATATCTATTGAATAAATGAGCACATGAAGGATGACAGAGAATAGATGGATTTTTAGCTAGACAAAGAATTGTCCTTGGGAAGTCCTGGGTCATCATGTTGGAAAGTCAGCATGGACTCAGATGGTGGGAAACCTTTAATCTTAGAGGGAAGAGTATGGATTTTATTCTCTAAGTGCACCTATTCAAACTTTTTAAGTGGGGATCTACATCATGAATACAAAATTTGTGGGTTACCAGTCTGGTGATACCATAAACTGTAAGGTGGATTTTAAAGTTGATTGGAGACTTTCTCAGTAATCCAGGCTTGAAAACCCTGTGACCAAGGGGATAAATGCAGCCTTTAGATGAAATTAATTATAAGTTGAAATATACTTATCATTTCAAAGAACTAGACTTCTTAAAGCAGGAATAAGAATGTCTACGTCATTGAAATCCTGCTAAGGTGCAGTAGAGGTTTGGGTAGCATCCACTTAGCCACAGATATCCAGTGAGATGTCAAAAATCTCATTTAGCTATCCAGAGAGACTGCCCCCTCAATGCCCCGAACAGCTGCATTTCTAGAAACAAGAGGGTCTCTTTTCTACATTCCTTCAGTTGGATGGCATTCCTCACCTGTGCTCATCTGAGCAGCCAGAGGTTTCTGGAACAAAAGATGTGACCCTCAGGAGAAGAGGAATGGGACGGATGAACAGTGCTGAGAACTTGCCTGGGGAAGGTTTCATCAGGCTGTCGGCTCTCTTGAAAAGACAGTCAAGAGACTATGGCTCATGGGATCCCACAACCTTGAGCAAAAAGGTAATGATAGTGAAGTAGACTCTGAAGATTCCCCTGGCTCCAGTGTTTCTGTGTTCTGCTGAAGTGACTAATTCATCCTTCTAGGCGCTCACTTCTTAAACTTTACCCCAAGAATCAATTTATCATCTTCATGTCCAGAGACTACACATCTACTTTCTTAATTCAGCTTCTTGAAGATCTAGAATTTCTCCAATGTGGGAGTGTCTCTCTTTCCAGACATTGGCTCTTATAGTGGGCGATCCAACTGGGGGGAGTTTTGTTGTTGTTTTTGTTGTTTTTCCTACGTTAGAAAGAGGTTCTCATTCAAAAGAAATGCACCTTGAGTAGGTATGATTGCGGTGAAGATTTTAATGATTATATTATTCAAATTGTTACGGGATCAGAAAATCCAAATGCCTCTTTGTGTCACTAGTAGGGGAAATTCAAAAGCTTTTGCTTTATCTAAATGCTGAAGGTCTATTGCGGCTCTGACATGGGGTAGTGAATATTATCCTCTCACTGATGCTCTTTGTGGTCTCTTAGCCCATCATTAGTGACTCTGAGCTGACTCACAGAATTAGCAGGTCCACCCATCAGTGACTGTAAAACGTTTGGAAAATGTCTGGGAAAGTGGCTGTCATTAGTTCCCTATGAAACAGTCATTTTCAATGTGAATCATGCAAAATATTATGATGAAAGGGAAAGGATCCTATGAGCTGTACCAAACATGTGTCAATTGGTACAGGCATTATCACGTTTGAGAAGTCTCTGTCCTTAACGGTTTGGAATGTGGGAAAATCTAGGGTGATCTAAAAATAAAACGGCTATGTGATATATGAGCCATCAACCACAGAATCCCAAAGAGATTTTTAATTCTTATGACCTAATTCCAGCCCGCTGCCAGTGTCAGAGTAACACTGCTCCACCTCCAGCTTAGAAAGCAGGACACAGGAGGAAGGTGTATTTAACCTGATTTCGGGGGCATTGCTCATGGAAAGGACCTAGGTTTGGCAGTAGAAGGCCCGAGTTAAAGTACTTGCTTTGCAGTTGTATAAGTTTATCAACTCAGTTAGAAGTTGGGCATTGACTTTTGCTTGTCTGCAAAAGAGTTGATAATAATGCTTGCCTTACTGATAGCAACAGGATCCTTAGGATGTGCAGATAAAATAATGTGTGTGAAAGGGCTTCATCAATTATGAAGCAATATGAAAAAAATGGCCATGCTTTCTGCAGGTGTTCATTATATTTAGTGTGGATTAATTTACTATTGTAGGTATAAACCAGTGTGAACAAGAGGAGCCTGTAGGAAAGGATCACAGTTACAGAAGGAAACGAACTCCTTGGATCCCCTGACAACAGCGCCTGGAGCATTAGCTCCTTCCCAAGCCCACCCTGGAGTTCAAGGGAGGTGATCTATACACTAGTCTTTGTTTTTTCCTTCTAGAAAGTTTATTGTTTCACTAATCACAAATACTGTAGGATTAAACATCTCAAACCAAATTTCTGTATGGTGTGGGATAGGTCACACCACATGAGATAGTCGGTTGATTCAGTATTTTCTTTTCCACCTAAATTATATTAGTACATTTTTTGTAAATCAATGACTGTATACATATGAGTCACTTTCTGTTACAGTTATCAAGTTGTCTATTATTATGCCAATACCACACTGTATAGACTATTCTTACATTGCTTCCATCTTAGTTAAGTCATTAACTAAGCAAACGTGATGACACAGAATCGGAGGCTGGGGATATGACCATGAACAAAACAGAACTGATCCTTGACTCCTTGGAACTTGCATTTAAGTAGAGGAAAGAGAATAATCAAACAATCATCCAAAACTGCAACTGTGGTTAGTGCAAATAAGGAGAAGAACATGGTCTAAGAGCACTTGGAGAGTTGTCCTGGTCAGGTAGGTCTGGAAGGCTTCCCCAGGGAAGGGGCCATTAGGCTGGGATCTGAAGGATGCATGGGCCATGATACAATGAAGAGGAAGAACAGAGCGTGTGTTCTTTTTAAACAGGCTTTATGCACGGAAGGAGCTCAGCTCATTCAAGAACGGTTAGGTTAAAAAGTACAAAATTGCTGATACTCAATTTAAGTTTTTAACCCAAAGAGGCAGCGTTTCATATAGTTATGCGTAATAAATGTATATAGTTATAAATAATATAACTAATAATAAAAATTATTATTAATAAGCGTAATAAATGTATATAGTTAAGCATAATAAATGTATACTAACGTGGCTACAGGGCAGAAAGTAAGAGTAGGCTTGGCATAGGGAGGTAGTAGAGGTAGGGAGGAGTTGCTCATGAATATGCTTCATAGGCTGTGTTGAGACTCTTGGATTTGGTCCCAATAGCAGCGGAAGTCTCTGAAGACCCGTACTTGGTGATGACGACCCTGGCTCTAATGTGGATGATGGAACAGCTGAGGCTATTTGTACCTGTTAGGATGATACTGCAATCACCCAGGAAAGAACTGCTCGTGGCTTACAGCCTTCTTACTCAAAAAGGGTGCCTGTGGACCAAAAACATGGGCATCTAGGAGGCTGTTAGACATGCAGGCCTGCTGAATCAGAATCTGCATTTTACCAAGCTCCCCAGGTGGTTCACTTTTACGCATAATAAAATCAGGGCTTAGACTACACTGGAGGTGGGTAGATGGATAGAAGGGAATGCGCTCAAGAAATATTAAGAGGGTAAAGGCATACATATTGGTGACAGATCAGATGTGGGGAAGCAGTGAGGACAAGATGAGTCCTAAATTTCTGACTTGTACAATTAGATGGAAAGGAGGACTTTCTCTAAGATCTATGCACTGGAAAAAGACCAGGTTTAGAAGGAAGGATCATGCGTCGAGTGTCGGATTTGCTGAGTTTGAAATAATTTTAAAGCACTCAAGTGCAGAAGTTGAAGCTGCAGTTGGATATATGGGTCTTAAGTTCTGAGGAAAAATATGGACTAGAATTCTACATTTGAGTCATACATAGAGGTGAACATCAGCCACGAAAGAAGTAGGAAAAGCGTATTTAAGTCAGAGGCAAGGGTGAGAAGTTCCCTGAGACAAGAGAGCATGTCCTTGACTCAAAGAATTGAGAGATCTTTACACAGGCTGGGAGCAGAGTGCGGGGGCGGGAACTCGGTGAGCGGTGAGGCGGAAATGTAGACAGGGGCCAGATCATGCCAGGCCCAGAGGTCTCCTCAGAGATTACTGAGATTAGCCAGTCATGAGAACACTGATATGGAGGGAAGAGCTGATCAGATTTACTTTCAAAGGATTATCAAGGCTGTTTGTTCCCTAGAGAAAGGACTAGAGGGACCATTGCTCATCTTCTGGAGGAAGAATCTATACGGTCAGGCACATGATGCTCTAGAAATTTCTTTTCTTGGCTTCTGAGCCAGGACCTCTCCCCTTACCCAATTCCACTGCCACTGCTCACACTGAAAGCAGAGGGGAACGTTTTTCTCACTAATGTTGCCCCCTACTTTTAGATTACAAAACAGCAATACCTTTGCCCTTAGATTCACACAGAAATTCTGTGAGATGAACAAAAACTTTGTTCCAAGGTTAATGGACCTCTTCTCATTCAAGTGTCCGTCATGTATACTAATCTATGGTGCATGGACCCAGAGCACAGACCAACTGTAACTCAGTCTGTAAGTTTTGTCTCCAGTGTATCAGCATCATTCCATTCTTCCCAGACATCAAAATTGTTTAAAATTCCAAATTGCCTACTTCTGTCTGTGCTTCCCAATTCTATCATGTCTGTTTTTTCCCATCTGGAAATAAAATCTGGCTGTTTGAATCCAGAGCACAGATCTTTACAGGAAGACTGACCCACATATGCCAAGTGGTACTTGATTTTACCTGAAATACAGAGATATGTTGCAAGAAAGGGGCAAAGCAAGATCTGTGGAAATACTTGCTTAGGATTGGGGGCAATCCCTAGCAAGTTATAACTTTTCGTTCTCAACAGGTCACTCATTACTCATGTAGAGTAACTAGAATGTAGGGAAGTATGTGCTCTGCTTGGTGCACGGCAGCTGCAGAGCAGCCTGGCCACCTGGTGCAGAACTGATGTACAAATGGTAAAACCTGTACGTGGAGCATAATAAAGTGCACAGACTCCGGAGCAAGATGCCTGGGTCTGCATTCTGACACCAACATTTACGAACTGCATAACTTTGGGATTGACATATATACACTAATATGTATAAAATGGATAACTAATAAGAACCTGCTGTATAAAAAAATAAATTAAATAAAATTTAAAAAAATACTTTGGGTGCCTCAGTTTCCCCTTGGGTAATATATAGAGTTGCTATGAATAGTAAATGGCTCAATATTCATAAAGTGCTTAGAAGAGTGACTGGCACAATGTAAGTGTTTGTTAAAGAGAAACTTTATTTTTTATTTGTTTCAAATGACCAGATTTTCCAAAGGCATCATTCATGGTTCTTGAAATAGTACTTCTTTTCCATCACCTGAGGGTCTTCCCTACCCATCACCCTCAAGGAGTTATTAGCTGTAGGTGAAAAGGATATGGGAAGATTAGAAAGCACCATCCCTAGACTCCAAGAAAATTTCCAGAGGAAATTTTAGGATCCACTGTCTGGGTTGTATTCTCAAATATCGGATAACAGTGATGTCTGTGTTCCCACGTGGATCTGCAGCAGTTCACTCTGTCACTTTAGAGTTTCCTTTAAATTAAAATCAAATCATTCTGATGATATACAGTTTCATATCCATGTAACTCTTTTTCTTCAGATGCCACCATTGTATAAATGCACACACAACTTGCTCTGCCAGCAGTCTCTGTACATTGTGCAGAGATTTTGAAAACAGCTCTTTTACCAGGGTTACCCCCATGTCCCATTTATTTTCAATTCAGGCCTGGGATAGAAACCTGCTAGGGATTTGTGTCACAAGTACCTTAACTTGACTTGAGTCAGTCTCCCCTTCACAGTCTTTTCAAAGACTAAATGTCAGTGTTTCTCCTAAACCTACTCAGGCAAAATGCCCTTTCTTGCATAACCGTGGTCTTCCAGTGGAAATAGTATATGGTAAACTATTCATGTCTGAGTTCATTTTTGAAGTAGAATGGCCTCAAAGGCAAATATATTTACTGCAGAGGAACTGTATGATTGTCATCTGAAGGGAGATTTCAATATATACAAAATAATAATTTCTTGCTACACAATGAAGACATGTTCTGCAAAGTTCAAAACTTGAATTATTTAGAAAGTGTCTGTAAATATTTTCTAACAGTCCATTGTCAAGCCCTTCAGCAAAATTCTCAAGAATAACAATTTGTACTATTCTGGAAGCCTTAAGTGATTTTAGGAATCTTTGAGAAACTCTTTCAAACCCAGATTTAAACATTAAGAATTAACATGTCAATTTTAAATGTAATATCAAATATGATCCAAACTCACTCCCTTGATCAGTTTAGTCTAGGAGCGTTCACAGTATTCACTTGGGTTTTTCAGTTTGCTTTACTTTCATGGTTTTGGTCTTAATTTTGTTGTAGTTTCTAACTACCTTTCAAACATTTTTTTTTATTTACAAAACTAAAGCCAAGTCTATACTAGCAAATTGAAGTTGAAAAGTAAGGCACTTTTGAGGATAAGTTCAGTGGAAAACTATCTTTCTAGTTACTAGCTTTTTTGAATCACTGACAAATATTCTCTGATTGTCTAAGTTCTCAACGTTTTGTTCATGCTTTGACCCAGACTTCACTAGGTAGACTTGTCCTAAATCCTGGAATACTACAACAAACTCTATTCCATTTAAAATTCCTATACTAAATAAGATTTTCTTGTATTTTCAGCAGATGTATATATTTTGTGTCTTATTCTAAATGCATGACTTACACAAAAGTATTTACATAGAACTACTCCTTTTTTCAATAACTATTTTAAAAAGTAAAAAAACACGCCAACTTATCTGTGTATCATCTCAGGTTAAAAATGTAATAATAATATAAAAAAAAAGTGAGTACACAGATTCAATCTCAGCATGTCCTAAACAACTAAATAATGATTACATTGTTTTGCCTTTTTTAGTAGATATATCTCAAGATAACTAGATTCTTCAGTTTCTTCCACGTCCATTTGACTTTAAAATCTAGGTTCCCTTTACATGCCTTTGGAAAATTGAAAGAAATGTACCTCTTTATTTTGACTTCTGAATTACAAACGAAAATTCTATCATTTTTCCTTTGTTTTAGTGAATTCTAGCTTCCACGAGAGGAAAGTGGTCCCTGACATCCAGGAGTTGGGCTGGCACCACCAGCTAGGCCTTGGCTTTCTGTTGAACATAAGCCATTTCAAAAAAACACCAACGTCAGCCAAGGCATCCTGCGTCCATGTGGATCAAGACAAAAAATGAGAGCACTCCTTGATCTTTCCTGAACACAGACAAAAACAGGAATATTTCCAACCCACAAAGATGACCAAAAGTTGCCCCGTCGGGGCTACATGAGTGACTGCTGCTTCTTCACCAATTACAGCCTTGCCCTCTCTAGTCTTCCCTCCTTTTAGATAAAATTTATTGATATTAAATTACAGAATTACCCCCACTTCCTGAAGTGACCCAACCAGAGAAAAGCCCCCATGAACTGTGCCCCAAATCACCTACCACAAGCCCAAGACCTGTAATAATTTCTAACACCCACTTACTGAGATGCCCACCATCTCTCTGGTGTGCGTTCTCCCTCATTGCAACAAGGCAACCAGTTCAACTCCTGGTGTATTTCTGGTGGTCTTGGACTGGAGGCAGTAACACGAAGCAAGACCCTAGTTCCAAAACATATTTTAAAACAGTTTCACTTTAGGTAGGACATAATTTTAAGCAGTTATATGGTGTGGAGAAATTCTAAATCTCATGTTAGAATTCTTCTAATCAATTTATGGTAGTTTAATGTAAATTTGTACTTCTTATAAAACAGAGAACCAAGTCCTTGTACTAGTCAGTCATTTTCACCTTTGTTGAGATCTTTGTGGGATGTGCCTGACAGATCTGCGGGCAGAGATGAGGGTGAGGGTGAGCCCACGTGGATTATATGGAAGTCTGAGAGCCTGCCTCCAATATTCTCTAGGAGAGAAAGAACTGACTTGGCTGTCCATGGTCCTAATGTAGAAGTTCGTGCTGGGAGTTGAGGGTAGGAGGATACCATTTTGCCTTACTTTGGTACGAAGGAAAAATTACTTCCTTCCTCCCCTCCTCCCTTCTTCCCTTCTTCCCTCCCTCCCTCCCTTCCTTCCTTTCTTTCCTTTCTCTATTTGCTTCTTTTCCTCCTTCCCTCTCTCCTTTTCCCCACCTTCTTCTCTTTTCCTTTCCTTTATATGTCCTTACAGTGCAGGGAATGAATATTAATCAAACACTCTCAATTTTTATTTCCTGGAAAATAAAATTTTCATAAAATTCATATACAAAGTAGATACAGAAGGATGATAGCAATATACAAATATGGTGAATTGGTAAGAGAGTAGCTGAATGATCTTTTACCATTTAAAAGAAAATTTTATGTATTGAAATATTTTCAGTTAGCCTGATTTTATAACTTCTGATAAAAAACAATTTTTTCAGTTCACTACAAATAGCCTCCCTCTCTCAGGTCCCTCCCTCTCTTTAATACACACACACTTTGCCCTTTCCCTTAGAGCAGCGTAAGTGGTTTTGAAGCGCAAACCGAGGTGATAGGACTCGAAAAGTCAAAGAAAGTGAAGCTTCTCCTGTTGTTTCTTCTGTGTAGCCTGGACTCCTGCTCTTTGAGGACCCCTCTTTGCTGCACTTTAGATAAGAGTGTTGAGCCCCTAAATTCATTAGCAAGGCACAGAGCAGCTTCCCCGTCCTTTCACAGGCTCAGGTTTCATTCTGTGCCAGGAGTCATACATCACACTCGACGGTGTATCTCCAGAGCCAACTGAGGAAAGTGCAGAAAAACTGCTGTTAACAAGGGACTAATCACATTCGACCTAAATTAATTATTGGTCACTCAGGACTGGTGAGCAAGGGCCACACAGATGGCCTCTGACTCACTTCCCACCTTTGAGGAAAGAAATATTCCAGTTTGGTGCACATGACCGCATAAGATAACAAGAGGCAGGTTATTTCTGGTCTACTGGTCTTGAATTTACCATATTTGCTAATATGACATGGGGCTTATTTGCATTAACACTGTAGGTACATTGTATTTTGGGGAGAAAACATGAATGATAGTCACTTGGGATGGAGGTCATTTCACAGCAGTCAGCATTGGGACCAGTGAAGTCAAGCCAGGGACCTTTAAAATGCAATTCAGTCAAACGAACAGGTCATGGATCAGTGAGCAGGTGATGGAAGGTGTTCGTGAGGAATTCAGATTAGCACAAAATTCAAACAAACCACAAGAAACAGGGAAGAGAGAAAGCAGGACAACCTGGAGAGCAGGAAGCCATGGTCTCAGCAGGGTGGAGAGGAAGACCCTGATAATTCGCGGACTCTATGCTCTGTGCAGGCGAAGATAATGATTGTTCATTTGCTGTGTATCCTCAGAGCCGGCATGGTTGGCACACATCACATGACAATGAGGTTTTTCGAATTAAAAATCCTCAAACCATTTGAATTTGTTCTGTTATTCATTCGTGAAATGTCATGCTCTTGCTAGACATCTACAAAGAATTCATTCAACTCGGTCTTAGGTGCTTTAGAGCACCTACTATGTGCCAGACACAGTGATAGACACTAGAAAATATATAAACCGTGGCTCCTGTTCTCAAGAAATTTAGAGTAGTGTCTGAGGCAGAATTGTAAATAGGCAATCACTAGCCACTCTGGGAACTGTAATAATAGAAGTACGGAGATGGTAAACAGGTAGAACAAAGGAATTACTGATTGACTCTGTCAGGGAAGGGCTTCCCAGAACAGTTTTAAAGTATAGATAGGAATATGTCAGATGAACAAATTGCAGAAAGCACAGTAGGAAAAAGAAACAGCATGTACAAAGGCAGAGAGGACTGAGCAACATAGCAAACTCAGGGAAGATGTAGTTAGTTCATTAATGCTGGAGAAAACTAGAGAGCTATGAGGACACTGTAAGGCCAATGTAAGGTCCTTGAGTTTGGGCAAGGGTAGTGGAGACCCCAAGCAGGGCTGAAAACAGAGATTTGCATTTTAATAGGACAATTCACCTAACAGAAAAGAAAAGAATGAGGGTGAGGGAGAAGATTGGAGACAGGAAGGTCAGGAAATTAACCCAAAAGTCCATGTAAGAGATGGGAAAACACAGAACTAAGACAGTCACTGGGAAGGTCTACATTCAAGAGATATCTGAGAGATGGGATACGTAAGAGTTGATGTTTAATTGGATATGGCCAAGGAAGGAGAATATAAATATTTAAAATATCGTTGAGTTGTAAATATTTTTGAGACTGGATAGACGTTGAATTACTAAAGGGGTTAAAGAAAATTGGATGAAGTAGTTGGGAGTGGGTGGAAAGATAAGGAGTGGTTTAGGTCATGTTGAATTTGACTGCTCATGGGACATTTTGATAGGAATTTTTAGTAGGCAATCAGATTTTTCAGGTAAGCTCTATGTTAGAAACACAATTGGGGAACTTATCATGCTATAGTTAAAGGCAAGAGCATGAATGAAATGGTCTAGGAAGAGATGTAGATTGAGAAAAGAAAAGTATTAAAGATACATCTTGGTGAATACTTATATTTAAGTGATGAGTGAAGAAAGAAGAGTTAGTGAAGAAGACTAAGACGAAATAAAGAGGTGGGGAGAAAGGCAGTGTGGAGGAGTAGATGCCCAGGAAGAAAGAATTTCAAGAGGAAGTTGTGGTGAAATAGATATTGAGGAAGGTAGGGAAATCAAATAAGAACTGAACATGGTACATCATATAAAATGATTAGAAAGATATTAATGGAATGGTCGGGTTAGAAGAGAAATGCCAGTCAAAGACCATTTAGAAAATAAGGATACTTTAACCTGCATGGTATATTATTCTTTGAAGAGTTTGACTGAAGAAGAAAACAGAAATAAGGCTGTAGCAAGAGAAAGATAAAGCTTCATAGGAAACCTTTTGTTTGTTTTTGGGTGGAAGAGAAGTGAACCTGTTTGGAGTGAGAAACCAAGGCTGTAGGGTGGAACAGAAGAGAGGGGAAAATAAAGCGATATTACAGAGATGAAGGAGAAAGAGGGGATCATTGCTTTTGAATTGCTTTGAAAGGGAAGGTTGTTTCTTTTTCTGAACCTCAGAGTGATGAGGGTGAAAGTGGACAGCATTTGAGTGCATTTCTGTTTGATGACATCACAGTTACTAGAAATTAAAGTTAAATCAAAAAAAAAAAACAAACCATACTAGTGTTTGAATAATTATCATGATGATCAAAGTGACCCAGAACCATTTTCATTTTCATCAAGGATGTCTTTTTCAAAGTCTGCTTGAATACGACGCGGTGAAAAACCAAAGGTTTTCATCCTCTTTTCTTTGTCATAAACTCACAATATGATTATTATCTGGCATATTCTAAAAATAATTCACTGGTAAATAAAAGCCAAACTAGTGGGCCTTCCTATATTTCAGACTTTTTGAAATTAATTAATTCCAGCCATGCTAGAATTTAATTTTCCCAGCTCAGTAATTAGCATGGCTTCTTGCATAATTGTTTGCAGTTATTAGCAATTGATCATAATGATGATAATTTGTCATTAGCTGACCAGTCATTCACCTGAGTGGCATTATGTAGACCTAAATTCAGAAGTCATGATCTCTTGTGCAGTAGGAAAGCCCACTTCCTCAATAACCACTCAAAATCTGTACAGACCACCTTTTCTAACACCAGTGGATACCATAATCATATAGCTAAATTTCAAAGCAAGAAATCTAAGTCATCACTGACCTAGTGATCACTATTGAGATTTTGATTAGGACTGCTTTGAATCTAAACATCAACTTTAGGAAAATTAATATCTTTACAATACTGAGTATTCTAATCCATAAACATGGTGTATTTCTCCATATATCAAGGTCTTTAAAAACATTTCTCTTAACAATATTTACAGTTTAGTGGTCTTACACATTTTTTATTAGATTTATTTCTATGAATTTGCTGTTTTGATATCATTATAAAGTATTCTTTAACCTGTTTATTATGTAATGTTATTGATATATAGAAATTCTAAATTCATTAATTAATGTTAGTGGATTATCTGGGATTATTTTGCCTTTTCTGCATAAGAAATCATGTTGTCTGCAAATAATGATAGCTTTAATTCTTCCTTTCTAATACTAATAACTACGATTTATTTCTTTGCCTAACTGTGTTGTCTAGGACTTCTAGTACAATGTTGAAAAGAAGCAGTGATAGTGAGCATCCTTGTTTCAAGATAACCATTTTCACCTATAAGTTTACCTGCCGTAGGTTTTTATTTATATATTTGTTTTTTACTTGTTATGAAAGTATAATGTACATACACAAAAGTGCACATTATAAGTGTACAGTGTAATGATTTTTCAAAAATGAGACAATCCATACCCACTATCCATATTAAAAAACAACATTACCAATGCTCTTAAGCCCCCTTCACGCTCTTTGACAAGGTTCAAGTACCCTTATGTCCTTATTCTTACAAATCAGCCCGCACTCAAAAGGGAAAGGAATTAGAACCCACTGCTTGAAAAGAGGAGTATAAAAATTTTGTAGACATATTTTAAAACCACCAAGGTGTATGTCTCCATTTATTTAGGTCTGTAATTTCTCTCAGCAATATTCTTTAGCTTTCAATGTATAGACTTTCACATAGTTTGTTAAATTTATGCCTCAGTATTTCAGGTTTTTTTGAGGCTGCTGTAAATGCTTTTTGTTTTACCCCACCCCCCTATTTTTCATTGTTTGTTATAAAAATAAAATGATTTTTGTAAGTTGAGCTGATATCTGTGACCTTGTTAAATTCATTTAATGATTGTAGTAGCTTCTCTGTAGATTCCTTAGGATTCTCTAAGTACACAATCATGTTGTCTGCAAATAAATGTTCCATATCATTTATAGTAGAGCCAGGAAACAGAAACCATACCAATTATTTTAACAGAGAGTATATATATTTATAATACATATTGAAGACCTCAAAAAGCAAAAAAGGGAACACAGAGATAACAATAGCAGGAAACAGCTACCACACTCAAGGCTTGGGGGAATGAACAGAAGAGGTTAGAATTAGTAAAACATAAAAATTTAGAGGAAGGAGCCAGGACACTGAAATTCACCCCTCTGAGAAAGGAGTGCTAGTCAGTTGGTGCTAGTCTCTCTGAGTTCAAAGGAGGGTTCTCATGAGCTTTAACCCCAGCCTCTGAGGAGGGGTTCTGAGCTGGCTGCTTCTGGTGTCTCTGAGGTGGCACAGTGAGGCTAGTTCTCTCAAGAATTGGGAAAACTGCAAACTGGGCTTAACTACCATGACTGGAATGAACTACCACAGTTGTTATCAAGAAGTGAGCCTGGGGAGCCATTGACAGGAATGAGAAGCAAACAGGAAGCTCACATAAAGCAAACAGGAATAAACAAATGTCTTCTCCTCCAGTATGCTCCTCTAGATTTATATCTCTAGATTTATCCCTAGATTCATAGCACCCTCTATTGACTCTATTAGAAGCATTTAGCAGGTTGTCAGTTGGCAAAAGAGAAATGTGGAGAGTCCTTCATGTTACAAGCTGAATATTGAAGAAGGGGTTTAAAGTTGAGCAATATTACTTTAATATATGGCACATGGACAGGGAAACCAGAAGAAAATCGGGAGACCTCAAACTCAATAGCAATTGCTTCCCTATGAACATTTGTCAAATTGGAAACCATCTCTAAAGAAGAGCAGAGCTTTCAACAGTCTTATAAGCTAATGATTAGAGTTTAGTGCCTCAGGCTTTGAGTTGATAATTTGGAATGGCCAGAAGCAAAATACATGTAGATGGACTAGTACCATATCTGGCAAACCAGCCTTGATTTATACAATCCCTAATTTATCATGGGGATCAGCCACCAGTAGACAGACTAGCCAGATGGATGGGTGACTCTATTATCTGAAATATCTACAACTTTGCATATATATTGCTGGCATTCAAATAAAATTAAGGGACTTGCCAAAGAAACAAGACCTCATAACCAGAAAACAAGAGAAACAAACAACAATAACCAAACCAAACCAAAGATGACCCACATACTGGAGTTATATGACAAGGACTTCAAATAACTATGATTAATATGTTCAAGAAAACACGGATAAAATGGATGGAAAGATAAAAGTAACCAAGAAATGGAAATATGGTATTCAAAATAATCAAATGGACATTCTAGAACTGAAAAATACAATGTCTAAATTAAGAAATCATTAGATGAGTTTAGCATCAGACTAGACACAGCAGAGGAAAGGATTAGTGAAATGGAAGAAAACTTAATAAAAAAATATCCAAATTGAAGTACTCAGAGAAAAACATAATTAAAAACATAGAAAAGGAGAGTAGAGATGTGTGGGATAGATGAAAAGGGCCAACATATATATAACTGGAGTTCAAAAATGAAAGCTAGAGAGGCCAGTGGAGAAGCACTATTAGAATAGATAATAGACAATACATTTTAAAAAATTATGTAATACCTCAACTCACAGATTCAAGAAACTCAGTGATGGGCTTCCCTGGTGGCACAGTGGTTAAGAATCCTCCTGCCAATGCAGGGGACACGGGTTCGAGCCCTGGTCCGGGAAGATCCCACATGCCGCGGAGCAACTAAGCCCGTGCACCACAACTACTTAGCCTGCGCTCTAGAGCCCATGAGCCACAACTACTGAGCCCATGCACCACAACTAATGAAGCTCGCACACCTAGAGCCCGTGCTCCACAACAAGAGAAGCCACCTCAATGAGAAGCCTGTGCACTGCAATGAAGAGCAGCCCTCACTCACTGCCAACTAGAGAAAGCCCGAGTGGAGCAACGAAGACCCAACACAGCCAAAAAAATAAATAAATAAAATAAATAAAGAAAAAAGAAACTCAGTGAACCCCAAACAGGATAAATCAAGGAGTGTAAATATAAATAAAATAATATTATATACATCATAATAAGACTGTTGAAAACTAAAGATAAAGAGAAGATTCTTAAAAGCAGCCAGAAAAAAAAAAAATCCACATTACCTTCAAATAAGCAACAGTAAACTGAGAACTGACTTTTTAAAAACATGGGAAGATAAAAGGCTGTGAAATGACACCCTTAAAATACTGAAAGAAAGTAACCCTCCAATTGAGAATTCTATATTCATAACAAATAGCCTTCAATAATGAAAATAAAATTAAAATATTTTCAGACAAAAACAGAATGTGTCACTAGAAAACATGCACTAAAAGAAATAAGAAAGATTTTTTTTTTTTTTTTGCGGTATGCGGGCCTCTCCCTGTTGTGTCCTCTCCCGTTGCAGAGCACAGGCTCCGGACGTGCAGGCTCAGCCGCCATGGCTCACGGGCCCAGCCGCTCCACGGCATGTGGGATCTTCCCGGAACGGGGCACGAAGCCGTGTCCCCTGCATCAGCAGGCGGACTCTCAACCACTGCGCCACCAGGGGAGCCCCAGAAAGAGAGATTCTTAGACAGAAGAAAAATTATTTGAGAGAAATCATTGAGTGTTCTCTGAATATAATGGAATCGGGCTATAAATAAATAACAAAGAGATAACTAGGAAATCTCCAACCTCTTGAATATTAAATAATGTATATCTAAATAACACACAATCCAAGAAGAAATTACATTGCAAATGTTAAATGGTTTAAATCAAATATGATTAATATATGCCATTTCAAAATTGGGGAAGGGGTGTCAAATGAGTACTTTAAGGAAAATACATAACCTTAAGTGCATATATTAGGAAAGTTAAAATGACTGAAATCAATGATTTATGCTTTGTCTCATGAAATTAGAAAAAGAAAAATGAAATATCAAGGGAAGGAAATAATAGATAAGAATAGAAATCAATGAATTACAAAACAAAGTTCAGAAGAGGGAATCAATGAAGACAGCAGGTGGTTCTTTGAAGAGATTAATAAAATTTATAAATCCTTGGCAAGACTGATGAAGAAAAAAAAGAGAGAAATCATAAAATGCCAACAACAGGAATAAATAAGGTAACATCAATACAGAATTTGCAAACATTAAAAAGATAACAGTGAATGTCTTTATACCAATATATTTTGAACTCTTGAAAAAACGGAATTTTTCTTGAAAAACATACTTTATTAAAAACTGTAAGGATAAAAAGACAAATCTGCAAAATTATAGGAAGGGAATAGGAAACCCGAATAGCTCTAAGTAGTGGGCTAAATGGTGCCCCCCCTCCCCCGAAGATATGTCCACCAGGATTCTGTGAATACAACTTTATGGAAAAAAGATCTTTATAGATGTAATTAAGTTTAGGATCTTGAGATGAGGTCATCCTGGATTATCTGAGAGCTCGAAATCCAATGACAAAGGCAAGGAAGGATTGGCCACTAGGAGTTTTTGGAGGAACTGTGGCCATGATGACACACTGATTTTGGACTTTCTGGCCTCCAAAACTGTGAGAGAATAATTTCTGTTTTTTTGTTTTTTTTGCAGTACGTGAGCCTCTCACTGTTGTGGCCTCTCACGTTGCGGAGCACAGGCTCCGGACACGCAGGCTCAGTGGCCATGGCTCACGGGCCCAGCCGCTCCACAGCATGTGGGATCTTCCCGGACCGGGGCACGAACCCGTGTCCCCTGCATCGGCAGGCGGACTCTCAACCACTGTGCCACCAGGGAAGCCCAAGTTTCTATATTTTTTAAGCCATCAAATTTGTGGTAATTTATTATGCAGCCACAGGGAACGAATACACTCTATAACTTTTTAATTAATTGAATCTGTTAACAAAAATCCCACAAAGAAAACTCCAAGATCAAATTGTTTGCTAATGAATTCTTCTCATTATTTCAGGAAGAAATAACACTAGTCTTATCCAAATTCTTGCAGATACTAGAAAGAGAAGGTGAATATTTCCAACTCATTTTATAAGTCCAGCAAAACCTTGGTACCCAAACTTCAGAAGGCCAATAAATTATAGGAAAAGTAGAGACCAGTCTCTCTCATGAACATAGATACAAAAATCATAAATGAAAATTAGCAAACCAACCTAGGGTTTGTTCTAGGGATATAAGGTGATTTTAAAATTTATGTACTTAATTTATACAGAGAGTTTAAAACTAGGGAAAACTAATCCATAAATTTGAAAATCAGGATAGTTTTCATGTTTGGATTGACTAACAGTGATATGTGACTAACCAGTGATTTCTGGTAGTTTGATAATGTCCTGTTTTTTGACCCGGGTGTTGATAACAAGGGTGTGTTCATTTTGTAAAAACTTATCAAGATGGTCCTTTACGATTTGTGTACTTTTTGTGTCTATGTTATAAAACTTTTACGTTAAAAACCTTTTATCAGTAGTTGTCAGAGTCGAGTTATTAAAGCTAAGAATTTGAGAAACCATGTATGATTTTAATAGAATATTGTGGGTGACATAAAATGTAGAACTGTGGCGTGAACTGGCTGCATAGACAGGAAAACTAGATAGTATCTGTGATTGCTGTGAAAGAATCCTTATTTCTTACAGCTGCATGGCTGAGATTTCTAATGACTAATGCGTTATACACTTAGATGATGAAAACAACACTGATGAATTTACAACCTTGCTATGACTCTTATGTTAAAGTTGGGGCATTGATTCGGCTATAGTGGAACTCTGAGGACTGGTCCGGGGACATCTGGGTAGATATTGGTGAAGCTGTATAAACTGGATCACCAAATTCTGCAACATTCCTTTTCACTACGAGAGCCTTTCCTCTCCTGTCTGAGGTCATTAGCTTTCTCTTGTCTAAAGAATATCAGTGACACCAACTGGAGTAATTTTCTTGCAGGGAAAAACTGGTCATCCTCAAGACCTCATAACACCTATCACTGCTTTCAGACCTGGTCTCTAATGGATTGCTTGGTTGATTGATTAAAACCTAGAATCAATGGTGGCCTATGTTAAATAAATAAAGAGTGAGATGCTACAACTGCCTTGACAAACTATAGAGGAAGAAACTCGTAGGCATATGGAGGCAAGAACACTGGATATTTACTAAGTGCAACCTGGTCACCCACCCCTTAACTCTGTTCTCTAATGGGTCCAGCAGACATTCCTTTCACCAAGACTTTGAAAAATATACTATTGAAGGGCCAACTGGCATCATTGATATTCTCTGTAGTGACCCTTCTCTTCAGGCCATAGATGACAGTGGCAGATGCTAACATTGAAAAATTCCCCCTGGATTCTCTGGGGACAGTTGGATCCTTTCTTCAACGATGTCAGCAGCAATTAACCACCAGAAATAAGGTATGCATGGTTACTCTAATGCATGGTAGGGCTGGAATGGTAATCAGAATCGTTTGATTTGCAGAGAGCTTTGGTGGTGGTTAATTGGTCATGTTGTCTCTATGATTGAGATAGGTTGACAGTTTATGCAAGTCTTACTTAATATTAATACATGGTAAAGACTCTTAAGTCTGATGAACAGAAACCTATTCTGTGTCACTATATTAGAAAACCATGATCTAATTCAACTCTCATACCTGAGCAAGTTCACAGACTTAGAACCTCTTGATAGAAGGAGAGAGAGTCTGCTTGAAGATGGACCCAGCTACATTCCCAGAAGTTGATGTGAATCGTTCTCCTCCTCTTTCCCAAAGTGAGATGGACCTATTTACCAGGGTGACTTGTTATTGGAATAATGGACATTTTCAGACTATCAGTAAATACTGGATAATAGCTTTGAACTGCTGCTAATTCTTACGGGTCCCAAATCACACAGTGATCCAGTATTCATAAATGTGAAGTAACAAATGGATTTTTGATCTGGGTCTGGCCAGAGGGTCCTGAACCCACCCCAAGGTTATTTCCTTAGTGCCTAAACGCATAACTGGAGTAGACGTAACCGGCTGCCAGCAGAATGCCCATATTCATTCCTCAACCTGCAGAGATATAGTTATTCTGGGAGGAAGGGCCAAGTAGAAACCCTAAAACTGCTTCTCCTTATCAAAATAATAAAAAGTAATGAATCAAATCAATACCACCTTTCTAGAGAAATTTGAGAAATTAGCGCATCAGCAAAGATTCAAAGATACACAGTTCACAGAAGTTCAGAGTAGATCTGGCTCTGTCCTTCCCTTACTTGGAGTGATTCTGGTACCTTTTAGTCAACACAAGCTGAACTCCTGGTCATTATTTCCTGTTACCAGCCTTGGAACCCAGCAGATGTATGGCATATCTGCTCCATACTTGGGCATTGTTCCATTTCTGGTCCACAGTGATGCTGGTCTTATTTTTGAGCTTACCGATGTAATTTTAATTTTCTTTTTCAGAGCTCATCCATCATTGTTATATGTTTGGAGCACAAGGAGGTATATTGATGCTTGAATTTACTGTACTTCTTAACCTGACATCACCAATCATGAGGTTTGTAACAAAATCACTAACCTGGGCAAAAATCTGCTAACTTGTAGATTGTAGTGAATAATAACCAGTGCATAATTTTTGTAATAGATCTTTCAAAGGGCACTGATATCTTATTCTACAGCACTTTTATGCTTACCAGGATATAACTGTAAATGCAGCATGATTTTCATTTTTTAAATGATACCGAGAGGGATACATTTTGAGGCTAAACCATAAATAGCTTTTACATGAGTAAAATAGCCCAAGTGAATGGATTCTTAATAATTGCAGGAGCTTTTTATTGCAAATGGATTCTGGCAATGTGGGAATTCTTATGACAAAAGTAGAAAGAATTTTTCCTGTTGGGGATTTTTAAGTTTTGTTCTATAGCTTATTTTGAATGTCCCTAGACATAATTTGGTGACTTCAATTGTTTAAGGCTGAATTCCCAAACTTAATGCACCCAAATTATTCCAAATTTGGATCAGAACTCAAGTATTTTTATTCTATGGTACCAGGCAACATTCTACAATAACGGGTAATTTGGAGTGGCAACTGGGGCTTTTTAGTTCTGAGCACTTAGGTCTGAGGTTTTCCGAAATGAAACCTCTCAAGAATAGGGACTACTTTTCTTGCTTTCTCACTTTGTCTCTCGCTGGATTTGATACCCAGTAATAACACAGAAAATGCTTATTCAGTGAATGAGTAAATCAAGACATAACCATAGATAAAAAGTGTTTGGATGTAAGTCAGACAAAAAAGTAGAACTGGGTTTGATTTATCCAGGCCATTTCATAAGTTTGGTTCAGAAATAATCAAAATGCATGACCCACAATACATGTTTAATAATCTGACACACGGTAAGTGTTTAATACATGCTTATTATTAAAAATACTCAATAGTCAAGCAAATATTTTTGGGCTTAAAATAACCAATCGCTGAGTACATCATTCACAATATAGATACTATTATTGAAAGAAATAATAATGAATAATTTTGTGCATGTAATGAAATTGTTTCCCTTTTCTCATTTTCTAAAGTTTCTCTTTCCAAAGGAATAGGTTTTTTTGGATTGAAATGGTAAGATCAATCTTAAATGATTTATTAGAAAAATAGTGCCAAAACATATACTGGCATTTGGGAACATTTTTTTTACTTTCTCTATTCTGTGATGAAATCTGGACTTACTAGACACAAAGCTAAGAGATAATATAGCAATTATATCTTTAATTTAGGGTATACGGACAACTGATGAAGACATTTCAGGGGACCCAGAATGCAAATTACTCAATGCAGGATACCTGCGTTAACTAGTAACTGCCAAGTCTCCCCTGATCTTGTGGCTGTGTTAATAGGACCCACACACAGAAAGGCTAAGCATTCTTAAGGTAAGGGGGTAAAATTCACTCGTAGTACTTTGTTCATTTACATACATTGTGGAAATATCTCCTTCCACTCAAGTCACAATCAGTATTTTCTATGAAAATGATACATTTATATCATGGATTTGTTTTAGAGGAGCAAATTAACTTGTGAAGTATGGCAGAGACAATGCTACATGTCCATCAGACAATTTCTTTTTCCTTCTGGATACAGAGGGTGGCTGGTTTCCCAACCACGTGACTGACTTTAGCCAATGGAGAGGGAGTGGAGGTGGTGTGTACCTCTCACACAGTCTCTAGGGTCTTTTCTCCAACCCCGACCCTTCCAGTCCCTGAGAATCACTCACTATGGTATCAGTGAGATAGGAACTTTTTTGTTTGTTTGTTTAAGCCACAGAGATTTGAAGGGATAATATTTTTCAATAGTGACTATCTGGTTTATACTTTATGCATCACAGCAATGTAGCCTGTTCTACCTTTGGAGAAGGAAGAGGGAGGTTGTCCTTTGTGTGGAGTGGATTTAAAAATAATGCATTTTTCTTTAAGGCAAGTCTAAACACAACATTTTAAGTCAGTTTAAACTGTATTAACTATCAAATATGAGGTTTTCTTAATCATGTGTTTTGTGCACCTTAAAAAATTTGTGAAGCTTTCTTTAGCTTTAAAATTATTATCTGAGTTATTAAAGTTACAAGTTCCAGGCCTAGTTTTCCTTAAGCTTTCAAGTCTAGCTTGCAATCTTATTGTTTTAAAGTCCAGTACAGCAGTCACTTTTAAGAGACTTTGAATAATTTACAAACTTTTAATAAAATTCCATTAAATATATTAAATGGCATATGTACATTTAATATGTTTGATTTCTTTTGGGGGGGGTAGCTCAAATATCTGACTTAACAAACCTTTCCCAGGTTCTTGACATAATTCATGTATCTAATGATTTAAACTTATAAATATGATGAGAATTAACTTCCCTTAAATGTTATAAGGCTATATATATACATAGTAAGATTTCAACTTGAAAAGCACAATTTAAAGCAGTTAGTTACTCAATTATTCATTCTAAATTAAGAATTTTAAAAACAGACCCGTTTAATAGGTAAAATTCTCTTACATATTGCAATGATATGAATTATTAAAAGTGCACATATTCTTAAGCAGAAAAATATTAATGCTGTGTATTTGATTCTTTTAAACATTTTATACTTAATTACAAACCATCCTGAACTTAAAAGATTCCAGCCTACTAAGAAAACAATGATGTCTCACCAAGCAAAATTTGAGGAGTTCCTTCTTATCCACTTGGGGTTGTATGAACCAGAAATGCTACTAGATACTTTTTTTTTTCCATTAAATTTTTTTTTGTATTTTATATTGGACTGTAGTTGATTTACAATGTTGTGTTAGTTTCAGGTATACAGCAAAGTGATTCAGTTATATGTATACATATATCTATTTTTTTCAGATTCTTTTCCCTTATAGGTTATTACAGAATATTGAGTAGAGTTCTCTGTGCTATACGGTAGGTCCTGGTTGATTATCTATTTTATATATAGTAGAGCCACTTTCAAAACAATTTTACTTTATCACAGAGTATAGTTGATTGACAATGTTGTATTAGTTTCAGGTGTACAGCAAAGTGTTTCAGTTATATGTATACATATACTAGATTGTTGATGGTGACACTGATGGGTTTACTGCAGGGATTGCTTCATAACTTACTCCTTGAGTTGTTCTTGTGGCCTCCTTTGTAGTCTTCATCCCTAGGGAACTCAGACAAGGCTGTTTATTTGATTCTTAAATTGAAATAGACTTTTAAGCTTTTATTGTTTCATTTTCTTCCTGTCTATAGGACTATGCAAACGAGGTCCAATTGAATTCTCTCAAGGCTTAGATGAATCACAACTTCCAAGGCCTTTCTATGACAGTGACATCAAACCAGTGTTGCCCCATAGGTAGGCCCTCTTATGGGATTAGTAAATATGATTAAGCCTATTCACTGTATACTCAGACTGAGCAGTCTGGCTCACTGAGGTTCACACACTTGGAATCATATGAAGCATTGCATCTCCAACAGATAAAGACCTGTCCCTAAGACCCACATCACGGGGCCTCCCCACACACTAGTCTTCAAGTGGAACCCAAAGACTTGCTCAAAGTTGCTTTGTTATCATCTAGTCACAGAAAATAAAAATGAAATTAATAGAGAAAAATGTTCTGTATACGTCACTAGTTAAGGGCATGGCTAACACTTTCTCCATGAACTCCTGAGTCTGGGTCATTGTTCTTACTCAGCAAAGCTCTGGACAAACTTAAGATGTGCAGAGAATCAAGAACCACAGGACAGAGAAAGGCAGGTATATAATCTCTCTGCCTCTGAAAGAGGACACTCTGCCACGTCTGCCAGGTCAGCCAGCTCCCAGCACAGAGGCTGAAGGGGGAGCCCTCTCCTATCACCTTTGCAACATCTCTACTGCTGGTGAACTTATTTCTCTGAAATGAGACCCTCAGAGCTGTCCAATAAAACTAGTGACTCCAATTACAAACATTTGTGATGTCTAAGTTTATTACTGCTGAACAGATATTGTCGTCATGAACGCACAAAAGTTCAATTTCAAAAGCGGAAATGTCTAAGATGTTATTTAAGGGTTAAAAGAAAGAGAAAAAGGAACGAAGATGTTTTGCTTTCCCAGATGACGGACACCACCAGAGATTACTTCAGGGAAAAAAAATTAGTCCTGAACTGTAATGACTTCAGTTCTCAAACCCAAAGTTGAGAGAGATCCCACAGTTATTAAAGTTAATAAATCAGAGAGAAAGAGAGAGATCCTACACGCAAATCTGGACAACTTTTGCATTTTTCCACACAGAACTTAAAGGGTTTCTCTCCACTTTCCCTCTCCCTTCCTTTACCTCATTCACCATGGGTACCTTAAAAACAGCATGTGCATCATGGGACACACAGTTTTATGAGATGTAATTATGGTACCTTATTTTTAAGAGTTTAAAAGTGCATCTTTATGGCCTATGCAGCCATGGTAACTTTGATGTGTTTGATTGACATAAAACATGCATTGGCATAAAACATCTCCTCAAACTGTAGAAATGTGGAGATGTTGCTCACTCTGCTCTCCCCTCCTCCAAGTGGCATCCCCTCCACTCTTCCTGTCCCTCCTCATTTGTTTAGTAATATTGATCAGCTGTAGTTAGCAGAAGGCAGTTGGTGACCCCAGAACAGCTCTTCTGGTTGTTGTAAAAGCTAAAATGAACTGAAATAAAGAGTATGATTCATGAGCTACACATGCGTGTGGAACTCAGAAGACCCAGCATTTACAGATCATTTTAAAGGTAATCTTTCATATGTGAGATTTACATCGTCCCAGTTTGACTTTTGATTTGTTTTTTTGTTTGTTTGTGTTTTGCGGTACGTGGGCCTCTCACTGCTGTGGTCTCTCCAGTTGCGGAGCACAGGCTCCGGACGCACAGGCCCAGCGACCAGGGCTCACAGGCCCAGCCACTCCGCAGCATGTGGAATCTTCCCAGACCGGGGCATGAACCCACGTCCCATGCATCGGCAGGCGGACTCTCAACCCCTGCGCCACCAGGGAAGCCCTGTTTTTTGAGTTAAGTGAAAAGGGTTGCCTTTCCCTCTCAGATAGAAGAGGTGTTTTTGTATAGCCGATATAAATACTTCTAAAGTTTTATAGGGTGACTAATACCCTACAGGGATAAACCAGGCTGTCAACTTTCCTGAGATTTTTGGCTAGAACTCCAAATGTTGGCTAAAGGCATCAAGGGAAGATCCTCATCTTAGGAAAAAAGGCTTTCTATCCTGAGACCATAAATAAGTGTATATGGAGGAACATATGTTCACCTATTCTTCCAAAATAATGGAAAGCCTAGATTCTAAAAGAAATTCAAAGTAAGTTTATATCTAGCTATATTTTAGTTTTCACTAGAGTATAACTTCATTAATGTTGTCAAACAACCAAATAAGTATTGACTATTTTTCCTTGAATATTGCTTAGAATTCCTTAAAACAAGATTGGCTACTTCATGAAGCAGTCTCCCATTTGTTAGAGCAGAGAGTTCTGAGTTGGAAAAGAGAAAGTTCTCTGACATCATATTTTAAACTAGTAATTCATGTTTCAATGACCTCTCTGTTGGTAATAAGGGCTTTTTCTGACGATTTCCCACAAAAGCTTACCTCAAACACTCCTTCACATTTTACTGAAATATCTTGTGTAAGTGTTTACTGAAAGCAGCCCCAGTAGTCTTTCATTCTTTAGGTTTTTCTGACCAGATGTCTATTTTCAGTTACTGTGTGTAGCCACTAATAACTCTTCCCTCGGGTGACTGAGGAAACATGGTGGCCTGGTTAATTTATTTTCCCTCCCCATTTTCCCACAAGTAGACCAGGAATTGTTGCCAATTAGTCAACAAGGATTTGCTAAGTGCCCATAAAGTAAAAGTGGTATACTACATTGGACATTTTGGTCAATACATCCTGAGAAAACATGTAGAGGTTTAACACAGAAAACCCCAGCTCCCTAGTGTCTAAGTTCCCAAGACCTTCAGGTCTCCAGAACAATTCTAGGCCCAGAAATAACCAGAAGAATGAACAAATAACTCTTGCAGCACAGTTCTGAATTTCCAGTAACCAATAAGTGACAGCAGAGAGGAACCAAGCTCCAGACACACTGTGATTGGCCCATTGATTACTCTTAAGGAAAGGAGCATTATGATTGGCTTGTGAAGGTTATAAAAGATCATTCTGCACCTCCCAGCACCAGCTTTTTGCTAGTAACAAGTAGGAAGCAGAAGAAGTGAGATATAGAAAATACAGAGAGAAGAAAGAAGAGAAGGAGGCATCTTGTTAAATCCCCACGAGGCGAGATGAAATTTTGAGATTATTAATAACTGGATTCTTTCTCCTTGTATTTGTCCCTGTCTCCTTTCACTCATTCATGATGTTAGCGAGCTCTGTGTGTCCTCTCTACAGGGAAGAGCAGGAAGAGCGAGATTGTCTAGATTTGTTTTTAAAAAGCTAATTCCATTTCTCTTAATATTCTTTCAGCAGTGGTTTCCAAAAGATTCAAGAGTGAAAATCTTCCCCCAGACAAACACCAATTGAACACTACACACACATATATGTGCTCCAGTCCGGGCAGGAGGTGGGGGCGGGGGTTGTTGTTCCAAGGAAGGGGCACCAAGGGCTCTTCTCCTGGGCAAGAGCCCACTGGGAGGACAAATAGCTCTAGGGTGCATCTGGGATGATCACGGGAACTGCGTCCCTGGCCTTGTCAAAGATGACCAAATCCTAAGAAAAGTGGATGCTAATGTGCTCCAGGTGCTACTGCTGGCTTGGACATACAGGACATCAGTGATGCTCGTGAAACTCTGCAGACCAGTGGTCCAAACTGCCTTCCCCGTTCTCCAGGCAACATGCAAGTCTTCCCAGTTGTGATGTGAGTGGTTCCAGGGACAAATGCTTTGAAATGTACTACAGGCCAGGCAAGGAGGCTTAGAGTCAGAAATAAATGTACATTATGGCAAATGAAGTTAGATTTCTTGCATACGTGAGTCTAGAGAATGAGACTCACACCTTCTGCACTCACAACAACCACATGATAAGTAATATTATTTCTATTTTAAAGATTGGGAAACATAAGTGAGAAGTTAAGTAACTTCCATTAGGTTATGCCATTAGTAAGTGATGCAACTGGGATTTGAAGACAAGGGAGGGGATGCAGAGGCCAGCAGCCTGCTGATTAGAAAATAAAAGGAACAAGAAGCATTTCTTCAGGAAAGGGAAGAAAGTAGAGATAAAGAAATCCAGTGTCCCAAAGGACCAAAGAACCAAGATTAGGAGGAAAAGTCCCAAGTAGTGATGAGAAGCCCCTAAGAGCATGTATTAGCCCTGCTAAAGAGAAGAACCACATAGCAGTAGTTCTGTTATGATGCAATGAAAACTTCACACTGAGAAATGCAGTTAGAATCTGGCTCTGTTGGCAAACCAAGGCCAATGGATAGAACGCTGGGTGCAGACTCTCAGGGAGCTGTGTGCAGTCCAATAGTCCACAAGTACACTGAGATTTATATATATATATATACATGTGTGTGTGTGTGTGTGTGTGTGTGTATACACATATATATGTATATATATACTTTAAACATTTTATTTTATATTGGAGTATAGTTGATAACAATGTGTTAGTTTCAGGTGTACAGCAAAGTGATTCAGTTATACATATACATGTATCTATTCTTTTTCAAATTCTTTTCCCATTTATATATTGAGCAGAGTTCCCTGTGCTGCACAGTAGATCCCATTGTAGCACTGTTCACAATAGCTAAGACATGGAAGCAACCTATACGTCCAGAGATTCTATTTTTAATGTGCTTCAACTCAAAGCAATAGAGGAAAAAATTGATTTTCTAGAGGGTAAAATCTAAAAGGAGGTTGCTTCACCTTTCACTCGCTAATTTTATAACAAAACATTTAATACTTTGACTAGAGGTCATGCATCTACCTGACTTCATTCAACCTTAATAAGAAAAAAGATAATGTACCACCACTCCTCCTCATGATAATTAAAAATAAGAAAGGAAGGAAGAAAGGAAAGAAGGAAGGAAGGAAGGAAGGAGGGAGGGAGAAGATAAAGCACTGTCCAACATCAAGTCCTTTATCAAGTTCCACAGTTTCTTCAGAGGTTCATGACATTTTAACTCTTTGCACCGATATTCTATCCCTGATAATCATAATAGTGATCAGATAATATTAAACTATATTTAGTGAACTCTGTTATGGTAGCGGGAATTCCCATGCATACTGCACCTGTATAAATTGGTAAAAATAAACTTCTATAAGGTAAATTGACAACATGTAAGAAGAGTTTTTAGGGCTTCCCTGGTGGCCCAGTGGTAGAGAATCCGCCTGCCGATGCAAGGGACGCGGATTCGTGACCCGGCCGGGGAAGATCCCACATGCCGCAGACCGGCTGGGCCCGTGAGTCATGGCCGCTGAGCCTGCGTGTTCGGAGCCTGTGCTCCGCAACGGGAGAGGCCACAACAGTGAGAGGCCCCCGTATCGCAAAAAAAAAAAAAAAAAAAAAAAGAGTTTTTAAAAACTTCTCTCATTCTCTGACTCGGAATTTTATTTCTTAGACTTTATCTTAGATCTGTAAAAAAGCTACATTCATGAAGATATTAACCCTTGTATGATTTATAAATTGAAAATTGGTATTTAAATACTATACAGTCAACCACAGGGGAATTAAGTAATTTATTGTAATATATTGTTGTTAAGTAAAATTACAAATACGAAACCCATTTAAAATATGGAAAACTGTTCTTACAAAGTTTAGAGAATATCAGTATAAAACTTTTACTTATATGTTGATTACAACTATCTTAAAAATACATATGCACGTGAGAAAAGACTGGAAGAATATAAACTAATACTACAAAATGTTAACTGTGATTATTTTGAATGAGGATATTACACATGACTGGATTATTTTTTCTTTATTAATTTCTATTTTCAATACTTAATTATAGTTTTAAAGTATCCTATTTCCCATATTTCCATTTTGACAGGGAATAAAGCTTAAGTCAAACTGTAATTTTAATGAAAACTAAATTTAATATTAAAATAAATTCAGGTAACTATTTATTATATTTTACCATGATTTTTAATATTTAAAATGTTACATTTTCAGAATTTAAAGGAATAACCTTGAGCTATTTGGGAAAATAAGACTATCTAGAATAACTCTCACTCTAAAAAATCAAAGTTTTACTGAAAGGCAAAACCAACCACATTTCTCTACTAACTATTATTGCTATGAATTTTAATTTCTGTATACACATGAACACATGTTGCATGTGTGTGCAAATCTGGGATAAACACATCAACATATACTTTTATTTTTTAAAAAATATTTCCAGTATTTGCCTCACCAAAGAATATCTAAAGGAATATGGAAACCAGATTCAAACATACAAATATTACCTGAAATCTGGATAGATCCACAAAATAAAAACCTAACAAGAATTTTTCAGCCAGATTTCTTTCAAATAATGAAATTATTGAGTACATATGATACCTGAGTTTCAAACACATTGAAATCCATCATTTGTAAAAGGAGATGTAGGGTTGGTCCTGCAGTCTCATTCCCATTAAGATTTAAATGACTGATGATGCTTAATTCATTCACTTCCTGGAGAATTTTTACATTTCAGCAGTGAAGGAACTCTTACGTGATTGAAATGAATCATTGATAGTACAGTCTCAGCAGTCAGCAAGTTCAGTGGCAGGAGAATTTGGGGCTAAATGAAAATTCTCTGGAGTCCCGAAACTACGTGCTGAAGATAACCATTGATTTAAACTCTGCATAATGCTGCTGGTGGCTGTTTGCAAGTACACAGCTATACTTCAGAGATTCAGATACTTCAACACAAATGTGTCCAACGTTTGGGTTTGGAGCTTTGGGGAAACTTTTCTGATCCAATATTACCAAGACTGTAAACCCATCTGCATAACATCTGGAAAGGACTGTTTGTTTTGTAGGCTAGTAACTAATTGACATGACCTCATACTTTTCTTTCTGCATGTCCACCTTTCATCTCAATTTAGTAGTATTACTAATAAAGAGTTCAACTCTTCACTTAGAAGATCGCAGGGGAGAGAAACCTGATAGACACTACAGAACTGAGAACAGAGAATTTTGATGAGAGAATTGAGAAAAACACCCTAGAGTGGCTAATTAGGCAAAGAAAACTGATGACCTTAAATTCTTCAGCTATTTGTTGGTTCTTCCAGTCTTACACCTCAGACTGGTTAGACATAACCCTAATCAGTTAGGCTAGGGTTATGTCCTCAACAGAGTTTCCAATAAATGAGAAAGTTCATAAAAGCTGACAGGCAAGAAGGTTAAAATTATTGGCTAAAATAAGGTCTGGGCTTCATAATAATAAGCCTCTTCAGGATGTTATCAAGTCTGTATTCCATTACCATTGATAATTAGGAGGTCACTACATAAATAGTTTATGAGTTTGTCAAATGATTTTATAGTCTGTGTGTGTGTGTACCAAATTTCATGCCCTCCGAGATAAGGGCTGTGTTTGTCTCACTTACTGTACTCAGTGCTATGCGAACTTCTGAAAAGAAAGTCCACATTTGGGATGGTGATCATGATGATGAAGATGGTGATTTCTATGGTAATATTCCTCGAGTCCATAAGAATAACCACAGTAGTGGAGATGCACCATTTAAATGACCGCAACATGTCTCTTTGTGAAGTTGTCTAAATAGCTAGTTGTCTAGGGTATATACCTGGGAGTAAAATGACTGGGTTGTATGGTGTACGTATCATAATCATTATTGGCATCAACAAATTATTCTCCATAGTTATTGTGCTGATGTATACATCACCCAGAGAAGTTCTGTTTTTTTAATCTCTTCATCATTTGTTCTCAGACTTTAAAAATTTTACCAATCTGATAAGTATGAAGTGGTGTCTTATTTTATTTTGCATTTTTCCAATTCCTTCTGAAGTTGGTCATCTATTCTTATATTATTGGCTTTTTGCATTTCTTCTTTAGTGAATCGTCCTTAAATATATTTTTGCCCAATTCCATTGGTTGTTCAGCTACTTTTAAAAAATTGATTTTAGGAGAAATCCTTATAAAGTCTTGACAATAATGCTTTGCTTTTACGTTGTGCAAATGTATTTCCCCAAACTATTGCTTATTTTGGCATTTATTGTGTTTTTTGTGATATACAATTTTTATCTTAAGGTGGTCTTTTTATCTTAAGGTGGTCTTTTTATTTTTAGAAACATCTCTATTTTATGTATATATATATATATATACATATAGGTAGATAGATAGATAGATAAGTCTGGTTGATTTACAATGTTGTAAATTACAATGTTGTATTAATTACTACTGTAATGTAGTATTAATTACTACTGTACAGCAAAGTGACTCAGTTATACATGTATATATATTCTTTTTCATATTCTTTTCCACGGTTTATCTTTTCCATTACGGTTTATCATAGGATACTGAATACTGTGCTATACAGTAGGACCTTGTTGTTTATCCATTCTGTATATAAAAGCTTACATCTACTAAGCCCAACCTCTCACTCCGTCCTTCCCCCATCTCCCTCCCCTTAAGGTGGTCATTTTAATCAATCTCTTCTTGCTTCTACTTTCTGTGCCTTAAGTGATTTACTCCTGTTCAATGTCATAAAGATGTTCTTATTTTTTTCTCTAAAGATGTTCAAGTTTTTCTTTCCAAATTAAGGTATTTTATCTACCTATATTAATTTTGTGTATTCTGTGGATTGAAGATCTAATTTACACTTTCCTATATCAATGGCTTGTTGTCCCAGTACAACTTATTAAAGAGTCCATCATTTCCCTACTCCTTTATAAAGCCAGATCTGTCACAAAATGCATTTCCATAAATGCATGGGTCCATTTCTTAGTTCTCTCTCTGTCCCATTGGCTTGTCTTCCTGTGCACCAATACCACACTGTTTCAATTATTATCTTGTTGTGTAATTCTTGACTCCTTTTTCTTTTTTTCTCAATTTTTATTGGTTATTCTGTGCCCTTTATTCTTCCACATAAATTTTAAAGTAAGCTTTTCAAGTTTCACAAAAATCCCTTTTGGAATTTTGATAGGAATTATATTAATTTATAGATAAAATGTAGAAAGGTTGGTGTATTTGTAATATAGATTCTTCCTGGTATACTGTTCTATTTACTTAAGTCTTTTATGTTTTACAATAATGTTTTACTATTTTCTCAATAAAGAATTTGCACATTCTTTGTTAGATACGTTATGAGATACTTTACAGTTTCTGTTGCTTAGAATATTTAATAACTATGATGTCATCAATATTGGTGAGCAGTGTGATGTTCTACGGGATGTCAAGATGATCAAGGTCCCTGTGAGTTATACTGTGACTTATAGCAGTTAACAAAGCTCTGGGGCAAGCCAGTGGACGTATACTACTCTCCATATCTTTTCTACAGAGCCCCCTGATTGAAAGCACTCTGGTTGCCCTTGGCGCTCACTGTGCTACAAAGTTGCTGGGTCATTTTTCTTTCCTATTCTTTCATTTCAAGGTTTGTTATGTTGTAATCTGTGGCTGAAAATATCAACATTGAAAATATTTGCTACTCTGTTTCTGTTATCTGTCCTTTTTGCCTGTTTGTGCCCATTATGCTCATATAATTGCTTAGGTATTTTTGACCATAAGCTACTCATTTTCTTTGGAGAATTTTTTGTGGCAATCTTTGAAACCTAGGATTAAAGTTCAGTCTTCTAGGCAAGATTTAGTTTTGCTTCCACATGGCTCCAGTCGCCACTTCTTGAAAGTATGGAACCATTTTAAATTTACAGCTTGAAGTTTTTTGGGTCACCCAAGTGATGTGAATATGGGCTGCACATGCATATGAGGAGAAATTATTAATACAACCCATTGATAAATCTTATTTCCACACCTTGCTTTGTACAGGAATAAGGCAACTTTTCCTGAGTGTGGCAAGGTGGAGAGATTTATTTCTTGTTCATCATTTCACCCTGAAGGTAGACTTTTAAAGTCCAAACTTAAAAGCAGAGGATCTCCTATTAGCCTCCAACCTTGAGAAGGCCTGGGCTATGTCTCCTGAACTCCATCCCAAGAGTTAATGAAAATAAAAATATAAGTCACTCAGGTTTGAGAAAGAACCTCAAAGCAAAAGCTGCTTCAATATCTCTGGGGCTAGATTTTGGTCTTACAAGTCTTTTTTTTTTCCCCTACATTTCCTACCCTTCCCCATCACACAGGGTAATATCTTCCCTAGTCACACCAGTTACACAGGGTAATACTTTCCTTACCCACTTCCATCAGATCCAGGCCCATAAGTCTTGATTGTATTTTCATCTTTTTTGATGTTTTTAAGAAAACAAAATTTAAATACTTAATATAGAATTTTTAGGTTTTCTCCCAATGGGAGGGACAATCTGAGTGTCTAATAAGGTACGGTACAAAACACAAAAGTGTACACTTACATTTTTAACTTGCTTACTTCACTCAACAAAATCTAGCATTACACAATGCCTTGATCATATTCACAAACATTCTAAGAGAATTCTTCTATTCCCCTTCCTAATTTTTTTCTTCTTATTGCCTTTAGTTCTGCCTATTTACCCCATGTTAGTTTTCTATTGCTGCTGTAACAAATTACCACAAACTTTGTAGTTTCAAACAATAAAAATGCATAATCTTGCAGTACTATAAATCAGAAACTCAACACAGGTCTCACCAGGCAAAAATAAAGTTGTTAGCAGGGTTATATTCTCTTTTGAAGGCTCTAGGAGAGAACCTGTTTTCTAAACTTTTCCAGCTTCTAGAGGCAACCCTTATTCCTTGGCTTGTCTCCATTTATCTTCAAAGCTAGCCATGGCAGGTCCCATCCTTCTCATACTGCACTCTCTCTGACATTGTTGCATCTTTTTCATGGCATCCAGTAAAGGATCTTGGATTTTAATGACTCACATGATTAGATCAGATAGCACCTAAGAAGGGATTATCCTGAATAATCCTGGATAATCTCTCCATCTCAAGGACCTTAACCTTAATCATATCTGCAAGGTCCCTTTTGCCATGGATATGTCATGGGAACCTGTGATAAGGTAACATATCCATTTTTAGGAAGGGAAAGGAGGGTGGCATTTTTCTGCCCACAGAATCCCCAGTAAAAATTTATTATTATTATTATCAATTCTTACTTATATTTACCGATATACTTTCTAGGTTCTTTGCTCATTGTTGCTTATCCCTTTCTACATTTTTTGGCTTAAAATTATTTTCTTAAGGAAGAATATATTTTATTGATTCTCTTAGCAAATATCTATAAATAGTCTTTTTAATCTGTCTACACCTATTTTTGTCATATAAATGATGGTTTACCAGAGTATGGAATTTTAGGTTCTCTAATTTTTCCTCCACCTTATTAAGATAGTATTCCACTGGGATCTAGTATCTGTTGTTGCTCATGAGAAGTCAGTTTTCAGTCTGGTTGTATTCCCTTGTATGTAACTAATTTTTATCTCTGGTAGCTTTCAAGATTTTTCTCTTTGTCTTTGATATTTCTCAAATTCATTCCCATAAGTTTAGTCTTGAATTCATTTGTATTTATCTTAGTCAAGACTCTGTATATTCCATCAAGTTGAAGACATGTCTTTCCTCAATTCTGCAAATGTCCATTTTTTTTTACTTCAAATATTGTCTCGCCCTGTTTTTATAATTTTCTTCTTTCAGAAAACTTAATAGATGTATTAACTATTCTATCTCAAGTTTTTTATCTTCTCTTTTATATTTTCTATCTTTTTTACTCTGCCTACAGTCTGAGTAATTTTCTCTTGTATATTTTTCAATTCACTAATTCTCTATAACTATAGTTGTACTTAATCTCTAATACCTTTAATACCCTAATTCCTAATGCCTCTAATTCCAGTGAGTTTTTGCCTTAGTGTTTCTATGTCTTCTTTTACCTCTATACCAAAGCTTTATTTACCTCTTAACCTTCATTAATCCTCTGTATGGAAAGGACTCAATATCTTAACTACCTCTCTCTGCTTCTTCCTCAAACCATACTTACTCAAGCCATGGAGCTCACTGAACATTTATGGCCAATGCTGTCTAACCTCTCGTTTGCCTGTGCATGCCTCCCTCCTACTAGTTGAGATGTACACTTACTGAGAGCCCATTGTGTTCATCCTTAAAACTGATTATGCCTATAAGATTTTACCATGTATGTAGGTAAATTAATTATCCACATATTAATGAAACAGGGATGTGAAAAGAAACTTGTTTATTCTCTGAAAACTAAGTTTAAACCTGTGAAAGATTTGATAAAAACAAATTGCAAAAATAATCTTGTTGAATTAGATAAGTACAAATAACAAAAATGTGGGCAACATAAAAATCTAGGATGCTTCAGCCCTCAAATACCTTATAATTTTTTATATATTAATTTATATTTGTCATTTTATTTTATATTTTTTATATATTTATATTATTTATACTTTAATTTATTTTTTTATATTTCACTCAGCTCTAAATAAATGGGTACTGGGCATCTAGATGAAGCATTATTGATAAAGCATCCCCAAGGAAAACCACAAGGCATGAAAATACTGGCAAATCAGTGTATAGTAAAGTGAAATAAAGCTTTTAATATAGAGATATTTATGATTCCTGATTTTATCTAGTTTTTTAAATTAGCCAAACAATCCTTGGTTCTAATTATGTCGACTAGAAAGAATGCTCTTTACTGTTTGTAAAAGATATTTTTATACATTACTTATTGGGGATGCTGCATGGTGACCTAAAGAAATGCTTTCAGCAGTTTAGGCCCAATGAAAAAGGATTTTTAAGGATCTTAATAAACTAATCTCCTCTCAATAGGTAGAAAGAGGATAGATAGAAAAATGGAGAGATAATTTGTAAAGTGCAGAGATAAGTGTTACAGAAAAAGGACAATGAATTTCAGAAGCAATGGGTGATGGTCAACATGAATACATATTGAATAAAGAAAAATCACTGCACTTATTATTTTTATTAAAATATTTGAGCTCTATAGAAACAAAAGAATTTACAACATATGTACGTTATAGTCCTTTCTTAACTACTTGCAAGACATAACATTTGTATACAATACAGAGAGCTGCATCAAGCATACAGCATATAACATAACTCTTTCACAATATTTTCTTCTAGACAATGCAGTTTGAAAACTATTTCTCACATATTTAGAAAAGGATTTACACAGGTATCTCCATATAATTGTTCCAACAAGAAGTTCATAATTAGGTACTTTTATGTGTTGATGAAAGTGCTCTAGATTGTTTAGAATGAAACATGTAGGAATTGTGCCAGTGCCAGTTGTAGGCCTGTATGCCATTGCCTCTATTTGTTGTGTTTCTCTTGCTCTGCTCCATGTTTCAGGGTCAGGAGGTGATAGGAAATGGAGCAGAGAGGTAGAATACTGGTCCTTGCAGGTCATGTTCTTAACTTCCATATAAGCTGGCTTCCAAAGGGGTTCGGCCAATGGGAAACACAGCTAGAGGCTGGAGGGCAAGAGGAAGAGTGAACTTAGGGTATTTCTCATTTTCTTTCCCTCCTCTGGTGATGACTCTGCAGTGGCTGTAACTCCAGCTCCCAACTCCTGCCATGGGCACCACTAGCACCCCTTCCTTCCTTTATGTCTTCAGCTGATGAGTGGTAATGGCTTCCTGCTATTGCTAAACTTTGATTACCTCAGCATCCCCTCTTTAAATTCTCAGACTCTCCATCATCTATGTAATCAATCCCTACACTAAATCCCCCTCTGTTGTAAATATTCCAAAATCTTTGTCTTCCTGGTGAGTCTGTGATTGATACAAGGATTAAGTTACAGTGTCCAAATTCTAGAATTTAAAAATTTTGAGGCCTTTCTGAATATTTATCTAAAATTCTACTGCATTTATGGGCTGTAAGATGATATTTAGTTTAACATGTAATACTTTAGCTCTTAAAATATGCTATTTGAGGTTATTTATTCATTAATTCATAGAGTTCTACAACCATCATTTGGATTATAATTGAGATTCAAAGAAATTAGAGTTGACCCTTGGACAAGGTCACGGTTAGGGGCACTGATCTCTGTGCAGTTGAAAATCCACATACAGCTGGCCCTGGGTATCCTCAGGGGATTGACTCCAGGACCCTCAGGGGATACCAAAATCCATGGATGCTCAAGTCTCAAAGACAACCCACTGTATCCCAGTTCCGCCGCATCTGCAGATTCAACCAACTGCGAAAATGTATTACTGTTATTTATTAAAAGAAGTCCCTGTATTACATGGACCCTTGTAGTTCAAACCCATGTTGTTCAAAGGTCAACTGTAATTAGGTTGCATGGCTAGTCAAATAACTCTAAAAGTTTTGAAGCTAAGTAAAATGACACGTATTTAACTACAGAGCTGACCACCAATGTTGCAACATTGTATACGTAGTAGATGCAAAAACTTAATTGTTGATCTGTTTTGGAATTAGTTGATATAAGCCAATTGAATACATTGCTATGTGCATTTTTACCCCTTCGTATATGCCGTATGTCACTTTATAAATGACACCATGTCAAGCTCTATCAGATGTATATGATATAGAGAGGGTGAGAATGTATAACTGAGTTCCGCAATAATCCAGTGTCATTTTTAATTTTAATTTTCCTCTTTAAATTTTTTTTTTTACCAGAGTTGCTAAGATAGTGAAATTGATGGTTTTAAATTCTTTCTTCTTTCACGCCCCCTACAAAATCTGTGCTGGAGATACTAATAACAAAGTAAAATCCTAAAGCCCTATCTCCAGAGGAGTGCAAAACAGCAGGAAAGGAATAAACTGTAGGCTTTTGAATTATGAGGTGCTGACTGTAAACACTTACCCAGACCCACCAAGCTGCTCTGGGTTCATCCCTTGACAGAAGCTTCAAGGCCAGTTGCTGACAGTTTGAGAATTTAATTTCTGTACTTAAAATTTAAATACTGTTTTTTTAAATTTTCTGGGACAAAAATTAAAATGTCTCTATATTCTTAGACCCAAGAGAAACAATAATGACACAAGAAAAATGAATATCCAATGATATCTAAGCCATTGACAACATTTCATTCTTTAAAATGGAAATATTTGATAAAAGAAGCAATTCTGATGATGTGCTGATCACAAGGAAAAGTATGGTTATTCTTGGATGTCTCCCCAAATAATAGTATAAAGAGGACACCTAACCTTTGACTTGCTGAAACAGAGACTATTCCCTATGCGAAAGCACATTTTAGAGCAGTGAGATAAAACAGAGAAAGCAATTAGCTCTTTGTTCTCCTGCCATCTGGAAATAGCTAGCTGGGCAGCCACATGAAGTAGACTCTTGGGTACATAAAGAAAAGGACTAATAGGAGAGCAATGTTATTTGGCAGCCTGGTCTCTAAACCAAAAAGTGATGTCAATATTGGTCACATAATTATATAATGACCCAGTAGATGGGTGATCTGAATTAATCAGAGCACGAGTAGAGCATTTGCATGTCTGTAGACCTGGATTCTCTGATGCGGTTCCCTTACCATGTACCGGGTGGCCATGTGTCCATTTCACTCTGAAAAGTGGTGATGTAACCATGGGTGGTATCTTCCTTCCCACAAGTGAGACTTAACCATGCCCAGATGAATAATCTCAGCAGGTCTTAAAATTCCTGTACCTGGCAGTACTCAGTCAACTTAATTGAGCATCATTCAGGTTTTTTGTTTTGTTTTGAGAATAACGACATCATGGAGAAGAGATGTGATGTAAGGCCTATATTAAGTCCCAATATATGTGCTGCCGTGACATCTGGTGCAATCAGGAGGGACTCCTCTGCCCTAACTGTAAAATCCCCTCCGTACTCTATTCTGCGGGTGAGGTCTCCTGGCCAAACAGCCCTCCTTATCAAGGGGACCAGGCACAGTGCCTGCTTATTCCTAGGTAGTGGGCTTTAACTCCCTGCCGGTCTAAGGAATTACTCAAACAAGTCAATCATATCCTCCTGTGGAAACCAGAGGGCACTTCATCTTCTTGATACATCTACAGCCCCTGGTTTATCACTCTGTTCCTGAGCACAACCTTCATGTGGCCCCCCATGGCATGCAGTGTCCCACCCTCTGGGTTGTGAGTATATGTGACTAACAAACTGCTGTTGATCTCATCCGTCCAGTGTTGGGTATTGTTGGTCCACCTTATAATCCTAGGGCGGGAATCCCTCCCTCACCAACAGGATAAAGAGGAGGTGATTAAAGCAGAGTCAAAGTTAACAGTTCTTCTGAGCTGATGAAAACATTCCAGTGTTGCTTTCATAGCTTTCTGAGAATCAGTCTTCATAGTTTATGATAATTACTAATACTACTACTGATGCTACTATTACTGCTACTGGCTTTTATTTATTTATATGTCAGACACACGCATTATTCTATTTAATCCTTACCCTCATTTTACAGCTAAGGAAACTGAGATAGAGAGAGGTTAAAATAATTTGCACATGGTCATAGGGTTAGTAACTGGCAGTTTCAGGTGTAAACCTAACTGGTTGTTTACTTTGCTTGTCTTCTACCTTCAGAGCTTCTGTGCTTAACCACAGGATTATACCACCATCATCATTTGCTCTAATCATTATAATTCTGGAGAGCCTCAAAATGATGGTTAGAACTCACAAAGAGTTGCTTAAAAACCACGGATAAATGGCAAACCACTTTAATTCAATTGAATTAATGAATACTTGAATTGTGACAAAATGCTGGATACAATATATGGTTGTTAAATTTAATTATTGATTTCTTATTAAGTGCACTTGTGTCTAGAGTTGGTAGGACATCCTACCAAGTCAAATAAAACTCCCAAGCAGAATCAGTAAATACATGTAAAGTGAAAGACTGTATGAAAGAATGAAACTAGTATTCTTGTTTAATAATGTACAAACTACTATCTAAATGGCCAAAAGTGCTCTAAAATTTATATAGAAAATATCGGCAAATGAGAATATAAAAATGCAAAAAATTAAAGATAAAAGGAAAACAATTAGTGTCATAGTCTCTAACATATTTTAAGATGATTCTAATTTTAAAACATTTTCTCCAGACACTCTTTTGAATTCCCCATCCCACTGTTTTATTTGGAATTTGAACTTTGTAACAAAGAGAATTTTTTTTCAGAGTCAGCAATTTCGAAAACAAAATAAGAGTTATTGCTTAGATGACCTGGTTTATTTCACACAGAACCAGGCAAATGGAGAATGAAAACTTCTGTTTCTTCACTTTTATAGATGGAAGATGCACCATGGGAAAGTTGGCCAGCTATATTTTTTGTCCTATACACACTTCATGGCCATGGCCACTTTTCCAACATTTCCTGAACTGGACCTACTTGCCTCTCTTTGGTATAGTCTACAGCAACTTATTTACTTCTTCAGGAGAAAAATATCGAGACAATTTGCTGTACATTCATGAATAACTAAAATAATGTGGGTGTGTGTTTACCCACTTGCTGTTGGTTGGCTGGTTCCATAGCCTTCTTGACCATGTGGCTTCTACTAACACTGTTGCCGTTCAGAGTAGAGAGTTTCCTCACTTCGTGTGTGGACAGGTCATGCACATGAGGCAATACTTGTGTGCAGAAGTTATTTTCAAGGTATATAACAACCAGTACAACACAGGCACCCACTGAACAGAAAGGACAATGGAGCGGAGGCTGGAGCCATTAACTATTTGCTAGATTATGGGGAGATCCAATGGGTCCAAAGGGAAAAGACAAAGTTACACATGGGAGGCAGCAGATATTTTTGAACTGGGTCAGAATTATTTCAATATTTTAATAAGAAATGTAGCTATACTTGTGTATTCTTAGTGTATATCATTCCTAAATATGTGTGTCTATTTATTATATAAATGTATACATATATATATATATATATTATGTAAGTTATAATGCATGTATTCACAGAACGGTTGAAGGGGCTTTTTAAGTATCTGGAATTTTCTTTACAACATTTATACACCAAAAGTCTCCTATGACTCCAGGATCTTATCTTAATTAGTTGTACACCAGAACTCTTTAGTGAGACACACTGACAGATGAGTGCTGATGAGGAAATTTATCCAAGATGTCATTATTTATTGTATAAGTTAATAGAAAGAAATTTTAAAATGTTTTGATGTGGCTCCTTTTGGGGGAGACCTTTTCTGGGATAAAGAAAGCGAATTAGTAAAAACTACCGATGTTCTTTTCATCTTCATCATAATTAATTCTACCTGTGCACCATTTTGGGTCCAGTTTCCTATACATATTTGTAATGTGGGTTTCATTTCCATAAAATGGGAACATAATAAATATAGGGTTTACTAACGATTGTTTTATGTGGCTGCCAATCTGCCAGTCGCATTCTTAATTATTGCCAGGAAACTAGGCATTTTCCAAACATATGTTTTAGATTTAAGACTAATATGTCATGTCAGCCCTCTCTACTGGACTGATGGGAGCCCAGTGGGACTTCAGAGTGTCTGCTTTAGTGGGTGACTTTTGGGGGTTAGCTAAAAGCCCTAATAGGAGGAGATAGAGCAAAGCATCAAAAGTTTCTGAGAGCAAATTCTACAAAGAAATACATCAAAGAGTTATGCTTTCATTATAAACTGATACTTTTACTAGACAAGGATAGAGATCGATCTTCCTTTGGAAGCCATGGAGTAAAGGAAACCAGACCCTAAGCTACATTAATGAACCTAATTGCAAGGCTCTTGTCTTCTTTGAACAACATTACCAGGAGTTTTGCCTCAAAAAAAAAAAAAAAAAAAAAGTGTATGTGGCTTTTTCATTAGCCTGTGCAAACCTGGTATGTTCCATCAAAGAATTTATTCCATGACTTGGAAAAAAAGGAAACTGAAAATCAAAAAGATCTGGTCCAAATGAGCTAAATTTCTGAATGTTCCCCTCAAAAATGTTTTTCAAGTCCATGGAAATACCTTTTGGCAGTTTGAGTTTGCTCATCCAACACATACTTTGCTTATGACCCATAGTTCCCTGGTCTTGGCCAAAGAGCTCAGATACCTGTTAAATACACATGTAAGCATGAAAAAAATTATTATTGACATAAAAATATATCTTGTTGTTCCCGAATTGTTTTTTTAGAAAAAAAATATTTAGCATGTAATACCTCAATTCTGCCTTTGGATGTTCAAGTGCTATATCTATAGGGCTTAGAAGAGGTGGGCATTGAGTTCTGGGCATTGATCTTTTTCCCTAAGAAAAGTTGGGTAGTTTTCTATTAGATTTAATTATTTATTACCCTTTTGAGTTTTTTTTTTAAATGAGTATTGTCATTAATTCATAGAATTCTGAATGCAGATATGTTTTATTTGAATATTTGGTTAAAGTGGGAATTATTCGAGCTCTGTGCTAGCAATGTCTTCATGTGGCGAGGTGACTTCTATAATGACAAGGTCAAACACAAAAATGAATACAGGACATTTGCTGGGCATCAGTTCCTATTCGAAACATTATGCTCTCTTCTTGAGAAATGGAGAATGATACACGCAGAGTTTACTTTTCCCCACCAAATGCATTGCAACTGCAGCCAACACTTTAGAAATGGTATGTGCATATATCAATACATAAAGATGACTCAATATTTAAAATGGAAGGAAACGTCAACATCTATAGCTGATCAAGCATACTCTGAAGAGAAGAGAAAAATTGTATAATTGTAGAATAGCCTTAAGGCTCAAGACCAAGTAAAAAGCCTTGGAATTCAGTATTGTCATTATTTACTGTATATATGTTATTGTCTATTGAATACTATATACTCAGCTCAGTGTATTGAGCTGAAAACTAGGATTCATCAGTCTGATGAATTACACTTACATCTGATGCTTGACTTTAATAAGCCACCCGAGATCATTTAATAAACAGTATGTGAGATAATTGATGATGATAATTGATGATGATTCAGTGCTTCACTCCTTTGGAAATAAGTATTGAGTTGAGAAATTTCAGGGGAAAATTAACATTTTATTTCAAATTTCTTTCTTAACAATTGGGACATTAGAAGAGGAAAACAAATGACTAGGAAAATATTTATTGGTAAAACTAGGGAATTTCAAAAGCTATCAGGTAACTAACCAATATGATTTTGTTCTCTTCCTTCTCCTCTTCCTCTTTCTTCACCTTCACTTTAGAATTTGGGACCTTTAATAGAAAGCATTTAGAAAATAAATCTCCTCAAATTACAATATTTACAAATAAAACCTAGCCTATCTGCCAACCTGCCTGAGGAATTTGGCAAAGCTCTGGGGTAGGTGTGTAGTTTTCTCCTGTGTCACTGCAAACACCAGCAGAGAAGGAAAAGTAACTTCTCCCTTAATTCATTGTTTCAGGTCTTGAAAGTATTTCCCAAGCATGCTTTTGTTGATAGGGTCAATTTATTGATTGGTTGATTTGCTCGTTTGCTTAACAGTAAGGCTTTCCTTTAGCAAGTGTGACTAACTCTCAAATAATGTACTATTTAGAATTGTCACAATCCCAAATGGATAGAACACAGGCTTTGTGGGTTTGAATCTGTTAAGACCCTAGACAGGCTTTCTGATCTTTCTCATCCTTTGTGTTTTAATACGTAAAAAACACACTGTGTGTGGCAGTAGCTCCCCCAGAACTGCCACAAGGAGCAAACACGACAGTGTATGCAGAGTGGATGCACAGTGCCCGGCACTTGGGCACCCTACAATAAATGGCGGTGATTCTGATAGCTGTGAATCCTTGCTTTGCCAATTAATCCTCCTGCACAAGGCACTGCTCCATGGGGTTGGTGCCTGACAACCTTGTTAGAGGAGTATTCTCCATCCAAAAGAAAATTGCCAGGGATGACACAGATCTTCTCCCACCGGATATATCTCCCTCAGGGTTTGTGAAACTTAAACCCAGCATGGACTGTGGATATGAGCTAAATTATTTTGTGATGAAATGTCCAGAATCAAAAATTCCTTTGACCCCAGAGCAACCCTGAGATAGCAAACATTTTAGAGGGAATTTGGCTAAATTTCAGAGTTCTGGGCATTGATTTTTGACTTCTTCTTATCCAAGGACCACAAGCAGTTGAGGCCAGGGTTGACCATCTGGATTGCATCATCTAACATTTGTTTGTATTTGTGCATTTTGTAGTATGCGCTCTTTTACATTATCATGGTTGGGTAGGAATTCCCCTGAAATTTAAAAATTTAAATTATAGCAGCCACACTAAATTGTCTCCTAGCATTTATATTAAATTCAATTTTTTAGCTATTCAAAATTTATTCAATGGGCTTCCCTGGTGGCGCAGTGGTTGAGAGTCTGCCTGTCGATGCAGGGGACACTGGTTCGTGCCCCAGTCCGGGAAGATCCCACATGCCGCGGAGCGACTGGGCCTGTGAGCCATGGCCGCTGAGCCTGCGCGTCCGGAGCCTGTGCTCCGCATCGGGAGAAGCCACAACAGTGAGAGGCCCGCGTACCGCAAAAAAAAAAAAAAAAAAAACTTACTCATTTTGTTATTCATTCAGTCATTAAGCTCTACCCATATAATTCTATTATTTTACCTGGAATAGCTATTTATCTCTGACCATCAAACTCTTACCAATCCTCAGGGCTCTTTCCTCCCAGATGTTTACAATAACCTCTCTACCAGAGGCAATATATCCCCTACCATAGCACCTTCATAGAATTCAGATGTCATGTGCTACCCACTACCTTGGATGACAGTTTTATATATGGTATGTTTTATATCTGCCCAAGAAGACCATAAGTTGCTTGAAGACAGGCACCTATTATCTTTATATTTTCCGTAGTACAATACCTTGTACATAATTGGTTCTCAATAAATGTTCATGTGCTTCTGTGGTTCCCAAAAGGTTAGACAGTTATTGACAGCAAAGTGGTTTGTTTGTTTGTTTAAAAAAAAACACACTGTATTATTTCTGCCGTGTCCTGAAAGTAAACATGAAAAAAATTCCTCTGACTAATGCAGAAATTACAGATAGGTTCTTTCAGGGGAGGGATAGCAGAGGTAAAAACATACTGTTCAGTTCTTCCTCCTCTTTTGCCATGAATGGTGTTTGGACGCATCTGTGATGTGTCCTGAACATGTCACCACACATCAGAGAATCCCTGGGGAGAAATGTGCCGTGAAAGAAAGGCAGAAAGGATATTTCTTCTTTTCCTCTACTTTTGATAACAATCCCTAACTTTGAACATAGTCACTGTTTTGAATTCATTTTTCAGGTCTTTCTCCACAGCCAAAAGGTTGTATAGATTTGGGATCCATCGGTGAATGGCTCCACAGATTTTTTAAATAACAAAAATAAAAGATGCTGATTAAGAGGAGAGTTTGAGGATTAAAAACACACAAATAAACAAACCAAACACAGGTGAGCCTGTGTCCACCCTCACAGGTCCATGAATGATGGCACAACTCATCCCTAAGACAGGCTTGGGCACAGGAGAGGGAAGACCCTCCAAAGGACGTACTGACGCAACTTCCCTGAAAATGAAGGAAAATATATCTTTAAAGGGAATACATCTCCAGAGAATATAAAAACTAATTTGATACGTACTGGTAGTTTTAAGATTAAAAAACAGATTGAGCACTTAGAGCAAATGAAAGGCAGGAGCATGGAGCCTCAAGAAAGAGGGGATAACTCTTAAGGAAGGACATTCCTTACAGTACTGATGGAATCTATTCAAATGGAAAGGAACTGAAGTAAATAATCATCTTTTTCCTTTTTGTAACTTATGTTACTCATTAAGATCAAATGGTGCCAACTTACACTGAGAAATATTGTTTGTTTGGCATATAAATGAATGAATCAATGAATGTATTACCTCATTTAATTCAGACAACAATCCTGTTGTTAGGAATTATTGTCCCAATTATATGAGTAAGAAAACAGACTCATAAAGGTTAGATAAGGAGCCCAAGGACACACAGTGAATAAGGAGTAGAGCCAGATTTCCAACCCAGATCTTTTGATTCCAAGCTGAGCTTTTTGTTTAACAGGAAAATCATTGCTTCTCTTTTAAAAGATAAATCACTGTTGTTGGCAACATTGTGCGTTGGGTGGACAGATGATTCAAAGGCTTGTCCAGAGGAGTTCTGGATCCACCTTAAGACCTTTAGAATCAATCATCAGAATGGAAACAGTTTAATGACAGTCTGGGCAATGACCCCATTACGTCCAACAAACTGGGGAGAAAGCCTTCAGCTTGATTCACGGATTTAACTGTTGTTTCAGGCGAGGCCTGAAAGGAAAAGAGGTTTTGTCAATTATGTTTTAACAGAGTGACTAAGTTGTGAGCATTTCCAACGAAGTGTTTTTTTTTTTTCTTCAGAGGTTAGTTTTACTAGCTTTGGAGACAATGACTCAGGCATCCTTTCCTGCTTTGCTCTCTAATTGAGAGACATCATCTTCAGAAAGGGAGGGGAAATAGCCTTGATTTTGTGCAAATCCTCACTCACACCGTTCCCCTAGATGGACTTCTAGAAATGTTATCAAGCCGTTAAAGAAAGTTGATGAAAGGAGAAAGTACATGGCCTGTTACAACCAGCTTCCCGAGAAGCACGGGCCCGGCCCTCTGACACTATCTTTCAAAGGCTCCCAATGTTTTCAGACACACATTTAATCAAACACCTATTTATTCCGTGACCCCCTGGAGTACCAGTCAAGTGCTGGTAGGTTGTAAGATATACAGTTTTATCACCGCTTTCCTAACACGTGAAGAGGACCACAACCAGAGCTCATGGTGAGGCAGAGACGGTCAGGAGAGGAAAAGGTGAAAGCAATTTTTCCAAATTGGCCCAAACAAGAGTTGTGCTATGCAATTTCTCTTTTAGTCTGAAAACATTATATTGTTTAAAAACCTCACCATCTGTTTTATAGGCTTTTGGAAGAAACTGCCTCGACGCTGCATCCCAGGTAAAGGAGAGCATCCCTGCTCCCGGGACTCCAGACGGGCGGGGACACCGCGGAGATGCGGACGAGTGCCGCCGGGGAGCCGTGGCCGTCTGCAGAGGCGCTGTGATAGTCAGCCCCAGAAGAGATGGATTGTAGGGGCATTGAGGCTTCATCATCACCCAGGTGTTTTCAACAGAGTAAAATTCCTGATTACAGAGGAATGTGACGAGGTTTGTTTTACACAGTTATCAAAAACTTCCAACATTTTAAGAGACTGAGCGCTGAATGTTACCCACTGGCAGAGCGTGGGATGATTGTACTGATGTGTAACCTCTCTTTAGAGCAATAAATGAGATGCTGTATGGAAATACTAAAACAGGATGAGCAACGGGGCCGTCCATCCGCCAGATGGCTCCCAGACTTGTTTTTGTTTTTGGCTTTAAGGGTTCTGAGAAAAAAAAAAATTAGTTGCAAATATGTTGAAAATCAGAGTTCACATGAAAATGCAGATATCTGGCTCCTCTTTTTAAACTGAGAGATCTAGCAACCTGGGGGAGGCCCACATTTCATCATGATGTCAGCAAACACCTGACGCTGAGAATCCATGGACCCTTAGAGGGACATGGGAGGGAGCATTGGCCAACATCACAGTTCCCTACATTAGCTTACTTAAGCCATCTAGGTACATGCCCTGTATTTTGTTTTGAAACCCCAGTAAATAAATGGAAGCCAATAACCCGACCCTCAAACCTGGAAGATATAACTTTCACTTAAGAAGCAGCAAGGCAGCAATTAAATGGCAATGTAACAGGGAATAAAAGAGTGCGGTTTAAGTCATCCTAGGCCTGCACCTTTAGAGTTTAGAATTACCTGCAAAATAAATTGGTTGGAATAAACATGTTTTACAAAAAGAGAAGAGAAATATGAGCATTCACCCCAGACCTTGCAAAAGGGCAACTGTAGAAAGGGGACTTTAGTTTTCCTTTCTCACTCTTTAAAAATTATCTCATCGTGAATCTCTTCACAAATAATAAAGTCATGATTAGCTTCAATTATCATACCCTGTCAATTTTGTCAAACCACCTTTTCCAAAAAAAATTCTCTGGTCAGAGCCTTTAGTACTTTATTTATTTAATTTTTGTGGAGTATAGTTGATTTACAGTATTGTGTTGGTTTCAGGTGTACAGCAAAGTGAATCAGTTATACATATACATATATACACTCTTTTTAAGATTTTTTTCCCATGTGGGCCATTAGAGAGTATTGAGTAGAGGTCACTCTGCTATACAGGAGTCCTTATTAGTTATCTATTTCATATATAGTAGTGTGTATATGCTAATCCCAGTCTCCCAATTTATCTCTCCTCCCCTTTCCCCCCCCGGTAACCATAGGTTTGTTTTCTATGTCTGTGGCACTGTTTCTGTTTTGTAAATAAGTTCACTTGTACCATTGTTTTAGGTTCTACATATAAATGATATCATATGATATTTGTCTTTCTCTGTCTGCCTTACTTCACTCAGTATGACAGTTTCTAGGTCCATCCATGTTGCTGCCAATGGCATTGTTTTATTCTTTTTTATGGCTGAGTAATATCCCATTGTATATATGTACCACATCTTCTTTAACCATTCCTCTGTCGATGGACATTTAGGTTGCTTCCTTGTCCTGGCTATTGTAAATAGTGCTGCAAAGTATAAGCCCAGGAGTGGGATTGCAGGATCCTATGTTAGCTCTACGTTTAGTTTTTTAAGGAACCTCCATACTGTTCTCTGCAATGGTTGTACCAATTTACATTCCCACCAACAGTGTAGGAGGGTTCCCTTTTCTCCACACCCTCTCTGTCATTTATTGTTTGTAGATTTTGTGATGATGGTCATTCTGACCAGTGTGAGGTGATACCTCACTGCAGTTTTTTTTGCATTTCAAAGTAACTAATTCCAGTGGACATTTCAGACCTTAGCCTATCTGGGCATTCATCCACCTCTATGGAGATCTAGACCCTCTGTGGAGATCTAGATGTCCACTCTACAGCTCCACTTGGGATCTAGATGTCCGGCATATTTATATGGAACCCTTGATTATCCCTCCAAACCTCCATCTGCACCAACATTCCCCATCTCAGTAAATGGCAACACCACCCCTCAGACTCATAAAGAAAGCTGGTCAACCTGATACCTCCCTTTCTTTTTACCTCTACATCCAGTCAACCCCCAAAATCTTGGTCTTGGTCTTCAGAAACAGCCTCTTCACTTCTTTCCCTAGTTCATCTCTTGCCATGCCCTCTCATCGGTCTTGACAGCCAGGTGACCCCTATAAACCAATAGCCTGATAATGACCAGCTCCACTTAGAACTCCTCATAGCTGCCATTGCCTCTAGAACAGTTTAGAATTCTTAACATGGCCCTCAAGGCCTCACCTTGAGCCACTTTCCCCACAACTCACTTCACGTCAGCCATGATGGCTTTGTGGTTCCTTCTTACTGCAGCTCCTTCACACATGCTATTCCCTTTCCTGAGATGCTTGTCTCTCCTCCTCTCCCTCCCTGATCTGCACCCTTCACCTCACTAACTCCTCATTCTCTTTCAGGGCTCAGTTTAATGTCACTTATTTAGTGAAGCCTTTCCCACCTCTATGAATATAAACCTCACGACACCTGGACTTTTCCATCATAGCACATATCTGCATTACAATTATCCAGTTGCTTATAAAATTTTGATATGTCTGTCTTCTTCTTTAATTGTAAGACCTATAAGTATGGAGAATGTCTGTCTTATGCACAAACACATTACAATATTCCCATCTGCCTGGCACATAGTGGGTGTTCATATGTTGAGTGAATGAATGAATAAGTATTACCTATCTGTCGGATATAAACCTTAAATGAAGAAGACCACCATGATTCAAGGCGTACTGTTTTTAGGGATCCAAGACAGCAATAGAAACATGCAGGACAAATCATAATTCCAGACACTAAGCCATAGTGATGAACAACGATGGCTAGGGAGTTTGGGACTGACATGTACACACTGCTATATTTGAAATGGATAACCAACAAGGACAGGAAACTCGGCTCAATATTATGTAACAACCTAAATGGGAAAAGAATTTGAAAAAGAATAGATATATGTATATGTATAACTGAATCACTTCGCTGTACACCTGAAACTAACACATTGTTAATCAACTATACATCAAAAAAAAATAAAAAGTTAAAACACTCCATTTGCATGACTAATTAGTGAGATGATCATAATCACATACAATATCCTAATTAAAAAGGGCATATTCACTGCCTACAAAATCACTGTAGGGAAATCATGTCTGTACATGAAAACTTTGATGTCTATATATTTTCTTAGCCTGTTTATTTTTGGCCCAGTAACATCAGATCTTAGTTTTATTTTGACTATTGTATTTCATGTGTGTCTGTCATATGGTGGTGTTTCATATGTTGCTTGTTGTGGGGAAGAGCTAAATGATTCCAAACTAAGTTGGTTCAATATTAAAATCTCTCTCTATATTAAGTCAAATGTATTGGTTAATCTAACAAAATATTGGTTGTTTAACACTTTCAAATAATTTTCAATTATAATTGCCTGGGGAGACTGGTTTTGTCCACAGAAACAGGTCATCTTTCTTCAGTTATTCCTAAGAACTTTTATTTCATCCATGGGTCTTCTGTAGTTCTTCTGATTGTTCAAAGATGTACACAGCCTCAGTTAGCACAGCAATGTTTATTGAATGTGTACTCTGTGCCAGGTACTGTTCTAAGTGCTTTATACGTGTTTATCATTTAATCTAACAAATCTATGAAGCGGGCGCTACTGCCAATATATTCCACATTTTACCATATGAGAAAACAGAGGCACAGAATGATAGGTAAGCCATCCAAGGTCATCGACTAGTAAGTCATGAAGCTAGGATCTGTACCCAGGCATTCTCTTTACAGGGCCTGCCTTACTCTCAACCTCTGTGTATGGCAATAGGTCTTTAAATGAATACCTTATTTTTAACTTTAAATTTTGTTTCTATTCACTGTAACATTGCCATACATCTCCTTTAATTTTCATGGATATGTTTGGAAATTATGTCATAGAGCAAGCTATCATTTTCATGTTAACGCAATGACTTTCTATGTCACGTAATTATCATTTAGAATTTTAGCTTTATGTTGCACATATGCTATACATACATCACCAGTTAGGTTGTTATCCGATCATTTATTCCAGTTACCTAACAACTTTAAAATGGGGAATGTGATCATCTTTTTTGCTCTGCCTTCTTTTCTAACTCCATGATACGAAGGTTTTTACAGGCTGTTTTATACGATCTATGACACCTCATTCTCCAGATGAGTCAAAGGTTCTTACCCAATAATTTTGAGATTTCCTGAGAAACCAAATGGCACTGAATTCTAGGCCTGTAACTCATGTCAGATTCTGCGGTTACCTTGTAACTTATCAAATTATTGTCACCCTAATCAACAGAACCTACAGAGAGAAAACTTTCTCCCTGGGTTGCTTTTCTGGTAGCTTGAAGACTGAAATAAAGGACAGTGTAAAAGTGTGCTTGAAGCAACATTTGCTTCATATATATTAAATGAATTCTCAAGGATGCACTGCCCTGTGGGAAGTCAAACCCACTGTGAAAGCAGAAAATGACCATTGACCCTTTCTTAGAGCAAAATCTCCTGCTTCCATCCCACCACTGAACTAGAGTCAAGACCCTGAGACCTGAGAGCTTCCTCGGTAGATAGATTCCCACCCCAAATGAGCCATGTACTCATTGCAACCAAAGAACCAGCAGAGATCTCTGGGGCCCTGGAGTTCCGCAGTTCCCAAGTGCTCCTGCAGCCAAGACTCCTTTTATCTCCTCTCCCACATCTCAGCTGTGGACCATGGCTTTGGAAAAAATTGTTCAATTGAACTGAATATGTTAAATATAATTAACTATATCTGCCAATGTTCTTCATCTAAGATCCATATAAATATGGATACATATATAGTCTGAGCTTCTGATCCAAGATCTTCACCCCACAATAACTTGAAATAATTACTAACCCAAGGCAAGGAAACTTGAGATTATACAATCTTAGAAATAAAATTCAGAAATGCCCTTAGAACCTGACTGTTGTCTTCAAGGACGTTTAGGTCTGGAAAATGATGATATATCCAATCTGGCATTATACTGAAGACCATAGAGACATAGAGACCTACCCAAGACCAGACTACGGGGGAGACCAGAAACTACGCATACAACGTATCCCAAGTCTAGCCAGCTCAGCAAGGTACAGGTCAAGTCATTTGGGAGAATATTTGCTCAAAGCTGAAATGGACTATTCTGCTGAAAACCTGCTACCAAGACAAATTTCATATCAGAAAATGAGAAACAGCATCTAAAAGAAATTTGCAGGAGTTAGGTTTGCTGAGTATAATATGACACGCTGCGAAGAGGAGTGAGAATACAGAGAAGAGTCTGGACGTGGCTATGAACTTTCATGAAAAGTGGGGTAGATTAGGATTCAGCTGACAAAGACTAATGCAGGAGGTGAGAAATATTTAGAGTGAGTATTCATGTCTTTACAGAGGAGGAGGAAACCCAAGGAAAACAAATTACATCAGTTAAGTCTAACAGGTTAGAGATAAGAGAAGCAAAAGTGCCAAGGGAGATAAGGTAAACCCAAAGGGTTAAAGAGTATTAGGAGGGCAAATCTATCAGGAGGAAAGGATGATGAGAGAGAAATTGGAGCTTTTAATAAATGAGCAAGCACCCAGAATTAATCACAACTCTGAAATATGCTGAGCTGCTGAACTCATTTTTTAAGTCAGCCCTCTTGGTGGGAAAAAAAAACAAAAACAAAAAGGTAAGAAAAAGAAGAAGTATGGTGAATTTGAAAGGAATGAAGGTCTTAGGAAAAATGCCACTGACATAAAACAGAAAAGGATTATCCATGTGTATGAGCCCGCATGAAATCAGCCCATCCCCTTTCTCTTTAATGGCAGTGGTAACTACAAGACGATATAAAACAATGAAGAAACAAGTGCTAGGTTTACTCAAGCAACTGGTTATTACTAGTTCCCAAGTTAAACTGTTTGATTGAATTAAGCCTTTTCTAGGGGTTATAGATGCTAATTTTAGACCTAGAACAAACCTCTAAAGATATTTTGGTCCAGTCCTTTAAATTTTGGACAAGTAAACTCTCACTCCCATTTTAGAAATGAAGTAACAGTGGTCACAGAGATAGTTAGTAGGTGCTGGAACTGAGACTAAAATCAAAGAGCTCTACTCTCAGGCAGAACTTTCTGGATTTCAAACTGATTGCTATTAAAAACTATCACTTATAACAAAGTGAATCAGCTATACATATACATATATCCCCATATCTCCTCCCTCTTGCATCTCCATTGTAAAGCAATTATACTCCAATAAAGATGTTAAAAAAAAACAAAACAACTATCACTTATTGGGTCCCCACCATGGGCCAGTACTGAGCACACTGCAGTACAAGAAATCCACTCAACAATCTTGTGACTAATATGTCCTACTCCCTTACAATGAGGAAACTGAGAACTAGGGAAAATGAATAAATGTCCAACTTTACAGTTGGTATGTGAAAATGTACTAGTTACTATTGTCTGGAAGCCTAATACAGAGATACATTCTGTTTTGAGATATCTTACTAAGTGAAAGAAGAGCTTTAAAAGAAAAGAGAGAGGTTATTCACCTTTCAAGAAGTTCACAGAAAAGCAATGACCATAGCGTTCCTTGGTTCCTTCAAATATCTTAATATCTGTAGCTATTAAGTTCCCTGCAATTTTATAATTTAACAATGCTAAGAAGACAAATGGAAACAGTGGCATCACCACATTACATTTCAATTACAAATCAATAAGCTCAAACGTGATTATCCTCAACTTTTCAGGAATACATCTATTTCAAACAAAATAAGACCCACCTGTGGAAACTAGAATCAAAGAGAAAGTGACACTGTGATTCTGCACTTTCTGGGGAGAGTTCCAGCTATGCTCCCAGGCAAACAAAAGGACCCAGTGAGCAAAGAGACAGAGCTAGGACCTTCACATCACGTGGAGCGGGAAGTTTACTGGGGGATTCTTTGCTACCATCATGGCGATGCAGGAGTCACCTGAAACGTAGCAGCCACTACATCCCACTAGTCACCTGGCTGTCAGCTTGCCAACCACAATTCCCTTTCTCCAGCTCAGAGAAACAGGATATTACACTTCTTGGAACGATGAGGAAAGAATCCAGGCATGGGATGAAAAGAAATATTTATTTCTTGAACACCTTCCTCGCTGCACAGGAAAGAAATGGCCTGACAATATCTTTTTTTTTTTTTTCTGGTATGCGGGCCTCTCACTGCTGTGGCCTCTCCCATTGCGGAGCACAGGCTCCGGACGCGCAGGCTCAGCCGCCATGGCTCACGGGCCCAGAAGCTCTGCGGCACGTGGGATCCTCCCGGACCGGGGCATGAACCCGTGTCCCCTGCATCGGCAGGCGGACTCTCAACCACTGTGCCACCAGGGAAGCCCCTGACAATATCTTTAATAATAAGATACTTTACCCACTAGTAAGTTTCTAAACTCATTTTCACCAAGGAGCACACACACACTTAATTATCCTTACATATTGCTTTGTATCTTCTAAGTAATTTTCTTCTAAAGCAGCCAAACTAAGGTGTAAGCAGGCAGGCTCTGGAGGTGAAGGGTCCTGGCTTTACTCGGTCAAGTCTTCTCTCAGACCCCAGTTTCCTCATATGTAGAATGAAAATAATAATGCTACTTAGTTCATGATCATCATAAGAATTCAATGACATGAAACACATAGGATCCTCAGATGGTGTGCACACAAAGGTCTTAAGCATGATACCTGGCAGAGGGTAAATGCTCAATATACAATAGAAATTATTATAATCATTTTAAAATTAATTTAGCAGCCCACACCAATCCACAAACAAAATATGCTTTTCCCTCTTAAGGATCATTTAAATTCTCCTTTTTTCTTCTCAGTTAAATAAAATTCTCATTTTCTTTGGTAAAGCAGTTAAATGTATGCGATATCTGTTTTGCATATTTTTGAGAAGAAAGTATTACAAATATAGTCGATAGAGGGATACCACAAGTGTAGACCAAGACATGTCTAACATCTTTAACTGGGCAACCGACTAAACTCACGCTCCATCCTCAGTGCTTCTTTGAGTACAAGCATTTCTAATCTAATCTAGTCCTAAAAAGAGAGTAATTGTCTAAGCAATGGCTTTCTTGGTGTGTTATACTGACACTGGGAGATATAAACAACTAACATAGTGCTAAGCCTGATTGGTGGCTAAACCATGTCTGAACCTGGGCTTGAGTTTCATAGAAAACAGGGGATGTTTCCCAAGCCTTTTGGAGAAATGGGTGCAGATCACCAGAAATTCAGCACAAACTGTGGAGTTGAACATTATCAGTGTGAGCAAATGAATGAGCATAATAAAAATGTAATTGCTATATATAAGCAATTTGACTCCACTTCTCTGTCTTCATTACAAATCTTTCAGGGCAACAACATTGCCTCTTAATTTCAGCAGACTAGCATCTTAAAAGCAAATGCCTTCTGCCTCTGAGATATTTTGGAGAATGAAGCCATGAACCCATCCAATGCTTATGTAATGCATGGGTATTTGACATCTGCCAAACCCTCTGCCAGGGAAATCCAGACACTTGCAGCCAAAAAGTTAACAGCAAAAGAAGGCAAGGAACTCTGGAAAGTGATTAGGGAAAGAAATAATGACTAAATACCCAACTCAGTAGAACGTAGCAGGCTCACTGGGGGACTTTTGAAAGGAAGGAGGGTGAGGATGTACAAACGCACTGTACGTCTTGTCTAAGAACACTATGGTGTCGTCAGAGGATGAGTTTTAGTATTACTCAGAAAGATAATAAATGTGCCTCCCTGGAGCAGATACCATTGCTAAAGCTGATTTTCCATCATTAAAGTATTTATGATGACACAAGATTTAAATTTGTTCAGCCTCAAAGCTGGCACTGTGGTCTCACCGAGCCAGTTGGAAATCCTCTGAGCCCATGCCATATCTTACTCCCACCAGCCTTTGCTTCTCCTTCTTGCTGCCGTTTGTGTACACAGTGCTATTGTATCCCTTGCTGCGGGCCTAACAAGTTTACAACTTCTTTAAAATTCATCTAAATATGACAAATGAAGCTAGAATTTAGAAACACATTCACCAAATATTGTGCTGATTTTTAGGATGGCAACCTGCACTCTCTTCTGTCTTGGTGTTTCCTCCCATACAGATTTGCGTTCACTCTAATCCAAGAGGAAAAGGTAGACAGCTTTTTAATTTAATTTTTAGGGTCTAATTAAGGATTGGTCACCATAGAGTGTTCTGTGGTGTTTAGTTACTAAGGACAGAAATACAACTGCCTGTGAAAAGTCCACGTAGTATACAGATGGTGTTCTGAGAAATCTTAGGCTAACGTATAATCTTTCCTTTTGGTTATCCCATTGGGATTATTGAATGTAGATCTGATTTTCAAGAGGCAACTGTTCAGACAGGATTTCCATAACCCAGGCTCTCTGCCCCAGCTGACCATCAGTGACATGAAAAATTCCTCAGCAAAGTTCAGTGTGATTCTAGGCCAGAGACCAAACATAATTCCTTCTTCTCTTCACCACTCCTATTTAAAAATGTAAGCTTTTGAGTGCTTGGTCATCCTCTACAAGAATGTTCTTGCCGTCCCCCCTTGGTGCCCTGCCCTCCTGCCTGCGCGGTGGCAGCTGAAGCCAGGTCCTGCACCTCTGTCCTCACACAGGCCCCTGCTCTTTCCTCAGCCATTTGCTTTTCTGGAATCTCCTCCCTGACTCAGTCCCCCCCACCAAGATTGCTGTTATCAGGGCTCAAATACCAGTCACTCCCCTATGAAGTAAGAAGAGATACCTTGGCAGCCCCAGCGAGGCAGGAAAATGCTGGCATCTCATCAGTTTTCAGGGTTAGAATTTCACTGTCAAGCTCACTATCTGCCCTTCCCTCCCAGATAAACAGGAGACGGAGGCTCACAGCACATTCCTTTCACGCTCACTAATTCCCAAAGACCACTCTTCGGTCGGACACCAGAGGATCTCTGAATCCTGTTGCTCAGGTGGTGCCTCTGGTAGAAATCAGAAAATGTCCTTCCTGTCCTCTCAGCTGGGATGCTGTGGGCAAATCAATAGCCTTGTCAGTTAACATTCAGGACTGGGCATTTTACACTCATAAGAAACCATATGTACAATTCAAGTTATTTAATAATAGGATATACATTGGAGATTCACATGCATATGAATCCTACTGCTAGAATTTCTAGTCTAAAACAACAACAGTAAATGTACTTATCTTATTCAGAAGTTTAAAATGATGTTTTTAAAAGTAAATAAAATTCAGGAGTTAAAATCTTCCATCTCACCCAAACTGGCTTTAGACAACTTGCCAACATTGTCATATTCCATGGGTTTTCCCCCTTTTGTTAAGTTAAATTCTACTCTCAGAATGCTTACTCAACAGCATCAAAAACTCATCCTTTAAATTGATCAGACACCTTGATTCGCTCCTCTCCAAAGTCTCCTGCCGAAGACAAGGGGAGTCATAAATGTGGAATGGAGGTGGGTGTCTGCCTACAATGTCTGCTTTTCTCTTCAGTGTCTTCCCAGCATCTTGGATAAGATTCTTTTCTGAAAACCTCACATGCCATTGTACTCACCATGAATCTTCTCCATCTTCTTTGATCATCAGTTTGTTCTCACCCCATAAGTGTAGATATTCTTCTCCTTGGCCCTCCTCTCATCTGTGCTGGAACTTTCCCTTATATCAAACATCACTTGAATTTTCTATCAGCTTCTCTGGATTCACAGGTCAAACCAATCTCACCTTCTTCACGCTTCTACCTAACTTTTCCTCCTCCTGATTTCCTTCTTTATTCTCCTAGAGCCTCCTGTCCAGGCTCTAAACTTTAGAACTATCTTGGACTTAACATTTCTCTCCCTCTGTTTCACCACTAATCACTGCCACATTCCTTTTTTTTCTATGTCCTCAATGTCCTTCTCATTTTCTCTTAAGTTCATACCATCTCCACTCTCATTAGGAAGTCATTCATTATCTCTCTCCTGACCTGCTATAAGTGCTTTCTGGCAGGTCTCCCCGCTTCCAGGCTCTTACTTCTCTCCATCTCACTCGTTAGGAACTTCCTGATGCCTGGCGCTATTCTTGCCCTTGTTCTGCTCAAATGCTTTTGTTGTTTCCCCATTCTCTATGGGAAAAAAAGTTGAAAGTCTTGTTCCTGACAAATGTGACCCACTGAGGTATTTTTTTCCAATCTATATAACACTTCATTTTTCATCCTATTAAACCTTTTTACCTAGCCCCTTTTTTTTCAGTCTGAAGGAATTCCAAGTACTTAAAGATACACAGCTCTCAACTTTGTTTGGCCAAACTTACCCCAACAAAAAGCCTCTTTCCTTCTCTGCCTATCCTTCCATACCCGAATGCCATGAATTAACCCCTGATTTCTCAGATGGAAGATAATCTTTTTATCCTCTATTCGCCACAATGCATTGTACTTCCATTATGGTAGCGTATAGTAGGAAGGGATTCTTTGAACTGTAGTAACTCATTTGCCCATTTAATCACATCTTCCACATCACCAACTTGAGAGTAAGGGTTTGTCTTTGCATATATCCACAGTAGCCAGTAAAAAGCCATGAATTCAGTAGAAAATACTTGAGATGAACAAATGCATCACCTGAACATGCAAATCTCCTCACACATAAAAGACATTTTGCCTGGTCCGTAAAGACTCAACATTTAAATAAAGTAGTATTTCTTGCAATATATACCTCTGGTTTTTCTTCCTCAAATATGGTATAGTGAGTGTACGAATGGGAAAAGGAGATGAAGTTAAGAAACATGCCTTCAGCAATCCTGAATGAAAGAACTATCTACTCCTAGTCTTAACCATTAAATGTTGTTGCTTCATTTCACTCTGTAGAAGGCAGACTAATGACTCCCCAAGGATGTCCCCACCCTATTCCCAGAACCCATGAATATGTTAGGTTATAGTCAAAAGGGACTTAGCAGTTGTGATTAAGTTTACTAATTAGATGACCTTAAAATAGGGAGATTATTCCAGATTATCTACATGGGCCAGTGTAATCCCATGAACGCTTAAATACAGAAAAAGTGGTTAGTCAGAGTCAGAGAGATGTGGTAGAAGAAGAGGCAGGAGAGATGCCAAGTGTGAGAAGGAGTCAAACCACTATTTCTTTGAAATAGAAGGAAAGGGGCCATAAGCATCCAGAAACTGGGAACAGCCCTCAGCTGACAGCCAGGTTTCAGCTCCTCAGTCTTACAATCACAAGGAACTGATTTTTACCAACAACCAGAATGAACAAGGAAACAGATTCTGCCCTGGAGCCCTCAGAAAGAAGTGCAGTCCTGGTTAACACCTAGTTTTTACCCTCGTGAGCTCCATATCAGACTTCTGGCTTACAAAACTTTGAGATAATACGATGAATTATTTTAAGCCACAGTTTGTGGAAATTTGTTAAAACAGTAACAGAAAACTCCTGTATCCCCCAAGTGGCTATTCAGATATGCTTGACCTATGGTAGGTCGAAGTGGATAAAACTAAGAACAGAGTGTGCATACTTGTTGAATTAGAAGGCTAACGGCATGCTTGGTTATTTTTTGATATGAAACCATTCCAAAGCATTATAAGTAATGTGGCTTATTCATTCTCCTTTTTAGTCAATCACTCTTTCTACAAGCATTTCCCAATTGTCTACACTCACAGTATAATTTTTCTTAGAGTTTGTGTTTGTGGTTCAATTTCGTCACTAGCCATAACATATAACCTGGAAAATGGCAGGCACTCAATAAATATTTAATGAATAAGACTAAGTGTGACTCTGTCATTCAAACTCTCTCTACCTGAAGTTCTTCACTGGTAAGATATGGATGGTAATTTAATTTACAGGGTGGATTCAAAGACATATGCCTAAGAAATTTTTAGAAATGGGTCATTATTAATTCCCAAATATTATTTTTAAGATCTAAATCTTGATCCTTTTGTGCCTTAACTTACGTATTCATCTTTGCACTTTCCTCTAGGGTCTCTCATTTCACACAATAACTTTTGTAAAGGACTATTATTATCTGGTTTCTTTCTGGCTCAAAATTCTCTAGTAGCTCTCCACTGCCTTTAGGGTCAAGTCCAAATTCCTCAATCTGGCATGCATAGTCTCACAGCGTGCCTATCCAAAGAATCTCCTCTCCCAGTACTTCCCAGCCTAGCCTGTACTCCCTCCCTCAATGCAGTCTCTACTCAAGTAAGGCTCCCCTCTGATCCTAAAAATGCCCCATTCACCCTACATAAAGTCTTTGATCTTGTGCTACCAGGTCTGCAGTGTCCCTGTCCTTTCTTTTCAATCCATCCTATCCCTCAGAAAGAGTCTTATATCTCCCTTCTAATAGGACTTTCCTAAATATACCAACTCAGACTAACTCCCCACTCCCAGATGTTGATCCTTATCTTGTTATAATAATTTGGCTCCAGGTCTTTATTCCTACTTATTTCATATTGGTTGGTATCCCTTCCTAGCTGTATCACAGAGAAAAGTATTCACAATTTATGATTTTTAATATCTGCAGCACCACACCCCACCTTGGCAATAATTCTGTGTTCAGAATAAATGTTGAGAAAAATCACGAACATACAGAGTGTTTACTATGATCTAAAAATCATTATTTACAATAATGATCTAAAAATCAATATTTATAATAGCCAGGACATGAAAGCAACCTAAATTTTCATCAACCGAGGAATGGATAAAGAAGATGTGGTACATATATACAATGGAATATTACTCAGCCATAAAAAAGAATGAAATAATGTCATTTGCAGCAACATGGATGGACCTAGTGATTATCATACTAAGTGAAGTAAGCCAGACAGAGAAAGACGAATATCATATGATATCACTTATATGTGGAACCTAAAAAAATGGTACAAATGAACTTATTTACAAAACAGAAATAGAGTCACAGACATAGAAAACAATCTTATAGTTATGAGGGGGAAAGGGTGGGGAGGGATAAATTGGGAGTTTGCGATTGACATAAACTCACTACTATATTTAAAGTAGGTAACTAATGAGAATCTACTGTATAGCACAGGGAACTCTACTCAACACTCTGTAATGACCTATATGGGAAAAAAATCTAAAAAAGAGCGAATGCACGAATATGTAAAACTGATTCATTTTGCTGTACACCTGAAACTAACACAACATTGTAAATCAACTATACTCCAATACAAATCTTAAAAAATAAATAAATAAAAAATAAAAATTATTATAAGTGCTCTACAAATTTTATCTCATGCAAAGTCAAAACAATCCTGCACTTGTAGGTATTGTTTTGTCTCTGTCTTACAGATAGGAAACTAAGGCCCAGAAGCTCAATATCTAATTATTTATATGCTTTTTAAAAAAAAAAAAAAGAAATACAGTTCACATTGATGTACAATACTATGTTCCTTTCAGGTGCACTACATAATAATTTGACATTTGCATACATTGTGAAATGATCACCATGATACAGCTAGTAACTGTCTTCCCTGTACCAAGTTATTACTATTCCTTATGCTGTATATTACATCCTTGTGACTTAATTATTATATAACTCGACATTTATACCTCTTAATCTCCTTCATCTATTTTGCCCACCCCTTCACGCTCTCCCTTCTGGCAACCACCTGTTTGTTCTTTGTATCTACAAGTTGCTTTTGCTTGTTTATTTGTTTTGCTTTTATATTCCACATACAAGTGAGATAATCTGGCATCTGTCTGTCTCTGTCTGACTTATTTCACTTGGCATAATACCCTCTATATCCATTGATGTCATTGCAAATAGCAAGATTTCATGTTTCCATGGCTGAGTAACATTCCAGTGTGTGTGTGTGTGTGTGTGTGTGTGTGTGTGTGTGTGTGTGTGTGTGTAAAACATTTTCTTTATCCATACTTCTATCAGTGGACACTTAGGTGGCTTCCATATAGTGGCTATTGTAAAGAATGTTGCAATGAACACTGGAGTGTTTTGTTTTCTTTGGATAAATACCCACAAGTGAAATTACTGGATTATATGCCAGTTCTATTTTTAATTTTTTGAGGAAATTCCATACTGTCTTCCATAGTGGCTGCACCAATTTACATCCCACCGACAGTGCACAAGGACTCCCTTTTCTCCACACCTAGCCAATGTTTGTTAGTTGTTATCTTTTTGATATCCCAGATACATGTATCTCTTCTTTGAAAAAATATCTATTCATATCCTCTGCCTATTCTTTAATTGAGTTGTTTGTTTTTTCGATGTTGAGTTGTACGAGTTCTTTGCATATTTTGGATATTAATCCCTTATTGGATATATCATTTGCAAAAATCTTCTTCCATTCAGCAAGCTGCCTCTTCATTTTTTGATAGTTTCCTTCACTATACAAAATCTTTTTAGTTTGATGCAGTCCAACTTGTTTATTTTTGCTTTCTTTTCTCGTGCCTGAGAAGACATATCCAAAAATATTGCTAAGACAGTGTTGAAAAGCATACTGCCTGTCTTTTCTTCTGGGAGTTTTATGGTTTCAGGTCTTACATTTAAGTCTTTAATCCATTTTGAGTTTATCTTTCTATATGTTGTGAGAAAGTTGTCAAATTTGATTCTTTTTCATGTAGCTGTCCAGTTTTCCCAACATCATTTATTGAAGAGTCTGTCTTTTCCCCATTGTATAGTCTTACCTTCTTTGTCATAGATCAATTGATCATATAAGTGTGGGTTCAATTCTGTGTTATCTATTCTGCTACATTGATATATGTGTCTATTTTGGTGCTAGTACCATACCGTTTTGATAACTGTAACTTTGTATAGTTTAAAACCAGGGAGTGTGATACATCAGGCATTGTCCTTCCTACTCAAGATTGCTTTTTGCTATTAGGGGGTCTTTTGTGTTTCCAAACAAATTTTAGACTTATTTGTTTTAGTTCTCTGAAAAGGCCATTGATATTTCAATTAGGACTGCATTAAATCTGTAGATTGCCTTGGTACCATGGTCATTTTAACACTATTAATTCTTTCAGTCCACAAGCACAATATATCTTTCCATTTATGTGTGTCATCTTCAATTTCTTTCATCGATGTCTTATAGTTTTCTGAGTACAAGTCTTTTACCTTCTTGGTTACATTTATTCCTTGGTATATTATTTTTGATGCAATTGTAAATGGGATTGCTTTCTTAATTTCTCTTTCTGCTGGTTCATTATTAGCGTACAGAAACACAACATATTTCTATATTTTAAGTTTGTATGCTGCAACTTTACTAAATTCATTTATTAGTTCTAATAGCTTTTTGGTGGCATCTATAGAATTTTCTATATGTAGTATCACATCATCTGCAAACAGTGACAGTTTTGCTTCTTCCCTTTCAAAGTGTATTCTTTTTATTTCTTTTGCTTTGTCTAATTGCTGTGGCTAGGACTTCTAATACTATGTTGAATAAAAGTGAGCATCCTTGTCTTGTTCCGGATCTTAGAGGAAAAGCTTTTAGCTTTTCTCTGTTGAGTATGATGTTGGCTGTGGTTTTGTCATTATGGCCTTTATTATGTAGAGGTATATTCTCTCTATACTCACTTTGTGGAAAGTTTTTATCATAAGTGGATTTTAAATTTTGTCAAAACGTTTTTCTGCATTTATTGTGATACTCATAGGATTTTTATTCTTCAGCCTGTTAGTGTGGTATGTCACATTGATTGATTTTCAGATACTGAACTATCCTTGCCTCCCTGGGATAAATCCCACTTCATTATGGTATATGATACTTTTAATGTATTGTTTAATTTTGTTTGCTAGCATTTTGTCGAGGATTTTTTCATCTATGTTCATCAGTAATAGTGGCCTGTAATTTTCTTTTTCTGCGATCCCTTGTCTGGTTTTGGTATCAGGGTGCCGCTGGCTATAGTGCTCATCTCCACTTCACTTCGTTCTTCTTCTAGGGGTTTGTCTTGTTCCTTCGTTTGGAACATATTCCTCTGTCTCCTCCTTTTGCCAAATTCTTTGTGTTTATTTCTATGTATTATGTAGGTCAGTTATATCTCCTGATCTTGGAGAAGCGGCCTTATACAGGAGATGTCCTATGCATCTTGGCAGTACACACCCCTCTTTTTGTCAGAGCTCTATGTCTAGGGGTGCAGCCTATGTGGGCTGCACGGGTCCTTCTGTGGTGATGGGATGGCTGCTGTGGGTGTGCTTGTCAGCAGGGCTGACCCGTGGTCCCGTTGGTTGCCAGGCCTTTTCTCATGGAGTGGCTGCTAGCCTGCTGTGCAGTGCGGCAGTGTTCCGGTGCGGCTGGCTGTGGGGCCTGGCTTGCCGTGAGGTTGCTTTCAGCCCTGTGGTAGGGTGGGTAAGCCCCCAGCACTAGTAGGCTAGAGGGAGGACTCCAAAATGGCTCCTGCCAGCACCAGTGTCCTTGTGGTACACGAGCTTCTACAAACTGCTGCTGTCTGCTTCTCTGTGCCCAGGAGGAGTCCTGGTTGCCTCCTGCTTCTCCAGGAGGCTCCCCAAGATCAGCAAGTGCAGCTGACCCAAGGTCTTTTCAAATTACTGTCTCTGTGTGAGGCCTTGGAGTATGTGAAGTCTGGGGCACACCCTTTAAGAGCGGAGCCTCTGTTTCCTGCAGCTCTCTGGCTCTCCCATATGCAAGCCCTTCTGGTGTACACAAAGGCACACATGCATTAAGCCAGACGCCCTGGGTACTTGTCTTTGCAGTGCAGGACTCCTGGGCTGGGGAGGCCAGTGTAGGTCTTGGAACACTTGCTCCTTGAGGAGAATATCTGCAGTTGTGGTTCTATGTTTGTGAGTCATCTGTCTGTGCATGTGTGTCTTGACTATATTGTGTCTCTGTCCCTCTTACCCATCTCATAGTGGTTCCTTCTTTTTATCATGAGTGGTGGGAAATGTTTTCTGCCAGCTTTCAAATAGTTCTCATAGATGGTTGTTCTGTAAATAGTCATAATTTTGGTGGACCCGTGGGAGGAGGTGAGCCTGAGTTCTTCCTACTCTGCAACTTGGCCATATCCTACTCAATATTTATTTGTTGTAGGAATTAAGAAACTATGAAAGTAGTCTATAAAATGTAAAATGATTGGAATCTGTAAAATGATTGATGATTAGACTATAATGTAGTTTATTTTAAGAGAAAATCATGCTTGGGAGGTTTGAGTTTGTTTTATTTTTACATAATGGAGGGTAGTATATGTTTAACAAATAATAGCAAATCAAGAAGACTATGCAACATACATCTTTTAATAATAAAGTGAGGTTGAATAAATAATCAATGGCACAAGTCCCAAATACTCTTGTGTGGATTTCAGATTATATCCATTACAACAAGCTACCCTCCCCAGGCTAAAAAAGAGACTGAATTTTAGTTATGTTCGGCAGAAATGTAGAGTTGTAATCGCTCTCTGTTTCACTGTAATCTTCATTTTACCAGGTTCCTAATCCTTTGCCCTATGGAGTTATGTAGAGATTTTTTGTTTCTGTTGTTGTTGTCATTGTTGGTGTTGATGGTGGTGGTATCTACTTTATCTCAAAAACCACTGCAAAGCTCTAAGAAAAGCCCCTGTGGACACTGATGTTCTGGAAGAAAATTCAGCCCACTCCAAAGCTAAGACTTTTCATGCAAGGACTCACAAGAGCTTCACACAAGTTATGTTAATACTAGTGAGTCTTCCCAAATGCATGTCTGAAACAACCATTGTCCGCAACAATTAAGGAACTAGCACAAAATATACAAGATCCAACTTCTGGCTCCTTGAATAATGTTTACATTGTTGCCATCAACCAGGTGATAATTCTCAGCTCAGAACTCTTTGTCAGTTATCTTGCACTTTTAAATGATTTATTCACACTGAGATTAATTTATAAGCTCCATCTAGCTCATCAGGCGATAATAAAAATAGACTGTCTCAAAAGCAGTTTAAGTAAAGGTCAAGGAAATCTTAGAAATTTAGCTTTACTGAATCAAAGCAGCTGTACAAGCTTTTCCAATCAGGATGACAAAAGTGTTATCTGCAGTCCCGGGCCCCTCCCGGACCCTTTCTATTCTTATCTCCTGTGCCATTCACCACTGGGAGAAGCACAGGACCTGGTATAAATTCTATGGTGGAACATTGTTTTCAATTAAAGATAAACAAAAACATATTCCTTCCAGATGGGGATACTTGATTCTTCCTATTTTTCCATGTGAGAAATGAGGCAGAAAGATCCCGTAGTTCTTCTGAAATGTCATGAGTGTTTTACTGGGATTGGCAGGCCTCCACTCTGAAACAAGGACTGCCAGGGCCAGTGGCAATTCGCTGCCCTCCCTCTTTCCTGGCATCTAACTCACCAGCAGTCACATAAGGACACATTGATCTTTCTACAGCTTGCTGGGCAAGGTATGGCAGCGGTCTTACGAAGATAAAAGAGATTATCAACTTGCCAACATAGAATCTTCTGCCAACTTTTAAAGAGACATGAAGAGGAGGAAGAAAGAATAACAAATTATGAACTAATGGGAACCCACTTAATATAAAAAACATAGTGAACCCTCTTCCTCCACACAGATAGATGGTTTTGCCTTGGGGGCAGATTTAATATTCTGTGGTGCGTAAGACCTAGTCGATTTGGATACTGTGGCTTCTCGGTGAACCCACTGTTTAGTGCTTGAAGTTGAGTGTCACAAATTGGCCAGCCTGAATTCATCTATGTTTTGGCTTTAGCCAGTTTTTTTCAATAATTTCGCTGCTCTATGTATTTCCTTTGTGATGGAGACCCTTAGTGAAAACAGATAAAAGGCACTTTAGATCAAATGTGACCCTCAGTCTTCATGTTAGCCTACATCCGAAACAGATCCCAGAACTTGGAATATTGGCACAACATTTCCTTCAGCTGCATAAAAGTGTAGTGGAGAGGAACAAGCAAAAGACCAGCCTAGGTAATAGTGTGCAACAAGGGAGAAGATGGAAAAGGCTAGCAGAGGTTTGAGATATAAAAGCCCACATTGTCCGCAGAACATATTGAGACATATTTTCTGCCTGAAACAATAACAATCATAAATGAACTATTGTTAACACAAAAATACCAAATACTGGTAAGAGCTGTCATTTTGGTTTTCTTTACACATGATAAATTACATTTGCAAATTAGTGTCTGATCTGAGATGACATGGAACAAATGGTAATATTTACATTCTGCACATTATCCTTGTCAGATTAAGCTGCAGTTGGCCAGTGTGGATATAAAGAGGCCTTGGGAGGCTTGTCTGCTAAACCAGCATGTAAATTGTCTCTAAGCCATCCACCGTCTACATGTATTATCTCCTCAAACCAGTAACAGCCGTCCCATTTGCATGTCAGTTTTGCCAAGTTAGGGTAACTTTACCAGGTGAAGAGAAATCCCTCCAAGAAAGTACTTCAAAGCCGATTAAGGGCCACACGACACATTTTGTAAGAAGTTGTCAAAGGCTTCCTATTTCTTTAGTAGTTTAAGAGGAAAGGAGGCAGAGGAAGGAAGTCGCATTTAAGTGCCCACAATGCAGTTATGCCTCAAGGTGAGTCAGGTTACCCCATTTTATCCTCACAAATTCACCTCTAATATAGGCATCATTATACCCATTTTACAGATATGAACATTGAAGTTCGAAGACATTTAGTTATTTGCTGGTACAGTTAGTGAGGACAGAGTATTTGAATCAGGGGTAGCTGATGCTGAAAACTTGTACCGTGTCATTCTGACGCTGGCCTTAACTAGAAATGTCTGAACAGGGTGGCAGGTCCCAGGGGGTTCTGGAGAGTGTAGCCTTAAAGAAAAGAACATCGGGTTCCTATTGCCCCATCACTTTATATTGCAGAAATGTGGTTCAGGGGGAGGGGTATGTAGAAACACTGCTAAGCTCCTTCACAGGATACAGAGCTGACAACAAACTTCCCACCTATTTTCATCATAAATAACCGCAAGGGAGGCTCAGGGAGTCTGAAGGTAGTTTAATGTGACTTCATATTAATCCTGTCTTAAAGTTAAGCCTCACAGACAGGAAATGCAAGATGGCATGAGAAAAGAGGTTGCGTTTCTTGATCCTAAAGTTTCTGGAGGAAAGAGGGTAGCAGAAAGAACCAATGCAGTATCTTGTGCTTGTTTCAGAAAAAAAACAAAACCGAAAGAAAGGAAAAAAACACCTTATGATTAGATTGGCTGATTTCATAAACCCAACTCTAAAATGAAGTCATTAAAAGGTAGATCTCATTGTGAAACCGATTTTAACCAACCAATTGCAAAAAGACATTTTGAGACATTTCAGGAATTTTAATTATGGATCGGGTACCAGATGATATCAATGAATTATTGTTGTTAAAAGAGATAATGACACTGTCGTTAGATAAGAAAATGCCCATTTTTAAAGAAATATGTTCAACATATGTAAGGATGAAGCAACACTGGATGGGATTTGTTTTCAAATATTTCAGTTTAAAAAAAAAAAGTAATCCAAAAAACAGAAGTAAGATGGAAAAATCAGGATATTCCTTGATTTGGGGTAATGGAGCTCAGAGGGTCTATTAGGTAATTCTCATTACATACATGCGTGTTTTAAAAAGGTCATAAAAAATAAAAAAAATAAAGTCTCTTGAAATACAGATCTGATTCATTCAAAACACATTTAAAATGCAGTATGTTTTAAAGTGTGTTTGAATTTTAGGCTTCACCAAGTTTACTCAGCCAGGCTAATTAGCGGACAGCCCTGGGAAGGCCCGCAGCAAGATTCTACAGTCTGTCAATAACTTCTGCTGGTTCCCGAACAAGAAACCTTAGAGAAGTTACTATTACGACATGAGGAAGGAAGTGCTAAAATTGTCAGTGTTAATAAGACATGTTTAACTCCCTGCTCAGGGAAAGAGGTCTGTAAACTACAGAAGAGAGTGGCGTAACTATAAATCATACTTTAGGGTCTACCCTTGCTGTGGGGAGCTACTGCTTCACAGTACGCCTTCCATTGCTCCAATTTTCAATCAAAGCCAGGATGCTAGCCCACTTTGCTTACAGAGAGAGTTTCACATGCTCCGGAGGGGTCACAGAAGGTACTGGGGAAGAGGGGATATGAGCTGAGAAAAAGACTCCTTGGGACAAAGGTCACATTTTCTATCCTGCCGATAGCATCCACGTTACCCAGGGAGCAGCTCACATCTGGGCTCCACAGAACCTGGTGTCTAGACCCTGCTCCCCAAGGACAGGAAAAGGCAGCAAAGACAGAGAGGGGTGTTAGCAGAGCTTCAGTCACCAATGCATCGTGTTTCCAAAATGTTGAAGACTTTTTAAAAGAAAGCATCTTTTTAGAAGAAATTTACAAAATACCTGTTCACTTGAGTGCCAAGAAAGATGTGTAAATGTGATCACGGGGAAGATCCAGGTGAAGTGGGAAAGCAGAGGAGACCATATTGTGATGGGGACTTTTAACAACACAAGGTATTTTTCAAAGTGAGGTCAGAAGCCACCACCTGAATCAGAATCATTTGGGATGCTTCTTAGAAATGCAGCTTCATTGGCATTGCCCCAAACCTACTGTATCAGAATTTGGGAGAGTAGGATCCAGGAAGCTGCATTTTAAGTGAGCTCCCCAGATTCTCCCGTGTAGTAAAGCTTGAGAACTGCCATTTCTCTTCTTTGTCTTCACCTATTTCTTCATCTTCAACGTCCATCCATTGTCCCCCTCCCTGGGCGTTCCCCTTGAGGCTTGGTCCCCGACCTTCATTTTTTTTTTTTTTAGCTTTGTAGTGCCTAATTCCTTCATTTTCCCATAAACTGGGCTCAGAAAGCCACTACTTGATGGCGTCTTTCATATCTTAGTTATGAGCACCTCATCCCGCCCCTTCTCTGAGCCCCCATGGCACCTGTTTCTCCCCTGGTACAACTTACTATGTGGTATTGTAGCTGTCCATTTACTTCTTACACACCAGTTCCGCCCTGGATGAACTGCTTGGTACAGGGTAGGCATTCAATAATTGTTTGTGGAATGAGTCAATGGATGATTGTTTCAGACTCATAATTCTTACTACTTAACGCTAATTAAGTAAATTTTCTTTCTAATCGTCCAAAATGAATTTATGCATTCCAGCCATCTTACCTACCACCTACCCGATCATCTTTGTAACTTGGCTAGTGTTTGAGCATACAGGGAAAACATGTGATTGGTCTAGCTTGGCCCTGTGACTACCTCTTGGTTATGAGAGGATAGAGTATCTTGCTTTACTTCCGAACCGAGAGGACCCAGAGTGGGAGAGAAGCTATTCCTCAGAATGAAATCATCATGCTGCTGGAAGGGCAGTAAATGTTTGGAGGCAAAAATACCAGTTAATGTTAATAAAATGTCTAATGAGCCCTTAACCTGGACTTCATGACTAAACTCATTTGGAAATTTCTGTAAATGTTTACATGGCTACAATTTTCTTTAGATTTTAAATAAAGTCCAAGACACAAAATAGCTAGAAGTACTACAAAGCCTTGTATGTGAAAACACTTTTCTCCAAAATCCAAGTGTTTTGGAAATTAGTATTTTAAAACTCAGCAGGAAAGCTTGGCTAAATTTACTTGTCCATTCCTCTGTATTTAGGAAAGAACATTTAAATTTTGTCCAGTGGTTAGAGAAAAAAGATGCTTCATTTTGAATTCAGTGTTTGTTGAGATATGGATAATGAAGTCCTCGGAGCTGGGCAGATAAAGTTTATCTGGGATGTGGAGCAGGGCATACAACGATCCTTCATCCCCTTGTACCTGCTTGCCGGGCAGAGCTCAATCCTGCGTGAATCCAAACACCTGCCTTCTCTGGGCACCTGTGGACAGACATGGATTAGTTCCTAAGGAAGATGGATAAGTTTAAGACCACTGCCCTCCCCAGCCATCTTCCCATCACTATCCCTGGTCAGTTCACTCTCCCTTCTCCATAATGACTATTTCAAAACTTCTCTGCTCTCTTCAAACTTCCACAACTTCCTCCTGCTTCTCTGATAAAAATTTCTTCATATTCAGTTTATTGTTACATACTAGAGCCTGCAAGCAGGATAGAACCCTATCACCATTCCTGGACGAATTGATAAGCCCGCACACAGCACAATTTTCTTCTGTGATTCCCAGTTGAAGAGAGAGGTTGCGGGGAAAGGGCAGGGGGGACGTCTGTTTCAAATGGCCCATCACATTTTTTAGATAAAAACAAATGCTTCTACAGTAAAGAAGTGTAATCCATCAATCTTGATACAAATATCTCTAAAGAATGTCCAACTACATTACTCTCATTTGAAGATCATTAAGAACCTTTAGATTTATAACTTAATATTGGGTTTATGAATCAATCTTCTATGTCTTTGGGACATAAATCAATTCCTTAGAGCCTGATCATTGGGATAGAAATAGCAAAACCAAGACTTTCAAATTGCAGTGCTGGGGACCAGATTCAGAATCCGAGATGGTCCCCAAATATTGCAACACCCTGTGAGTCTTGGCCTAAAAGGTTCAACCTGTCTTACCTATTTTTATTATCACCATTAGGCAATTTTTCTGTTTTTCACTTTTAGGAATGATCTGACTCAGAACACCAAGTTTGTTTTTTTTCTGCGGTACGTGGGCCTCTCACTGCTGGGGCCTCTCCCGTTGCAGAGCGCAGGCTCCGGACGCGCAGGCTCAGCGGCCATGGCTCACGGGCCCAGACGCTCCGCGGCATGTGGGGTCTTCCTGGACCGGGGCACAAACCCGTGTCCCCTGCATCGGCAGGCGGACTCTCAACCACTGCGCCACGAGGGAAGCCCCAGAACACCAAGTTTGACTTTCTAAAGGGTGATACATCAACCTCCTTTCTTTTCTAGTGATTAGTGACTGTAGAAAGCACAACGCTTTTCTTTTATTTTCTTTGCTGTTTCCAGTGGAGGAGATGAATGGCTCCCCTTCCTGAAAGTCATTCTGAGGTCAGGAAGAAGAGGTTAAAATGAGTGGGCGTTTCAAGTTTATTCACATTCACTGACTCGTCTTTCAGGTTCCTCTCAAAATAAAAATTCTGTTTCTCAACCAAGGCTGGATTTAAGTTCAGATTTGTCTCTCCAGAGAAGCTTTCCCAGACACCCCTATATCACCTGGTACTGCCTTTCAGGTTGAGGACATCTCAACCAGTGTTGTAATGACTAGCTGACCTGAGTCAGCTGTATTTTGATCTGTATTTTGACTGTATTTTGATCATCTTTTTAGCCTCAGAATGTGGATCAATGGTAGATCAATATGTGTTTGCTGAATAAATGAATGCAGTGTAATCTAGCTCAGTGCAGGTAATAAAGGAGTGGCCAAGATGAATTTCTGAAGCCGCTTTAATAATTTGATTTTGAGAAAAAATTGTGAATCTAAGGAACATTAGCTCTGGCTCATTTTGGAAGTGAATAGAATAGCAGTTTTTAAAATAAAATTATACCGTTAATATACGTCTACTCAAATCAGTTATTGTTTCACTGCGACTGACTCATTTAGTGAGAACAGCAAGTTAACATATTTATATGTGTGCCACCTAGCTTTGCCCTCTCTACCAAAAAATATAAAGTGAGTCACTGTGTCTTCCACACATCTGCTATGTTGGTTTTATATTAGGTCAACTTAGCCGAGTTGGAACAACATTTCCCCAAATTCCCATCCTCTATGGCCCCCAGTTAAGGAAGGGCCACAGGAAAAATTTGCACAAGATTTAGAAGACAAAAGTGATGTTCGTATTACACCCTGAAGATTGGTACAAAGCATCAGGTGCTGATATCATATGGTATTTGTCTTTCTCTTTCTGACTTACTTCCCTTAGTATGATAATCTCTAGTTGCATCCATGTTGCTGCAAATGGCATTATTTTGTCCTTTTTTATGGTTGAGTAGTATTTCATTGTATATACGTACCACATCTTCTTTATCCATTCATCCGTCGATGGACATTTAGGTCATTTCTATGTTTTGTCTGCAAGCAGAGATTGGTGCAACATTGTAAATCAACTATACTTCAATTAAAAAACAAACAAAAAAAGCACCAGGTTCTGTGGTAGTTTACACCTCTTGTCACTGGGGTGCTTGCTCATGGAGCAGCAGCCAGGTCCACAGTGCCTCCTGCTGGATCTCTTCCTCCAATTTCTCCAAGCCCTGGGCCCATTGCATATACAGCTTCATGGCAAAGGTACTTACTTCTTCAAGTCTCCAAGGCATTGAGGTTGGAGATGGTGAGAGACAGAGGCAGGTTCCAATTTGCCTAGGTAGGTTCTGGTTTGTCTTCACAGGTTCCAGTATGACCATGCTCTCCTCCACTTCATGTCTAGTTTACTATCTTAACAGCTGGTCCTGTTGGCCTGCAATGACTTCAGGTCCACACCAGATATAGAGGCAATAGATTTCCATAGATTTCTTCACCACCTCCCATCCTTGTGTGAGATCTAATCTCTATAGTAGATCCCTTATTCTGTATCATTCAGAGTTGTCCTACTTCCCTGATCAAATCCTAACTGATATACATGTACAGGGCATCACCTTGTCCTGCCTCAGTCATTCTGTATAACACATATAGGTTAATGCAGAAGAGAATCAGGAGTTAGACAATCTGGGAAGGCCACACTACAGTTTATCACGATGTGTTTGCTAATTAGGAGTCAATAGAGCCATTTCAATTTTATGAATCACTTACAGGCCTGCAACATTGCACAATCCCCAGTGACGCTTGCGGAGCTGCCCAGTCTGTACCTTGTTGAGCTGTAGATGGCAGCCCTGGCAGAGAAGAATATTGCAAAAGGTTCCTCTTTATAGAAAATAGTCATTTTCAATTTGTAGCAAATCACTGATCCATTCATGTGGAACCATCCTTGACTCAGGCCAGATGGGATTTAAAGCAATCCAGTGTAGTATAGCATGTCACTGGGAAAACAAATAGAAAATACAGTGCATTTGAAGGATTTTTAAGCCATTAAAAGCAGGAGAAATTAATTGCATCAGCCAATTAACTTGACTATTCTAATAATATATTTGCTGCAAATTGTCAGGTGATTTGAGCTCTGTTCTATTTTCCTGTTCTAAAGCCACTCAACTGTGAATTGGCAAACCCAGAGAGTTACCAAGTAAATGGATCAATAAGCGCCCTCTCTATCATCAGAGCCTACAGAGGAAAGTTTTCTTAAAATTAAAGGCAAGACTAAAACAAAGATCCAACACCATAAAACTTTTGTGGGCACATTTAAACTCAAGTGCCCACTCTATGCTTGAGAGAAACATATCTTCACATATTAAAAGGTCACTGATTCTCCTGCCTTGTCCAAACCCATCTTCCCTTCAAACTCCCACTGTTATTAGCCATCATCTTCTAGTCCTTCTTGCTGAGACCTGGGACTGGTTCTTGCAACTTTCTGTTAACAATGTGCCTTGCATATGGTAAGCACCTAATAAACAATTTCTGTGATGATGGAGATCTCATGTCTACCCAGGTCATATTTCTACTCTCCACCCACGATAAAGATAGTATGGATATTAGACCAAGAGCACTGGAATTGGAGTTCCTTGTAGAACTAGCTCTTCCATTTGCATAAACTTCCACTTTCTCAGGACCTCTGTTTGTCCTTCCTCTGTAGATAATGCTTAATATTCTTTACATCACACAGAACAGAGTTCTCCTACGAAGAAATCTACTACAGTAGACTTCTCAGCATGCAGCGCCAAAGAGAGCTGGCCCTGGGGTTTGTCTTGTCTGAGTGGATTAACAACCTGCCAGGACTGATCAGCTGAGACCTTCAAAGCAGTGCAACGGAGGTCAGATGCTCATCTGCTTCCTGCCGTCTTTTTCGGCCAATTAGCAGGTCTGATTCTGTCTTCAGTTAGAGACATAAAACCACAGCAATTGGCTTCTGAGAAGTATCTGGCTATGTCAACCAGGCACCTGCTAGCACTGATTTACTCACCCCTCTAGCATGTTTGATGAGATTTGTAAAGTTCATCACAAGACATTCTGCTATTGGGCCTAAATTCTTAGGAAGAGTTGAAATAGTTTCAGAGAGAAGAAACGTTGTTTGTAGATCAGAACAACCAACAGATGGACCCCCGCTGGTCCAAGGGCCCCAAAGCAATCTTAGCCTAAGTGCCTGCCAAAGAGAAACCCTGAGAAAAATCATTTGCAGAAAGAGAAGAAGAATATCCAGTGTTTTGGAATAGTCCCAGGTAATTTCACACTCATATGAAGCCCTGAAATATTATTGTTAATCAGGCAAAACCCTTCCAGCTTGGAATTTGTTTATTTTCATACACAGTGATAACTCAGGGGATATTGTAGCAATAGAAGGTTTTGTATGTGAGTGGCAGCTGTCATCTCATCTCTGAAGATGTAAGACCATTAGACTTGCTTGTTCGCCTCATCTTGGGTGGTGAAAGTCATTGTCAGTTGTGTCCAAAAGACCTTTGAATACCAGAGTTTTATGAAAGAGATTAGTTCATTTTTCCCCTGATACTTTTTTTCCACATACAAAAAATACCTTAGTACATAAGTTACAAGGACCTCTGACTGATAAGTGATTTATACTAAAAACACTGAACATAGTCAGGAGAAAGCAATCCCTGCTATTTCCCCAGCTTGGAATTTGGACCCATTCCAGGCATTTCTCTCTGAATCAGGCCCAAGGATCCCCATCTGGGGTACTTGCAAACTGATGAGATCTTCTGCTTCATAAAAATCTTATAACTTTACTGAAGCAGAAGTAGGCTGACCTTATTGTAAAGGTCTCTGAACAAATTACTCATCTTTTTTTCTAATTTAGTTGAAAATTTAAGGTTCCTTTTCCACATTGTGAAAGTGGTGGAGAATGTGTTTTCATATAACCTCTAGCATTAAACCTCACACATCACATCTACTTCTGCCAGAATCGAACTGGACTTTCTGAAACAGGCTGGTGCCGTCTGATTAGATTCATGACTCTTTCGAGCCAGGCTGGCTGATGCAATCAGCAATCTATCCAGGATTGCTTGCACATAGAAGCTGCTTTGTTAAACACTGTGCAGGAATCTGTCCATGAGTGGGAATCCACCCCAGCTCCAGATGCTCACGCACTTCCTTGAATAATCAGGAGTCACTATGGGTAACTTGAAACAAATGGAGAACATTTACTTGCGAAAACTCACATTCCTGGTTTATTTTCACAAAATCGCAAGGTTGGAGAGTTCAATAGGTCATTTTATCCGCCCCTCTGTCTCCGGCAGGCTCTTCATCTCAACAGTACCAAGTGGATGGTAGTCTAATCTAGGTTGAAAGGGATGCAGAAAAGGACATTTTTCAGCCCTACCTTGGCAATGCTCTTGAATCTGCCCTTCCCTCCCCCATTAAATGTCCTTTGCTATGACCCTTCTATCCCCAGGAAAACTCATTTCCCCTTTTTCCATGTTCGTAAGAACTGGAGAACGCTACCAGCCAGTGGACATATTTTCTTCTCACTTTCTCGCTGGGGTGGGTCTCATTCACTTCCACAGATAATTGCCAAATCAGAGAAGCTGTCCTTTGCAGAGTCTTCTCTGGTGAAATTAACTTGGACTTGTGCATTTCATGTCTCAAATTAGACCTCCTCCAACCACACCCTAAGTTCAATAAATAGTAAGTAGTAAAGATAAAACCCAGAGGCATTAGTCATTTAAATTATATAGGCAATATTTTGGAACACACTACACAACTGAATCTAAGTTCAAAAACAAAACAAAACAAGTGAATAACATCTGTTGTGAGGGACAAAGAGTAGTCCCACTTTTAATATAATATGTATTCATGATTTTTTTAATGGGAAAACAAAGGAAAGTGCACACATACAAAAGTTAAAAAGCATAAATAATCCTACTAAACACACATAACTACTGACATCTATTTCTTTCCAGATTTTATTTTTTTAATAACTTCATTCATTTGTGCAAACCCTGCTGCTAAGTGAAAAGTCATTAAATTACAAAACTGTTTCCATTAATTTTAATGGCAAAAATGACACGTTCCACCCCGATGTAAGGTATCAAACGACTTGTACAGATAGAAAAATATATCAAATTAATGATGAAATCAGTTTCTATAAATAGCAATCATTGAAAAGTAAATAAATACAGTCTGATCATAAAATTTAATGTAATGAAGGTTTATTGTACTCACCAAAGGGGAAAAAAAAAAAAAAAAAGAAAAGCCTTGATTATAGGTGGGTAGCCTGGAGGCAAAGTGTAAGCAAGTCATTTTCTGGAAAAGGTGGTGAGTCAGTGATCGACTTTCACACAGGCAACCTTTTTGAGCTCCTGGTTATCTTGCATATTTTAATGCAAGCTAAAACACTCTAAACTTGAATGGCTCAGAATAACAAACATTTATTATTTCTCATTATTCTGTGGGTTAACGGGGCCGTTTTTTTGGTCCCAGCCAGCTTGGCCGATCCCTGTTGTTAGCTAATGACTCAGCTGGAACTGGTTGGTTTAGGACAGCAGCGGACAAACTTGTTCTGTCAATATTTTTCGGCTTTGCAGGCTCTGTTGTCTCAGTTGTAACTACTCAACTCTGCTATTGTAGTGTGAAAACAGCCAGAACAACATGTAAACAAATGGGTGTGGCTGTGTCCCTTGCTTACCCCTGGTGTAGGATGGCCTCATTCATGTGTTTGGCAGTTAGCAAGTTGGTTGGTCTAGGGGATGGTCCTCAAACTTGAGCATGTCTTAGGATAACCTAGAGCATGAAAACACAAATCGCTGGCCCCCACCTCCGGAGTTTCTGAGTTAGTAGAACTGGGGTAAAGCTGGAGAACTTGCATTTATAACAAGTTCACAGGTGATGCTACTACTGTTGGCCTGGGGACCACATCTTGGGAACCACTGATCTACAACATCTTAGCTAGGATGGCTCATCTCTGCTCCATGTATCTTTCACTCTCCAGGAGGCTACCCTGGGCTTTTTCTGGGTGGTTTCAGGGTCCAAAGAGCAGCAGGAAAGGGCAAACCCCAACGCACAGGTGCTTTCCAAACCTCTTGTTACATTACATTTGCCATTGTCCCATTGGCTAAAGCAAGTCATATGGCTGGGTTCTGTCATCGTGAAAGAAGAAAACCTAATGGTGGAAAGAAGTTTGAACAAACTGGATGTCGTCACTACAACAAACTACCACACAGTATAAAGTTAGAGAACAGAAACACGTCTTTAGAACAAAATAAATGCTGAGCACAAGAGAGCTTTGAAGCACATGGAAAGAGCTCACATGCCCAATAGAAAGGAGAACCATAGAAGACACTACCTTTTTATCCCTTTCATTTGATATATATTTGCAAAGCAAAGCATCTTGGGTTCATCCACTCAGGGCACACAATTCAAATTTGTTCCATATGATATTCTCCAATTAGAAACTGCTGTTGTCAAGTAATGGGTCTTTGCCTGAAATCACAATGTCAATACATGACTTCTGCTAGCATGTTTATTTAGTGGGCTTTGGGGTAAAAGAGTTGTTATATTGAGATAAAAAATGTGACTGCAAAGTAGAAAAGTAGTATAACCTTTCAGAAATTGTTTTAGCAAAAGGTTAACTAGCAGTTGTAATATGAGATGAGTTTGGGTATGTTAAATATTTTCATGATTTCTAATAAAGAAAAATGTAAGAAATTAGTTCTATTTCAATTAAACTCACACAAAATGCATGTTTTATGGATGACAAATGAAATTAATGGGTTCCACTTTGGTCCTAAAGCATTTTTCTGGTGGGGCCCCGGGTAGGGACATAGAATGGAACCCTAGGTACCCTCATTATGTTATGAAAGTCGGCATATGGCTCACCCCTTCCCATTGACCTCATAGTTTCGTGACAACATGGCTTTGATTTATAAAAGGTGTCTCGTCACGGTTCTATTTTTCAGGAATCTGTCTCTAAATGAAACACTAATGCTAAAATGAGTGATGCCAAATCCAAATGGCTTACAATATGTCTAGTGTTGTTTTTTTATGAGATGCAGAAGTATTTATATATTTCATTATAAACTGAAGCACATTGAACTTTTTTGTACTTCCCTTTATTGGAGATTAGAAACGTTAGTTTTGTTTACATGACAGTGTGGCTCCAAAACTGATGACAGACCAAATGATTCTATGAAGAGTCTTCTTTCTTAAACTAGGCATAGAATTAAAATACAAGTTGGAGAATAAAATATGCTACCTATACAGAAACCCTGAAAAGAGCTGTGAGATAAACGGATAGTAAGCCCATAATTATGGCTCTGAGCACTTGGTTAAATCCGGAATAGAAAAGACATTAACCCTAACCTCAAGGGACTGGCATTATAGGTGAGGGTCAGACAGGCAAACATCATGTGGGCCAATAAACAAAATATTTATGAGACCAGAAAAGTAGCAGGTTGAGGGCTGTGCTGCAGACTGGAAAGTGAAAGGGATGAATTAGAAGGCTCCCCGTTTCCCCCCTGGGTACAGATATATGTAGATTATCCCATCAAATGTGTGTGGTTACTGTAGTAGGTCTTATGAAAGCTACTACCTGGACGTGCTAGCTGGTATAATGAAAAAGAAAAAAAGCAAGTTAATCTTGTCCCTGGACCATAAGTCCTCTTCCTCCGTAATTTCCACCTTCAAATTCTCTCAGTTGTAGGTATGGCTATCATCTAGACTGTTTGGAGGTTCCCAGAGAGACTGCTGTAAAAGGGGTCCCAGCTGAGGAGCTTTGGATTCAGCTTCTGAGTCAAGGGCCAGAAAACAGCCTTGGTTTACCCAGTTTTCCTCCACCTACCAAGTGGCATAAATGAACTGTTAAAAGATAAACTGAGGCACATTAAAATTCTGAAGAGTTTACTTCATTCAAAAGTGATTCATAGGGCTTCCCTGGTGGCGCAGTGGTTGAGAGTCCTCCTGCCAATGCAGGGGACACGGGTTCGTGCCCCGGTCCGGGAAGATCCCACATGCCGCGGAGTGGCTGGGCCCGAGAGCCTTGGCCGCTGGGCCTGCGTGGCTGGAGCCTGTGCTCCGCAACGGGAGAGGCCACAACAGTGAGAGGCCCATATACAGCAAAAAAAAAAAAAAAAAAGTGATTCATACGGCTTCCCTGGTGGTGCAGTGGTTAAGAATCCACCTGCCAATGCAGGGGACACAGGTTCAAGCCCTGGTCTGGGGAGATCCCAAATGCTGCAGAACAACTAAGCCCATGCACCACAACTACTGAGCCTGTGCTCTAGAGTCCACGAGCCACAACTACTGAGCCTGCGTACCAAATTACTGAAGCCCACCTGCCTAGAGCCCATGCTCTGCAACAAGAGAAGCCGCCACCCGCCGCAACTAGAGAAAGCCCGCGCACAGCAACAAAGACCCAACGCAGCCCAAAATAAATAAATAAATAAATAATTTTTTTTTTAAGTGATTCATGTATGGCAGCCCCAAACCGGAAGCGGTTTGGTGTGCTCCTCCTACAGAGACTAGGAGCAAGGCTTTTTATGGAGAAGATAAGGAAGCACAGCCTAGAAATTATTTGATTGGCTACAACTTAAACAGTTGCCTTATTTGGGAAAGCCTAGCTGGTTGTTTCTTATTGGTTGTTTTTAAGTTTCATTTTCTAAGGTTCCAGTGCACTGACTCGGGCTTAGGTTTTTGGTTTGTCTGCTAGGTTACCAAGGTATCCTCATAGATAACAAAAGCCACTGCAGCCTAATGGTCTCCTTGTTTAATTATATTAAGAAAACTCATCCAAGCATCAGTACTGTAACCCTACATCTTCTCCAAGCTGCTACCTCTCTGTAATAACTGAGGACATCATGCAGAGTCATGACCCATTGTGGTTCAGCTTTTTGACAATCACATTTAAGAACGTGAACACTGACTTGCTGACACACTAAAATGCATGCTGGCGAGAGGGGTGTTACTTTATGAAACCCCCCATGCATTCTCTTAAAAATGGATTATGTTATAGGATTTAAAACAAAATGGTATCCCTTCACAGTCATAGATAAAAGGTATTGTCCCAATATTTCATTTTGTTATGCTGTGACCTTTCAATATTTGGCTTCTATGCTATCTTCTTGCAAAGTATTTCTTAACAGAGGGGGTATTTGGTGTACAAGGATAAATTAGGAGATGGAACCCCACAATGGGAATTTCTGGGAGATTGAATCTTACAACTTGTTTTTTCACAAAGTTCTAGAGACTTGTTAACTGCTTTGGGTGTCTCCAGGGTGTCATCAGTTAATTGAACTCTGGCCTCGTAGAAGTTGATTGATATGCAGGTGATTGAAGCAGTGGCAGTGTCTCTTCCTGAAAAACACCAGTTTTTCTCAGCTCCTCCAGAGAAACGTGCTGGTGAGAGAAATGAGTCTGCTCGTTCATAGATCATGTATTACCTACTCATCACTTGGGAGGCGGTGCTTGTCAGGGACAAAATGGAAAAAGATGTAGGAAGAAAGATATTTTAACGCTACAGCACTGTTAGAACACTTGTCATTAACCCATTTCCCCCAAGACACTGCTTGCTTTTTTTTTTTTTAAGGAAAACAAGCCGCGTGGGGTTTAGCTGGAGCCTGCCTATGTGGAGGTGTTGAGGTTTAAATGTGCTTTGGCCCCTAACTTCCTTAAAATAATGGACCATCATTCATTAAGTACTTTCTCTGTGCAGAGCACACACATGTATAGGCTTTCTGTACATTTTCTTAAATTATTCCTCACCTCAGCCCCATTTAGCAAATAAGCAAAATGAGGTTCAGAAAATTTCCCATGATCTCAGAGCTAGGAAGGGCAGAGCTAAGATTCAAACTGATGTCAGCCTCACTTCAAAGCCAATGAGAAATTCTTGGGAGTTTATTTTATTGCTTCACTTCCTTACCTTTAAAATATATATATGGAAAGGGATAAGAGGAAGCAGTAGAAAAATGGGGGTAGGGTTAATATGTTAATATTCCTGACAAGATTGTCCTGAGCAAGAATTTTATAAGAAAGGTTAAACGTGGATTTGTGAGTGTGTAAATACAGTCTCCGCACTTACAAACTGCAAAAATCCCTCAGGGTAAAGGTAAGATGTATCTCGAAGCAAGAGTCTTTTATCATTTTTGACTGACTCTATGGAAAATACACAGCTATATTATGATCCAAACAAGGGGGGGGGGTCCTAAGAAGCTAGGAAAAGTCTGCAGTTGCCTCTTTATTTAAATGAGAAATTTTAATTCTATGGCTTCAAGATTGCTAAAGTACTGTTTTTTATTAAAAAAGAATTTGCATCGCTTGAGATCTTATGTCTTTTCCACATGCCACGTGGCCTCTGTCCTTGGGGGGTGACACACGTATTTCCTTTGAGAGCTTTGGAGGTTATAGGCAACAACCACTCCACCCTTCTGATAGCCACTTTCAGAAGCAGAGATACTAGCTGTCCATCCAGAAGCCATCCTTTGTCCTACCCTGAGACATTAGGTGCAGCCCGAGAAGAGTGATTTTTGGATTTACCCCATATGTGGTATAAATGATCCTACTCAAGCAGCTGAGGAGTACTTCGCTAGTAGAGCATTTCTTTTAAGGAAGTTGACTTTCCTCTAAGGAATATTAGAGGAAGGTGGTATCATGTAGTTGAGGGTGGAACCTCCATTGTTCAACCATGTCCATCCCCCATCTCCATCACTTGTTGGCTGTGGAGCTGAGTCATGTAATGCCCTTATGCATTTTTATAAGAGATGATAATTAAAGAATTTTTGTGAGGATTAAATAAAAAAATATCACTTGCAAAGCATTTAAACCAGTACCTGACCCTCAATAAATCTTATGACTTGTTAATATTGATAAAGAATTCAAGCCATGTGTATTTTTCCTTTCCAATATTTTCCACTTAATTTCTCATGGTTGTTTTTTCTGTGTACTCTTCAATAATCACCCCCTAACTCTCCATTCAACTTCACATTCTGGATGGATATTTTTTGACTGTCATGATTTTTACTTATTCTTGGTCCCAAAAGAAGAATTCCCCAATATTAAATCCACACCAAACCAAATCATGTAAAGTATCACAATTCTTTAACCCAAATCAGAGCCAATATTTCTTTTTTTTTCCTGTTTTAAAAAAATAATCACATCATATTCCTCCTCTAAATCTGTACATTTGTCAAGAGTTTGACATATTAAAGTAACCAGATTATTTAAAGTGAATTGTCAATTGCCACCTTATACAAAACCTTTGTTATCTGTTTTCCCCCAGTTCCACACCATATTCCAGAGTCTGGCAGTGCTCTGAAGGAGATGATACTGTGAAACACAACTGCTTACCCCCGTGATGGATGGGAAGGTGGTGGGAAACTTACTGAAGAGTTTACTTTTCCAAGTCTGAAATGTTCAAAGTAGACATGTGTTAAGTCATCCATCAGAAATGTGGAATGCAATGACAGGAATAACCAGATGCCCTGTAACAAGATGCCACAGGGCAAACATGGAAAAATGAAATAACTATACTTTTCTCTCTTTGTGTAATAAAATACTGCTTATAACCTGAAGTTTTACTCACACTTGTGTACAATTATTACTTTCCAAAAGACATGGCAAGAATCCTAGGAAAAAATTCCATAACAACCTCAATGTTGACAAAGGAACTTAACAGTATTCTAGTTATTTTTTTCTTTTTAGGCATTGATAGAAAGGAAGGGAAAAGGACTGCTTGGTAAGTCCACAAATATACTTTTGAAAGAAGAGTGGTTCTTTGTTGCCATGGTAACAAATAATGTTTTCTTGCTTATGGTGTTGCCCGGTGGATTTGTGGTGAAAAATTATTTTTTCAACACATAACTTTATATGAACACATACTGTTGGGCAAGGAGGAGAGTTACCAGAAGAACACAACATGGTGAAATCATAACACACAAGGGAGGATAGAAAGTTGAACAATAATTAAAATGAAAAAAAAAGCAACTTTTAAAATGAAAAACTTATTACAAATATAATGTACTTTTTGAAACTTCATAGCCATTGTCCCTATCATTAATACTTGTTGAGTAGCTAATGCTTGTGAAAGTTCGCTGTAAAAGTGAGGTGATGCTGGGGTCAGCAGTTAGTAGAAGGAGTTGTGTTGCCTGCTGTCCACACAACACTCCACCAGGATCCTTTTAGAACTTACGAGGACCTGCATTTCAAAATTTAGTGAAACGAACACCTAAAATCCCTGAACCCTCAGGAAGAGCGACTTGAGTCTTGGAGAAAGACGAGTGGCTGAGAGGCCCACTGTTTGGGGTTGAGTAAGAATCCACAATTTCCTTCTTTTTGTGTTGGGAATAAAACCTTCTCTCCCTAACCTTCCCATAATAAACCCTCTGTGAGTTAAAAGCCCGTCTTCCCATATGCTCATGTTGTTTTTGAGCGGAATAGCCTACCCCTGCCTCATCTTCTTTTAGCTATTATGTGATTACTTAGTCATTCAGCAAACTGTTCCCATCCTCCAATTTATCAGCACTTACTCCTGAAAGCTATATGGAAGTGTGGTTCAAATTCCGTCTTTGCCCCAAACTTGAGATAGTTAATGACTCTACAGCAAAAGCTTCTCTTTCCTAATAATTAAACGGGGAGAAAAAGAGTGTCCATAGAGGAATATTATGGGAATTAAATGAAATCAGGCACGTTAAGGGCTTGATACAGTGTCTGGCACAAAATATGTTTTCAGTAAATGTTAGCTGCTAGTATTATTACTGCGTGCCGTGTTCTATCCTGCAAGGTCAAGTTCATGTCCTGTCTCCTCCATGAAGCCTCTCCCATCACGGCAGCCCTCATAGAGCTTCTCTCCCCAAATCCCAAGCATAGGCATTACCACCCAGTTTTAATCACACATGATAACACTAATGATGGTGAAACAAAGATATAATTCTATACTGCCTCGTGTTTTAGGATTTTCTCCTCCACTAGAAGGTAGAGTTCTTGAGATTAAACACTAACTTTAGCTATTTATTCATCTTTAATTTTAAAAACATGTTCTCTGCACATTAATATGTTCCTGGAACTACAGAGGGTGATATAGGACATATGAGGATGATCGTGCCAAGGTGCCCATCACTGAGAGCACTCAGTCTAGTAAGATTTAAGACACGTCTGAGCAGACCAATGGGATAAGACCGTATAGAGAAATAGAAAGTGGTTTAGGTGATGCAAAGAGAAAGAAGTCAACCCTGGGCTTAAGGAAAGCTGGGAGGAGGAGGAAACTTCTCCCTTTCTATTTAAACTGAATAGGAGAAGATGTACAGGGAGAAGGTTGGAAGATCTGACATAGAGAAGCAGTGAGTAAGGAAGAACTCCATACAGTAATGGGAACAACATAAGCTTGGTGAAGTGGGAGCTATCTAATTTTCCCGGGGTCCCCAACCCGGAAAAAAAGCAGTAAGAGAGGTGAATGGAAAGAAAGACGGAGATAAAACATACCTGTAGGCCTATTTTAAACCATGGTCTAAAAGAGACCTCTGGAAAAAGATCTACAGAGGTCTTTCCATGTCTGATATGTTTATTCTAAGTAGCACAGCAAATCCAGTAGTTGACAAAGTTACAGAGTAGTATTACATTTGTCTCTGCATATCCATATCTTCTCTCTGTATCTTTTACTAAGACTTTGTAATACAGCCCCACCCCTTCCATTAAAAGTCACTCTCTCAGCAGCCGCTGAACCTGCGCGTCCGGAGCCTGTGCTCCGCAACGGAAGAGGCCGCAACAGTGAGAGGCCCATGTACCGCAAAAAAAAAAAAAAAAAAAAGGCACTCTCTCAAATCTGCCATTCACATTATAGTATAAATTAACTCCACAAAGCCTAAGACTTCCATGTCACTATGAAGGTGTACTTGTCAAGGTAGGAGGACAGAATATATTGTGCATTGGTTTCTTAGCTTTATATATAAATATTTAGACCTCTATTTGTAGTCTTGCTAGGACCTCAGAAACATTAGGGGCAAGCGTAACACTGTGAACAGGTTTGCAAGTACTGATCCCAGGATCACGGCTCCCTGCCTTTTGCCTCAGTTTGATGGCTGACCACTGTGTTTCAGCAAAGGAGAACCCAGCTTCACAGTGGCTGGTCACTTTGAGTTAGAGCAGAAATTACTGTTCATTCTTAGCTTCCTCAGCTCAATATACACCAGGACTTCCATAAACCAAAAGTGAGTTGTAATTTTCACAGCCAAGCTGTGGTCCCAACAAGCATGACAACCATAATGGTTTTCTAGCAAATGTTGGCATTGCTGGTGCCTGTAACGGGGTGGAAAGGGAAGGAGAAGTTTCTGTGAGCCTGTTATCCACATATTTGCTGTTCTTAGTATGACTTGCCTTACCACATGTCTTTATTTTTATAGGAAAAGAATTATGTCGAAGCCTTGAGTTTTATGGTACCCAATAAGTGAAGTTTCTGGGATATCTCCTAAACAGCTACAAGGTGAAGTATAAGAATGCTGGTTCTTGGAAAATACTCAAATGGATCTGGCAGCTTACTGTCTGAAAAATGGTCCCAAAATAAAGAAATCACCTCCTCCTCCTTCCTACAAGACAGCCAGTTTCATGGGAAAAAAAAAAAAAAAGAAAGCACTGTTCCACTACAGAGCAGGAAATGAAGAATACTTTATAACAGAAATGATGTGGGAAATTCTTTATGTTGGCAACGTGCAATTTCCCAAAATAGAAGCTGGCCAAAACCAGTTTAACTATTTGGGAATAAATATTGTGGCATTTTTACTTACCCAGAGTGGTCAGCGAAGACTCTTCAAGGCTGCAGAAGACAAATGCCAAAGAGGGCTTGTCCAGGCTGTGGAGTCTGTTCTCCCTGTGATGCCCCAGAGACAATGGAATTGCCATAGAATTACCGAAAGTTATTTGAAAAATTACTTTTTCAGATTACTAGAGATCTGAAAAGTATGTCTTCACAGGTGTTCAGAATTTTACTTGAACGATTTGATTATCTCAATTATGTTGAAGTCTTTGTTAATATTCCAGATATCTGTAGAAACCTGATATATTTCATTTACTCCCTTTTATTTCTTTAAAACAATCCTTTTCTTAATGCTGACAGTGTCAACATTAACTCAGATTCTATATATGAAACAGAGAAACTATGGTAGTCATCAATCTCTCCTTTCCATTTTCAGTCTTATGTGAACTAATTCATTTAAAAAAGTAATATGCTGTCACTTCCTCTCAAAATAAGGCACATATTGAGTTCACAAAAAAAAATTGATAATTTAATTTATAAAGTTTCATACACACACACACACACACACACACACACACACACACAGCTTTCTGGGTTCTTTTGTGTCTAGGAGGGTATATTTGTGAGACTAGAGGGCCTGTCCTAGCAGTTTATGGACAAGCTAATTGCCTGAGGGAGCATCTAACACGTGGCCTGGTCTCCCAGACTCCCTGCTGGAACCACAGACCTCACTTGTCATTTATGCTGACATCAAGATGTTTATTCATTCATTACAAAGTGAGTGCTGGTGAACACCCCATGGACGTTGATGATGTAAGAAGCAAAACTCCTTACCTGAGGAGAAAATGAGCTCCGGACTCAAGGCATAAATCAGTACTGAGAATGAAAGGTGAGAATATGTCTTGAACATTCACCCTGAAGATGGTTGTTTAATAAGGACTCTGTAAAGCAAAATAATACGTAAAAATATACGAAGCCAAAATGGTAGGGCAAGTCACCTACTCTTCTGGCCTTTACCAAAAAATACCATTTTTGTCATTTCTAAAAGAAGCTTAAATTCAATCATCTTTGAGAATCTCTAAATAATATTGCTAGCAAACAAAGACAATACGAGGTGCCCATGTACATCTTTTTAATGGCAAGAGACAAAAAGTAACGACCTTGAGTTTGAACATTAAGGACAATCCCACTCCTGATATGCCAGCTTTTACCAGTTAATTTGGAAGCTTGGGAAGAAATCACCCTTTGATTTTTGGTGAAATGTTCACTCCCCAGCTTGTCAACAAACTCCTCTTGAGATAGTGTATTTTTTACTCACGCATTCAGCCCAGCTTGGTCTCAGCATGGAACATCTTGCACGGCCCAGGGTTTTGCAAGGAATCCAGGGAGCTGTGAATGTCAGGCATGTTTAAGTATGATCTTGAGCACAGGGGCTTTCAGCTTAGTCTTTTGTGGAGAGATAATGGTTTACGTTAGATTGATTATATGCAGACTGAGAAGTGTATCTTGTGCAACAACTCTGAGGCGTGCTGAAAGATAAAAATCCCATTTGCTGCATTTTATATTGGTGGTCTCTGACGTGGGCAACACAGGCCTGCATAGTCCTTGTAAATCACAGATATAATGAGGGCCAGATAGCAGCTCACTTAACTGTTGAATGAAGTAAGTGTTTCTTTACTTCAGACTGAAGGATGGCATATTTGCTATCTCAAACCCTATGATATCACGTTGAAAGAAGTCTTTTATTTATATCTCTGAATGCAGACTAGATAGCTGGTTAGTTATGTGAACATTCCTGGTGTTGCACAGCAAGGTTTGAAAGGAAGTTGTATTTACTCAGTTTTATTTAAATTTTATAATGCTCTCCCTGGAGAGCCTTTAGTACTAGTGATGAGCTGCTTTCCAAGTTCTTCCTCTTTCCATTTTGCCCCCAGCCCTCTGGGCAAAGAACAAAGGCAACCCTGTGGTTGCTCATCAACATTCGTCTTTAACTGGCTACTGGGTTCTCAGACGAAAAGCAGTATAATTCCAGGAAGCAAGAACAATTCCAGACCCAATAATCCTGCGTGAGTGGAACATAAACCTTGTGTGTGAAAACACCTTTGCTTCTAATGTTTCATTAATCTCAGTTTTATAGGCAGCAGTTTATTTTATGTCTAATAGGGGTATTTCCAAGTGTTTTATAATATGATGTATTTCTATATCTACCAGATGAATGGTAATTCCAGTGTTTTAAGTGGAGAAACAGGAGCACAGAAGGATTACAAGGACCTTGGTGCTGGAGTCACCAGCAGAGTTGTTTTCTATCGGTGCCATAAACACACACACACGTATATACACACAGATATACTCCCACACAGTCACAAACACACACATTGGCACACACATATGCTCACAGACATACACATACACTTTCACATGGAAATATCCATACTTACACTCACACACTCACACACATATATACACTCACACACTACACATTCACTCACACACATACATATACTTGCACACATACATGTACAATCACAAGCATGAAGACCTAAAGGGGAAGGCTCTCTGTATTACACTAGCTGGAAGAAAAATGACCTGATTTATGCCAGTTTTATAACATAATACCATTTAACTTTTTCTTTTCAAACACATTTAGTAACTTCAACAATCCAAAAGAAGTCATTTGTTTAATGTATTGATTGTTCAGCAGAAATACTTAGGGGATTTGTTTTAATGAAGACTGAAACACAGTGTAAACACTAAAAGTCCAAGAAGCAGCTCCCAAACAAGAGTTTGGCACATAGTAGGCATTTAGTAAAAGTCTGAATTTTAAAAAAATGTTTATTAAAAAGTATTGTAAAAAAAAAAAAAAAAGTATTGTAGACTTCAGGTTAAACATGACAGACGGAACAACTCTGTTTATCCCCTTTCCTCCTGAAACTCCATTCAATGAGAAGACAGCAAAAAAATAAATAAATAAAATAAGATATAGACCACAGGGACAAAGACACATCAGAGGAAATGAAAGCAAACAGATACATCAAAGGAAATTGAAGAAAGAAATCTAAAGAAAGACTGAAAATTGATTTCACAGTAGAGAACTCAGAAACATACATGCTTATAGGGGAGGAAGACATCAAGTCATAAACAATTCACGCTACTGAACTGAGCCAGGCCCAGGAGTTGGGGGTTCAAGGTATTTATGGAAGCCAAGGTGGGGTGCAAAAATGAAAGCAGGACGATCGGTTGAAAGTCTGTATTGAGGCCCTCCCAAGTCCTCTCCCTGGTCCAGGAAAGTGGAAGTATACTCTCTGGAGAAGGCTTTCACTTGGAAGACAGAGATCTAAACAAACAAAAGTAACTGCAATTGGAGGAGACACAGCAATGGACAGAGCTGAGATGGTTGTAAAAGACCAATATTTGTTGATAAGATAAAATATTGCAGCCATGAAACAACAGAATGTTATTGAAAAATGATAATGGCTATTCAGGGAAGAATAAACTCACTGAAATCTAAAACATATTAAAATAAAGATTTCAATAGACGAGTTGGAAAGCAAAGTTGAGGAAATACCCTAAATTTAAAACAGAAGGACAAAGAGATGGAAAGAAGGGAGCAAAAGAGATGAAAATTAGATGTTTTATTCCGGGGAGGGGTCAATATGTAACTAGTAAGAGTTCCAGGAAGAACAAACAGAACAACTAGAGGAAAGTAAATAATAAAAAAATAATACAAGAAAACTTCTCCAAACTGAATGATGTGATGTCCAGATTTAAAAGGATCCAGCGTATATCCCAAACAATTATGAGAAAGATCCATAATCAAGCATGTCATCATGAAATATTGCATCATCTAGGTATTGGGAGAGGTCAGTAAAAATCCCAGAGAAACAAAACAAAGCAAAACTAGCCAGTGAAAACAAATATCAACAAACATACCCAAAAAAGACATGAAATAACATTAGAATTCATAAAAAAAAGAGACTCCACTCATGAGAAGGCAATAGAGAAACACTTTCAAATTCCGAGGGGGGAAAATGATTTTCAACCTAGTTCCTATACACAGGACTGTTAATCAAGTGAGGGTATAGAATAAAGACACAAGGTTGATAAAATGACCTCACTTATGTCCTTTTTGGGAGACTGTACTGACAAAAATAACAAACCTTACATAATATTCAGTGTGTGCCAGGCAGTGTTCTAAGCATTTGATATATAGTAACTCACTCACTCCTTGCAGAATTTCTGTGAAGTCATAACTCTTATGAAGAAGTTGAGGCACAAAGAGGTTGACAATCTTGTCTATGGTCACCCCAGTTAGTAAATGGACAAGAAGGGGTATGGATTTCAGCAGCCTGGTCTCAAAGTTGCTGTTCTTACTGTCCTGCTACACTTTCCCTCAGGAACACTGGAGAGAGAAATAAGAGGCAATCGAAGTATACCGTGTGGCTCAGCTGTGAATAAAGTCACATGGTCATAATAATGAAAAACTTGAATACTTGTTTAACAAAAGCTACATAACTATTTTGAGATGTATGAAGAAGTGTGAGTCTGTGTGTGTGTGTGTGTGTGTGAGTCTGTGTGTGTGTGTGTGTGTGTGAGTCTGTGTGTGTGTGTGTGTGTGTGAGTCTGTGTGTGTGTGTGTGTGTGTGTGTGTGTGTGTGTGTGTGTGGTGCGGGTACATGGTGTGCGCTGGGAGTAACTAGAGAGTTACTCTAGTTCTCATATTCCACATCTTTCGCGGTAAACTTCTCATCCTTCACAGTACAAAGTGAATGCATAATCTCGCAAACTGAAAAACTCACAAACTGAAAAACAAACGTGGTTCATCTCTGCCTAGAATATATTAAAGACTCCATAAATGTTTGTAAGTGAATAGATGAATGTTCCAATATACATTCATTTGTACATTTATATAGTACTGTTATTGAAAGACTGGACAAATAGCTTTTAGCTATCTCTGACATGTTATATGTGTCATGGACAAATTTTTCTGACAAATTTAAGTAAAAAATTGCAATTTTAAAAAGAATATGCGTATGTGTATGTGTATAATTACAAATATATAGAATTATATACATAGAATAAAATCTTTGCCAGGATAAACTCCAAGGTTCTAGCAGTCGATTGGGAAGAAGAGAATTTTTTATTTTACATGCTGCTGCATTTTCTAAAACTTTGCAATGAGTATTTGTTACTTTGTAATTAAAAATTAAAGATTTTAAATGTATTTAAAATGTCACCAACAATTAATTTTTAAAAGATTGAGTCTAAATTCTTAGGTTTTGTGTTTCAACACCTTGAGTGTTAACACCTTAGATAAAAAACATTGCTTCAGTCAAGTATAAAAGTAAGTCGATTTTGGCTGACAATAGATTAAGGGACATCACTGTCATCAGAGACACCAATCACTTAGAGACTCTGAAAGTTGTGGGTTGTGGCTAAACTACTGGAACTCTGGGCACAAAACCTGGAAAGCTGGGAAGCTGCTTTATGGACAGCTAGGGACCCAATAAAATTTTGACAGCTCAACATTTCCCCAGCTTCCAAGCCAATGGCAGTCATGTGAGAGCACGCCAACCTTAAAGGGCCATAAAACCTGAATAGATATCTTTGTATGTCATCTTCTGTTATCAGTGTCCAACACATAAGGCAACTGAAAAGTAGCAAACAGACTTTTTTATTCCCATCCAGAACCTTTCACAGAGACTCCTAGACACACACTCCCACTCTATTGTCTGAAGTTCTGGGTGGGCTCCTTCATGAAAGAAACATATCACAGGGGAGGGTGAAGACTTGCCAAGACTCTAAAACTTTCACTTGCTGTATTTGTTTTTTAATGTATTTATTCCAGTTTCAAGGTAGGGTTTTGCTCATTTCTTCCCTATCCCCCAAAAATTTATGAAGGAAGAAAGGTAAAGCCAAGGAGACTTGCTCTTCATACAGACCTCATATTCGGGTGCGGGTGGAGGGTTGTTTGGGGTTTTGTTTAGGTAGTGTCTTGGACTAGGCATATGGTTGGTTATGTACACACAGAGTAGGGAAGTGAAACATCACTGATCCTTTAATGGGAAAGCTTAAAGTAAACAGAGTTTTTCATCTACGTTATGCCAAGAGCTGGAATAATAAATAGAGATAGGAGGTAGCCTCATACTCAGCCTGTTTCTATTTGTGCAGTTGTTAACCATAAGGACGGTCGTAACCCTTGCTGGGATTTGGAACAAGTGCCTTGCCAGTCACCGCTCACATCATTCCAGACTTGGAGACTAAAATTAGTTGACACTGCTCAAGTGTCCAAACTATGATCGATTGTCTCAACTTTCAGGGCAGACACTTGAGTTTGACTGGCAGATCAAAATGGCAACTATCTGGTTGGAGGGCCAAAGATCATGCTGTGTCTGTATCTTATTATATAAACAATGTTTCCAAGAAACGAGCAGAGAAACCAGAATAAAGATAAACTGGAAAAGAATACCAGAATGACCAAAAAGTTCATTGCTTAAGTTTAAGTTTGAGACATATTTAATAAAACTGTTTTTCTAAAGCTTATGTACTAATAAGTCCTCATGTATTGTTCTGAGCAGAATAATTAAGAATGTCTTATAATTATGTTTGTGTCTTAAGCTTTTGTTGTCAGTTCTTTTGGAAATGATCTAAGATGTGTAATCTACAAGGCTGGATCTACCAACATCCAAGTTTTGTAGAAGTAAAATACTGAGTAAATCATGTTTGAAATAAATAATGACAAACTCTTACATACAGATTTGTGTGAAGAGAAAGATGTTTTGACAGTAGGTGGGACAGAGTTTATGAATGTGTTTTATACTTACTTAATATTTTTCGAAAAACAAAAAGTTCTTTTTCTTTTCTCAGCAAAGCCCAGCTTCCTCATCTCCTGTCTTTTCCTTAACCCACTCCATTTGGACTTTTATTCTTAACTTGTCACTGAAACTGCATTGATCAAGGTCACAAATATACTACACCATGCCAAAGTCTACATCACTTATCTTTCTTTAGCCTCTAGATAGTATTGACTATAGTCATGGCTCCACCCTACTTGAACTATTCTGTGCTATAGTCTTCCATAACACTGCAATTGCTGGCTTTTCCTTCTACCTCACTGGCCCTCCTTTTGGGACTTTTTTGCAGGATTTTTCTCCTTTCTTATAACTCTTAATCTGGGAATGCCTCAGGGATCTACTCTCTTCCTTCTTCTCTGTAATTTTCCCTGGGTGTTCTCACCTAATCCATGCCTTTTAATAGTATCTCTACATGCATTCCAATGTTCTTAGCAGCACTATTTATAAATACCCAAGACAGGGAAGCAACCTAAGTGTCCATCAACAGATGAATGCATAAAGAAGATGTGTATATGGAGACCTTCAAGAAGGCGGAGAAGACATGGAGATCACCTTCCTCCCCACAAACACACCAGAAATACATCTACATGTGGAACAACTCCTACAGAACACCTACTGAACACTGGCAGAAGACTTCAGACTTCCCCAAATCCAGGAAACGCCCCACATACCTGGGTAGGGCAAAAGAAAAAAGAAAAAACAGAGACAAAAGGATAGGGACGGGACCTGCACCAGTGGGAGGGAGCTGTGAAGGAGGAAAGGTTTCCACACACTAGATGCCCCTTCGCGGGCAGAGACGGGGCGTGGCGGAGGGGGAAAGCTTTGGAGCCACGGAGGAGAGCACAGCAACAGGGGTGCGGAGGGCAAAGCGGAGAGATTCCCGCACAGAGGATCGGTGCCGACCAGCACTCACCAGCCCGAGAGGTTTGTCTGCGGGTCGGGACGGGCGGGGCTGGGAGCTGAGGCTCGGGCTTCGGTGGGATCCCAAGGAGAGGACTGGGGTTGGCTGTGTGAACACAGCCTGAAGGGGCTAGTGCACCACAGCTAGCTGGGAGGGAGTCCGGGAAAAAGTCTGGACCTGCTGAAGAGGCAAGAGACCATTGTTTTGGGGTCCGCGAGGAGAGGGGATTCAGAGCACCACCTAAACGAGCTTCAGAGAAGGGCAGAAGCCCCAGCTATCAGTGCGGACACCAGAGAAAGGCATGAAATGCTAAGGTTGCTGCTGCAGCCACGAAGAAGCCTGTGTGCAAGCACAGGTCACTATCCACACCTGCCCTCCAGGGAGCGTGTGCAGCCTGCCACTGCCAGGGTCCCGTGATCCAGGGAAAACTTCCCCGGGAGAACACACAGAGCACCTCAGGCTGGTGCAATGTCACGCCGCCCTCTGCCGCAGGTTCGCCCCACATTCCATACCCCTCCCTTCCCCTGGCCTGAGTGAGCCAGACTCATCAAGGAAAAAAGGGAGAAGACTCAAATCAATAGAATTAGAAATGAAAAAGGAGAAGTAACAACTGACACTGCAGAAATACAAAGGATCATGAGATTACTACAAGCAACTATATTCCATAAAATGGGCAATCTGGAAGAAATCGACAAACCCTTAGAAAAGCACAACATTCTGAGACTGGACCAGGAAGAAATAGAAAATATAAACAGACCAATCACAAGCACTGAAATTGAGACTGTGATTAAAAGTCTTCCAACCAAATAAAGCCCAGGACCAGATGGCTTCACAGGCGAATACTATCAAAAATTTAGAGAAGAACTAAAACCTATCTTTCTCAAACTCTTCCCAAAATCTAGCAGAGGGAGAAACACTCCATAACTCATTCTACAAGGCCACCATCACCCTGCTACCAAAATCAGTCAAAAAGAAAACTACAGGGCAATATCACTGATGAACATAGATGCAAAAATCCTCAACAAAATACTAGCAAACAGAATCCAACAGCACATTAAAAGGGCCATACACCATGATCAAGTGGGGTTTATCCCAGGAATGCAAGAATTCTTCAATATATGCAAATCAATCAATATGATACACCATATTAACAAACTGAAGGAGAAAAACCATATGATCATCCCAATAGATGCAGAAAAAGCTTTTGATGAAATTCAACACCCATTTATGATAAAAAAAAAAAAAAAACCTCTAGAAAGTAGGCATAGAGGGAACTTACTTCAACGTAAGAAAGGCCGTATATGACAAACCCACAGCCAACATCGTTCTCAATGGTGAAAAACTGAAACCATTTCCTCTAAGATCAGGAACAAGACAAGGTTGTACACTCTCACCACTATTTTTCAACATAGTTTTGGAATATTTAGCCACAACAGTCAGAGAAGAAAAAAAAATAAAAGGAATCCAAATCAGAAAAGAAGAAGTGAAGCTGTCACTGTTTGCAGATGACATGATACTATATATAGAGAATCCTAAAGTCTCTACCAGAAAATTACTAGAGCTAATCAATGAATTTGGTAAAGTTGCAGGATACAAAATTAATGCACAGAAATCTCTTGAATTCCTATACACTAATGATGAAAAATCTGAAAAAGAAATTAAGGAACCATTTCCATTTACCATTGCAACAAAAAGAATAAAACACCTAGGAATAAACCTACCTAAGGAGACAAAAGACCTGTATGCAGAAAACTATAAGACACTGATGAAAGAAATTAAAGATGATACAAAAAGATGGAGAGGTATACCATGTTCTTGGATTGGAAGAATCAACATTGTGAAAATGACTCTACTACCCAAAGCAATCTACAGATTCCATGCAATCCCTATCAAACTACCAATGGCATTTTTCACAGAACTAGAACAAAAACTTCCACAATTTGTATGGAAACACAAAAGACCACGAATAGCCAAAGCAATCTGGAGAAAGAAGAACGGAGCTGGAGGAATCAGGCTCCCTTACTTTAGACTATACAACAAAGCTACAGTAATCAAGACGGTATGGTACTTGCACAAAAACAGAAATATAGATCAATGGAACAGGATAGAAAGCCCAGAGCTAAACCCATGCACAAAAGGTCACCTTATTTTTGATAAAGGAGGCAGGAATATACAATGGAGAAAAGGCACCCTCTTCAATAAGTGGTGCTGGGAAAACTGGACAGCTACATGTAAAAGAATGAAATTAGAACACTCCCTAACACCATACACAAAAATAAACTCAAAATGGATTAAAGACCTAAATGTAAGACCAGACACTATAAAACTCTTAGAGGAAAACATAGGCAGAACACCCTATGTCATAAATCACAGCAAGATCCTTTTTGACCTACCTCCTAGGGAAATGGAAATAAAAACAAAAATAAACAAATAGGACCTAATGAAACTGAAAAGCTTTTGCACAGCAAAGGAAACCATAAACAAGACCAAAAGACAACACTCAGAATGGGAGAAAATATTTGCAAATTAAACAGTTGACAAAGAATTAATCTCCAAAATTTACAAGCAGCTCATGCAGCTCAATATCAAAAAAACAAAAAACCCTGTCCAAAAATGGGCAGAAGACCTAAATAGACTTTTCTCCAAAGAAGATATACAGATTGCCAACAAACACATGAAAGGATGCTCAACATCGCTAGTCATCAGAGAAATGCAAATCAAAACTACCAAGAGATATCACCTCACACCGGTCAAAATGGCCATCACCAAAAAATCTACAAACAATAAATGCTGGAGAGGGTGTGGAGAAAAGGGAACCCTCTTGCACTGTTGGTGGGAAGGTAAACTGATACAGCCACTATGGAGAACAATATGGAGGTTCCTTAAAAAACTAAAAATAGAACTACCATATGACCCAGCAATCCCACTACTGGGCATATACCCTGAGAAAACCATAATTCAAAAAGAGTCATGTACCACAATGTTCACTGCAGCTCTATTTACAATAGCCAGGACATGGAAGCAACCTCAGTGTCCATCAACAGATGAATGGATAAAGAAGATGTGGCCCATATGTACAGTGGAATATTACTCGGCCATAAAAAGCAACAAAACTGAGTTATTTGTAGTGAGGTGGATGGACCTAGAGTCTGTCATACAGAGTGAAGTAAGTCAGAAGGAGAAAAACAAATACTGTATGCTAACACATATATATGGAATCTAAAAAAAAAGAAATGGTTCTGAAGATCCTAGGGGCAAGACAGGAATAAAGATGCAGACATAGAGAATGGACTTGAGGACATGGCAAGGGGAAGGGTAAGCTAGGACGAAGTGAGAGAGTGGCATGGACATATATACACTACCAAATGTAAAATAGATAGCTTGTGGGAAGCAGCCACATAGCACAGGGAGATCAGCTCAGTGCTTTGTGACCACTTAGAGGGGTGGGATTGGGAGGGTGGGAGGGAGATGCAAGAGGGAGGATATGGAGATATATGTTATGTATAGCTGGTTCACTTTGTTATAAAGCAGAAACTAACACACCACTGTAAAGCAATTATACTCCAATAAAGATATTAAAAAAAAGATGTGTGTGTGTGTGTGTGTGTGTATATGTATATATATACATATATATACATATATATACATATATATATACACACACAATGGAATATTACTCAGCTATAAAGAAAGAATGAAATATTGCCATTTGCAGTAACATGAATGGACCTATAAAATATCATACTAAGTGAAATAAGTCAGACCAAGACAAACGTTGTATGATATCACTTACATGTGGAATCTAAAAAATAATACAAATGAATTTATTGACAAAATGGAAACAGACTCACAGACATAGAAAACAAACTTATGGTTACCAAAGGGGAAAGGGGTCAGGGGAGGAATAAATTAAGAGTATGGAATTGACAGGTACACACTACTATATGTAAAATAGATAAACAACAAGGATTTACTGTATAGCACAGGAAACTATATTCAATACTTCATAATAACCTATAATGGAAAAGAATCTGAAAATATATATGTATATATAGCTGAAAAAAATAGTGTATCTAAACTGGTGATTTTCAAAATCTTATTTTTCAACTTGACCAATGTCTTAAGCTCTATGTTTATGTATCCAACTGCTCCTTCACAACTCTAGTTGTCTAATTTTCACTGCATACTTAACACAGACCAAACAGAATTATTAAATCTCATCCTCCTTCCCTAATTCACTGTCCCCAAGTCTTCTCCATCTTGATAAGTGGTACCACTATCCATCTAGTTGCTCAGACCAAAATCCCAGGAGTCATCCTTGATTCCCCTTTTCCTCTCACATCCTGTCTCCAATCCATCAGCCCATTGTTAGGTCTACTTCTAACATATAGTTTGAATCTGACCACTCTTGCCCTTTTCATTGCTACCACCTTTGCCCAAATTACTCCTATCTGTCACCACAAATCTTTGTACCCAGTCTTGTGTCTCCACCCTTGCCCCCTATAGTCCATCCTTCACCTAGAGGCCAAGAGAACTCTTAGAGTATAAGCCAGACCTTGAAACTCCCCAGTATTTCTTTGCTGATTATCATATGTCAAGCATTGTGCTAGAATCTGTGAAAAGGGGAAGGTCACAATTCAATACAGGAAATATAGGCACACTGTACCTCTAACCACGATCAGAGTGACAGGTGCAAAACTACTGGTATAAACAAACATGAAGAAACTAATTTTGACTAGAGTGGTAATGGTTGCTATGGAGCAGGCTTAGAGAAATTATTAGCTGGTCATTCACACAACAATGATTTTTTGAGTGCATACTATACCCTGCATTTCATAGGGGAAATTATATTTGAGTTTTGCAGCATAAGCAAAACTTGAGAGCGATATTCTCTGCTAAAGAACCAACATCTAAAAAGAAGTTACACATTCTTCTGAGATTTGTGAGTGGTTCAGTATGCTGAAACTAAGACTATGGTTAAGGAAACCACAGGGACAGAGCCTAGGAAGGTTGGGAGGGTCCACATCATGTTGGACCTGGAAGGTCCAGCCAGGTCAGAGAGTCTAGGATTAGCCTGAGGGCCACAGCAATCATCAAACATGCTTTGTTCTGTTTTGTCTTTTTAACAGTGGAGTAATATGATCAACTGTGTGTTTTTAAATCTTCACTCAAGAGCCAGGATGAAGCATGATTAGTGGGAACATGACAGAAGTCAAGAACAGTGAGGACGCTGCTGACAGAAGATGGTACAGGAGCAGTGAGAATGGAGAACAAGAATAGGGTTAGAGTATAGTTCCCTGTGCTACAGTAGGTCCTTGTTGTTTACCTATTTTATATATAGTAGTGTGTATCTCTTAATCCCCAACTCCTAATTTATCTCTGTATAGCATAGGGAACTATACACAATATCTTGTAATAACCTATAATGAAAAAGAATCTGAAAAAGTATATATACATACATACATATATATATATATATATATATATATATATATATAACTGAATCACTATGCTCTACATTTAAAACTAACACAACATTGTTAATTAACTATACTTCGATTTAAAAAAAAAACTAAAAAAAAAGAATAGGGTTAGAAAAAACATCACAAACAGCTTGCAAATTCAACCTTGTCGTAATGTTTTGTTTGAACTACACGCAATGTAAGCTTGTTTTGCCTGAATTCGTTGCCAAGATTTTAAAATCCTGAGACTGATTTCACATAAAATCGAAATTTCCAACTCCTCCTTAGAAATTCAAAATCTGTAGAGAGACAGAAAAAAAAAAAAAGAAATTCAAATCTGCAGTACTGAGTCACGTCCACACCACAGCACTCCACCTGGCAGCAAAGAGCCCTTGCTCTCTTCCTTAGACAGAGTCCCATCCCCATGGCGCCACATCCCCCTCAGGCAACATTTGACATTTAAGAGACATTTGAGATAATCCAAGAAAATCAACAGATCCGAGTGGTTGGTGGGTGAGAGAGTGATGGGGGAGGGGCAGAGTCCCCTTCAGGGCAACTGAAGATGCAGAGATCTGAGACAGGGTGCACAGGTTTGAGGAGTAAGATAGTTCAGTTTGGGGCATGCTGCGTGAATATATTGTTAAATTACTCTATCTTCCAGTGACGTGTTATTAAAGGAAAAACCATCGCCTGTTATAAGCTTTTAAAAACAGATGACTAGGGGCTTCCCTGGTGGCGCAGTGGTTGAGAGTCCGCCTGCCGATGCAGGGGACGCGGGTTCATGCCCCGGTCCGGGAAGATCCCACATGCCGCGGAGCGGCTGGGCCCGTGAACCATGGCCGCTGAGTCTGCGCGTCCGGAGCCTGTGCTCCGCATCGGGAGAGACCACGCAGTGAGAGGCCCGAGTACCAAAAAACAACAACAAAAAAAGAATCTTCAGACAACAACAAGAAGCAGCAGCAAAAGAATAGAAAAAAATCTTAGGTTAGAAAGGACATTTCAAGGAAAACATGAAATACAGGGAACTGAAAGAAAAGAAAGCACTGCATATCGAAATTTGTGATAAACAGAAAATTTAAACATTCAAATGTTTTCATCCTAAAATAAGCTTGAAAACAGTAAGCTCAACCTTCAACACAAAATCTAGGAAAAGAATAGAGGCAACCACCCCCCCCAAAAGCCATTATCTCCCCACCAAAAAACTAGAAGGAAGAACATAAAAAGGAAATAATACAAATCACTGACATAAGCAACAGCAAAATATTAATCAAACTAAAACTGGTTCTCACAAAGATCAGTATGATAAACATCTGATAAGGCTGACCAATAAAAGCACTAAAAAGTGTTTTAAAAATTAAATAAGCCAATGCATAATAAAAATGGGAGATAACTATAAATAGAGTTTTTTTACCATCACAAAAGAATGTTATAAATGACCATATGTTAATAAATATGAGAGCCCAGGCAAAATGGGACACATTTATGAAAAAATATAAAATGTCATAATTTGCACAAGAAGAAATTTTAAAAATTGAGTAGATCAATAAACAATCTCTACAGACATAAAATGTTTAAAAATTAATTTCCATTGCCATGTCCTGTAGAGCCAAGCCCAGTTAGTTTAAAATGTGAGTTCTATTAAACTTTTAAGAAACAGAAAATCCCTATTTTATACAAGTTATTGTGGGGGGAAAAAAAAGGAAATCTGCCTGATTTGTCTTATGAAACTAGTATGAAATGTATTCCAAAACTAAATCTTTATTCCAAAACAAGATGAAAAGAAATGAAGAAGAGAAAATATAGGCCAAATTTCCTTTTTGAACTTAGGCGTAAGAATTCTAAATAGAATATTAGGTAACTAAACCTAATAGGATGTTAAAAATAATTCTAAGAATCCAAGGTTTAACATGAGAAAATTTATCAAGATAGTTGGCACATTACTGGAAAAAATGAGGAAGTCATATTATTTTAACAGAGAAAAATATTCAATAAAGCTTAGCATACATTTATAGTTTTTTTAAAAAAATAAAAATAGGAATAGAAAGGAATGTTTTTAACAAGACAAAGCCAATCTACCCAAAAAAGTAGATCAAACAACATAAGTAATAAGGATGTTTTAGAAATATTTTCATTAAAGTTAAGAATAAGATAAGGATAGCCATTATTATTTTCTATAAAACATAGAAACAACAGAAGTCCTCACATAATATAATTAGAAAAGGAATAGTAGTTATTTGCAGATGTGTAGCTATTAACTCTACCCAGGGCTCCAAATAAAATCAACAGACATTAGATTTCAGTAATGTTGTCAGATATAAGATCAATTTACAAAAATTTACTTTTATATCTAGGGAATTTAAGATGCTTTATTTATAGTAAAAAGTGTTAAGTCTATTCAGGATGTAAAAGAACTCCAAGAGTAAAGAATTCAAAGTCACTCTCATACACTGCTGATGTCATTGTAAAATGGTGCAACCCCTTTTCCATTAGTTTGGCAGTTTCAAAAAGTTACACATACATCTACCATATGACCTGGCCACTCCACTTCTAGTTATTTACCCAAACGAAATAAAACATATGTCTATACAAAGACTTTTATTTGTAAAAACCAAAAACTGAAACAACTCAGGTGTCTTTCAACAGGTGCTTGTTTTTAATCTACACAAATGAATACTACCCAGCAGTAAAAAAGGAATGAGCTACTGATACACACAACAAAATGAAGGAATCCAAAAACATGCTCAGTGATTGAACACTTCAAAAAAAAAAAAGAGTAGATATTGGACTTGTTTTCCATTTTTATAAAACTCTAGAAAACACAAACTAACCAATAGTGATAGAAGACAAATCAATTATCACCTGGGAGTTGGAGGGGTAGCAGGAAGCAGTGGGAGAGAGTGATTATAATGGGGCACAAGGAAACTTGGGGGAATGATGGATGCATTTATTTTGATTGGGATGATGATTTATAAATATGGTAAAATTATCAAATTGTGTACTTAAAATATGTGCAGATATTATAGATCAATCATATCTCAATAAAACTGTAAAATAAGACATCATAGCTAGATTTCCCCCCCCCCCAGGGGAACGTGACAAAGTGATTCTAAAATTCACGGGAAATTTTTGAAGAAAAAGAAGAGATTCATTCAGCCAGATTATTAAGACCCCTTCTGAAGTCATGGTAATAAGTACAATATACTACTGGCACAAGAACAGATTAATACAAACTTAAACTCAATAAACAGCTTATAAATATGTAATTCAACTTGCGGAATGATGGATGTAGCATCACGAAAAGTGGATGACTCAGTATAGATACTCTTATGAAAGCTAGACGGAGGAAAGTAAAATCAAATCTCTAGTTATTAATGGTGAGCTCTAACCAAATCAAAAAATAAATGTAAAATTTAAAAGCTATGAAGGTAACGGAAAAAACATAGAAAAATGCTTACTTTGGTAAGAAGAAGGTCTCTTAAGACAAAACCTTTGAAAACATGTCATTGGAGGAAAAATCAATGTACTTTACATCAAATTTAAAACAAAGGTAACAAATCTTTAACAGACTGAGAGAAGATACTTGTACCTTCTAAAATCCACTAGGATTGATTTGTAATATACAAGAAACATCTACCAGTTAATAAGAAAGCAAGAAATTATTTTAAAATGGCAGAAGAAGTCTCATCTAACTGGCTAACAAATATAAGAACCTCATATTCAATCAGAGAAATTCACATCAGAAACAACAAAATTTATTTCTTCATACCCAGCAGATTTGCAAAAGTCCGAAAGTCAATACCTATTGTTGGCAAGAGTATGGGGTACCAAGAAACCTTACGTTATGGTGAAATGTAAACTAGAACAGCCATTCAGTTCTCAATGAAATTATCTCTGCAAATGTCCAGTGACTTAACAATCTCATTCCTGGATATACTCCTAAGAAACTCTCACAGATGCATAAGAAGACATTTATGAGGATGTACATATTATACTGTTGTTTGTGCTAACAAGTCAGTGGGAACAACCTCCGCATTCATCAGTAGGTGAATTAATAAGTAAAATGCATACTATGAAATACGATGTAGTGGTTAGGAGCACTGAATTCCATATATATACAACAACATGGGTAGATATTAAAAACATAGCCTTGATTATGAAAAGGAGAGGAAAAATATGTAGAATAACATCATGTATTAATTAAAATGATATACTTCCAGAAAACAGCATTATATATTTTTCAAGGTTGCTTGCATATCCAAGGATATATATGCTAAGGCATCTGTCAAGTAGAAAGATGGGACTAAGAGTGGATTTCATGAATGATGGGGTAGGCTAAGATAATAAAATTAAACAAGAGAAAAGCTGTACACAGACCAATAGCAACAGTGTGCCATGAACTAAGGAGTAAGGTTAGCTCAGTTTTCTCTGCATCTGAAGTCCAAATAAATAAAATTTTTTCTATTCTGCACTAGTGAACATCATATGAATGAGTAGAGCAACTAAAAATAATAGTCCTCACTATTTTTCTTCAGTTAATGTGTTAATTTGGGAAAGCAATATCTAGAAAATAGTCTTTTAAAAAATATTGGTGATTCAGAAAGTCATTCTTAAGAAGTCCCATGAAAGCAGGGACCATGGCTATTTTCTATGACTCTTTGTAACTGCTACTAGCGCAATGACTAGCACATAATAGGTCATCTATAAATATTGAGGAATGAGTAAACAGAACAAAAAGAAATGCACCTGAAATGCTTTATGGGATATGTAATTACAGACACTGAAAGAACTCAGTCTGTTGAACATTGGAATCTGTGATGTTTGAATCACTTTTCTGTCCCCTGGGAGATTTAGGGAATAGGAGACAATGTGGATCAAATTATCTTTGAGATATCTCCTTACTAGACATGGTGGGATTAACTACACGCACACACACACACACACACACCCCTCTATGCCCCACTGCCCTATTTTTTGTTTGCTTGTTATTACTGTTGCTTTGGCATTTGTTTGTTTTCTCGAAAGGAGCTTAATCTAGATCTTAATGTGAATGGTGTCATGCAAGTCCCACTTGAGTCTGCAGCGTGGTCTACCCGGGATAAATGGTGAGAAGTTGTTCTCTGTGGTACTTCACTGCATGGAGCCCGGAAAGACCCTGCCTCTGTGCTCTTTGAAACAGAGGCCCAGCCTTATCATTTATTTTGTATCCTCTATTAAAGCACTTAACCCAGAGTTCTACACACAGCAGATACTCCGAAAACGCTCTTTAACATTTTGAAGCATGAAGAGCTGCAGCTGATTTTTACTACATGAACCTGATTCGGACTACAGAACTATTGTATCCGCTTGACAAACTACACACTGAAGATCCAATGAGCACAGACAGAGTCCAGCCTGCTTCTGGAAGATGGTGCCTGGAAGGACTGCTTTGTCAATTCCACAATGTATATGGACATAAATAAGAAAGGAATACATGCATACTCTAATGAACCAGCAAAGATAAACAGAATGGGCTAGAGAGTCCTAAATGTTTAGAGAATGAAAATAGGAGGTGGAACACCTAGGCTCAAACCAACGGTATGACTTCAAACAGTGTGACCTGGAGCAGACCACATCATCTGTCACAAGTTCAGTTTCATCTTTAAAATACATGTATAATACACACACTTACACTAGTCATTCACTAGTGGATCATTCACTAGAGATTTTTTTAAAAACATAAAGCAATTTAACACAATGTATAATGTTTAATTAAATCATAGAGCTTATGACCTGATCTGAAGTAAGCCACGTCATTTCTCTAAGGCTGTTTCATCTTTAAAATAAGCATATAATATATATATTCATATTCCCTGTCACTGGATTCTTAAAAGTACCATGCAATTTAATATATCTAGTACTTAATTAATGTTATAGAGTTTACAGAGCAGTTTCATATAAATTATTTCATTTTAATCCCGAAAACTTCACTGTGAGGTTCATATTATTATTCCCATTTTTCTATTATTCACTTTCCACTAGATTGTAAGTTCCTTGGGAGCCTGGACTTTGTCCTGTGTATCACTGTACCCCCAGAATCTACTATTCTACCTGAAACATTGTGGGCACTTCCATTAAACAAAAATAAGTAAAAATTAAGGCTCAGAGATATCATGACTTGCTCAACCTGGGACCCATGGGAAGAGCTTTTTTATTGACATATCAGAGTACAGAATAATATTATGGTCTAAAGCCTTTACTTCCTAAAGAAAGTAAGACCATCTTATTTATTCCATCCAAAACTGATTTGGATATTCTACAATCAAACAGCAAGTAGATAATGCTAGAGGCTCTATTAATATTCTTTAATGAAATCACTTTGGGAATTATACAAGGAAACAGTAATGTTTATTCAGAGATTTCTTTTTCCTCTTTAAAATGTATTTGGAACACATAGTTCCCAGGCTTAACAAACGAAGGATATCATTTTTAACAGTGTTTTGAAAGTTTAGAGTATTATTGAAAACAAAAACTCTGGTGTTTCCCTTAGGAGAGAATGAATAGAGAGAAAGTAACAAAATCTGAAAACAGAGGCTGAGTGGGGGAATTTCCTTAAATAAGTAATTGGGAACAATAGATCTCATAACAAGCAGGGGGAAATTGCTGAGGGAATTTTAATTTTAAAGCTTGCAAAACAGCTTATGAATAATCTAAGAGTAACCTGTTTGTAGATAAGCCAAAGTTTGTACTTGTTTTGTAAGATGTCTTGAGAATAAAGGAGGAAACCAGAAAAAAGTTAGTGGTTATTGTGCAAACTGAGTAAGAGTGAACACATTATGCCTAAATACTGTATCTAAAAAAAAATCTTGTTGTACACTTCCTTTGTGTTTATTTCATCTCTTACCAACTTATCTAATTTGTAAGAACATAGAAACGAGCAGTTAATTTTTCTAAAAAATAACAGGGTTCATTCATATTTTTGTTTCCCTTCTTAGTTGTCTTAACCAAACTGCAGCAGCTCCTTTGTCCACCTGGTGGAAATGCCTGAAATTGCAGGAATAGTTTTCAGAAATGCAAACCTCTCCAGTACATAAAGAAAACCCAGATGTCCTTTCCTGTGTTCAACAAACAATTATTAGATACTAAAAAAAAATGAGATATTAGAGCATAATGATGAATGTCAGTGGCAACAAAGTTTTTAAAAGTTTAAAACTACATCATATACTGGTTAGCAAAGTTTAAATGCAACTGTGAAGTACCTAGCATATATAACACTCAGTTATTGAATTTAAAATGCTACAGTCTAATGAATGTTTACTCTGGTTGCACATCTATCAGCATTCTAATTAAAACCATATGTCTTACAACAGGATTCCAGTTCCTGTGAGACAAATTCAGCCCAATATACATCTCACGAAGATCACTTGTCTACCCCCGATTGTATTGGGCCAGTTTGAGTACCTGTTGCAACTGAAAGTTGCCAAAAAAAAAAAAAAAGTAAAACTAAGAGAAAAACAATTACGTGTTCTGATGAGTAATTTAATACAGGATGAGTATTATTCATTTTTCTTGGATACTGCTCAATTTTCCCACTCCTCGGGGGAAAGAAAAGCCTAAATTTGCTTTATTTTGCAACAAAATAATCTAAAACACTATGACCTGTGAGCTGAAGTGCCTCTTTAAAACATGTTGAAAACTATGACTTTGCTGACTAGTTCAAAACAGTTGCAAATACACAGTCTATAATTTAGGGCGCTGAGCAAATTAAAACTATTTTCTAGCCTACCTAAGGCCACAGAACTTGCTATAATAGGCTCTGGAGCCAGTTTGCAAGAGAACTAGTAGATACATGAAAGCCTTTAAAAAATACCCATTTTCTTTTGTTTATCTCTATATCACTCAGGGATACAGAATGAGCCAAGAGCCCATACACTCCGTCTCTTGATTAGGAGGCAAACACTTGATTCAGAGATGTTTTTCTGTCTTTGGACCCAACTCTGGTCTTGAAATAGGATGTGCATGTCTAGGTGTAGACTGCCTCCTGACTAAAGTGATGAAATGACCACACTGGAAATTCATTTCTAAGCCATCTGTTTGAACAGCTCCAGATAAACCCATCCATTATCCATATCAATTCAAAGGTTTTCATTTTTTATTCAAACATTTATTTACCAGGTACCGTATACTTTGTCGGTTTTGGGGATACAAGGGAGATGAAAATTGAGCTCAAAGAACTTACTGTCTAGTGGCCAAAAGCCTAAATTTTATTCTTGCTGAGCTTGTGAACAATGTCCTCACTTCCCTCCAGGACTGCCCTCTGAAGCACACTTTTTAGTTAATAATTTGCTTGGTTTCCAAAGGGTATATAAAACTTAAACCCTCCAATCAGTGAGAGAAGCTTGCTCAGGGGAAGGATTTCATTCATTCCATCCTATTCCCTGCCCACCTTTACAGAACTAGAATAGAGGGGAGGTGTTATAAGGGAAGCGTGTTGACACCAGAATAGGGAATAGCATAGAGAAAACTCCATTCAACAAGTCATAAAGGGGAAGAATGGCTTTGCTGAATTTTTCTCCTCTCAGGGCAAAATGATCACACTTTAAGAGACAAATCTCTGGGCATCCATGCTCCAGGTACCTCAGTACTCAGCAAACTTTTTAACTCTATAAACCACTTCCTTGGAGCTGAAGTAGGTCTCTGGGTAAAAATGATGGGTCTTAGCCAGTGGATGAGAAAGAAGGAGAAAAATCAAGAGAAAGGAAGTAGAAAGTAATGAAGTTAAAGAGGAAATGAGGGGCAGGGGTAAAGAAAAGGAAAAAAGAGCTCAAGACAAAAGACAATAGAGAGAATTCCAGTTTGGACAAAAAGAAAGAGCTTACATGTGAAAAAATGATGAACTATTATACTAACAGTGACTGCCTTGGACGCACCACTCTGACACCCACATTCAGACCACTACCCTGTGATTTATTCTTTTCATAGTGTTGGCTTGCTCTCATTGAGATAGTCTAAACATAATAGCAATTGTGATGCAAGTAGGGACTTTTGCCCAAAAGGCAAAAGGGTTTGCCTTTTCTTCTTGCTCTTAGAACCCATAAGAAGAAGCCTGAGCTAGCCTGCTGGATGATTAGGAAAACATGATCCAATCACTACTGTTGCCTCAACCAACAGAGAGCCAAGTGTCACACGTGGGCAGGAGACCGTCCTATATCTACCAGCTGACTTCAGAGGCAGGAGTGAGTTGAGCCGAGATTAGTTATGCTACCCAGATCAGAAAAGCTGTCAAGCTGACCCACAGAAAATTTTTAAAAATCCATTTGGGGCTTCCCTGGTGGCGCAGTGGTTGAGAGTCCGCCTGCTGATGCAGGGGACACGGGTTTGTGCCCCGGTCCGGGAAGATCCCACATGCCGCGGAGCGGCTGGGCCCGTGAGCCATGGCCGCTGAGACTGCGCGTCCGGAGCCTGTGCTTCGCAACGGGAGAGGCCACAACAGTGAGAGGCCCGCGTACCACAAAAAAAAAAAAAAAATCCATTTGGAAGCATTTATGTATCTTCCCTAAAGCATTCATTGCTGAGGCAATAAGAGTTGGGAAGTGTTATATGGACACAGAAGGCCAATTGTTTTCTGTTATGTCCACAGAGGAAGATCTCTCTTTCAATGGAATATGCAGGAATTTGTCACCTTGGATGAATTCCGGATTCACTCCACCCTAGTTTTTGATTCCACTAAATAAATATATTTTGAAAGGGTAACAAAAACTTTAATAGCTATTTTTAGGAATCTCCTCTCTTTTTTGTGTGCATTTGGCTCTCAACTTCCTTTGGAACTGCCTTCTGCACAATATACTTCCTATTTGTTACTTAAATGTTCTTGTTTCTTCAAACAAAATGTAAAAGTAAAGGAGTTTGATCAGCAGGGCAAAGTTGCTCTCTGCAAAAGGGCCCAAAACACACAGTCTTGAAATCGGAAACTTCCAAGTCTTTTCCTCCACTGGCCCTGGAGTTAACCATTTTTTGGACCCAGCTGCTTCGGGAGGAATGAGGACTGAAGGAATCAGAGTTGGCAAGAAAAATGTCTCTTCTCTGCTACTTCCAGCTGCACATTCACTAAAGATGGGACATTTGAAGTAAGAGCATAATCTACCTGTCAGAAACACTTTGATTTTGCTTAAACACCAGGCAAACCGACAACCACTTTTCCCATAACTGAGAAGAATCTCCTAACATGAGAGGCACTTGAAGATGTGTTAAAATTTTTGCAGCTATTAACACATTCCTAAGAAAAATACTGCTGGAGACACAAGAAAGCCAAGGATAACAACCTCCTCTTTCCCATGAAAATGTTCTGTCTGTTTGATTAAAGGAGGATAAATGATGAAGGGGCTAGGCAAGCTCACCTCACGTTTTGTACTACAGTTTGGTTCGCCTTGAGACCAAGTGGCCTAGCTTAGGAAACATACAGTCTGTCCTCACGTCCCTGCATTCCTGGAGTGGAGGATCTCACAAGGAGCCACTTACCTTCAGGGGAAGAGCCCAACCTTCCCTGGCAACCTCTGCCAGGGGAGGCGGGAGAGAGAAGGCAGAGCAGAGCCGTAAGTGTATGTGTCCTTACACTCATCCCTGTTTCAAGGGATTCAAAGTGAGCCGCAAATTGTCCTAAGAGAACATGACCCTCTGGACCAAGAGAGCTGAGCTCTGACCCCAGCTCTGCAATAACAGTGACTTCAGACAACTCTTTTCTTGTCTCTGAGCTTCAGTGTTCTCTTCTAGTAAACAGAGGAGTTGTTCTAAAATAGTATTTTTCAAGCTGTGAGTTGTAGCCATTAGTGGGACATGAAATCAGTTTAGTGGATTGCAACAGGCAATTTTTAGGAAGAAAGGGATAGGATAGGATAAAAAAAATTATACTGTATCACATATTGTTTCATTAGACTTTTGTTTCAGTTATTTGGTTGTGTGTGTGTTGTTAAATATAGTTCTCACTATGTATTGTGTTCTTTAAAAAGTTTTGACTGTTTTTTGTTGTATGCTCATCTTTATAATTGCTTCCTTTTTTAAAAGAAAACATTTAAAGTTTAGTATTCCATGGAGGTCCAAATCTATTGTTTGTTCTTTCTACCACCTCTGCTTCATCGTGGTCTTCCTTCTAGTGTGTTTGGTAATCCTTGCATGTGACTTTATGGCTTGATTGTATTCTGTGGAACTCCTACAGCCCTAATTTGGGGAAACATTCCTTCAGAGAAAGTTTGGTTCTGCCTCAACTGGTCATCAATGAGTACCTATGGCCTGGAACTACTTCAGCCTTTCTAAACAGTTTTAGCTCAGAGCCAGAGATCCAGTTCAACTTCTCCTCACTACTATTCCAGTGTTCCTCATTACAGAGTTGCTGTAGTAACACAGCCTCAAAGGTATAGGGATTCTTCCCTCCAAGCTACTTGCAGGATCTGGTATACTCCCTACTACTATGACACGCTGTTGTTCCAATGCCCCTATTGCTTTGGCCCAAGTCCCCACCTCTGCAGTGTTGGTCTCAGTCACCCATGCTCAGCCCAGCTCACCAAGTCTTCTGGCTGCCTTGAACCAAGATCAGGGATGCTCATGCCACATGTTTCAGGGAAGGCAGAGAAAGTAGCATACAAATAAAATGCACTCAATTGGGCAAAGGGCAACTCCCTCTGCCTGAAATGGTCTCCTGCCCCAGCTCCATGCCTGACTCTCATCTACTTGGAAGCTTTCAAAACTCAGCTTAAACTTCACTTTTAGAAAGACTTTGATGACCATATTCTATTTGTTCCCCTACCTATCCCAGTAGGATTTAGGACTGAATCCTTCCTTGCTCCCAGGAGGTATCCTTTCTGTTTTTGTTTGTCTGTTTGTTTAATTTTTAATTTGTTTTAAAAGAGGAAATGCTCACAAAATTATGGGCAACTATGCCTAAGATTAATAACAAATTTGAAAAACTGCTCCCATATGCAACAAAATTACCAATAACATAAAAAGAAGTAATTGGGAATCTTAACTTCTGACCAATTCATTATTTTACTAAATATACCCTTAATTTATTTCCTACCAAATTGTTTTGGATAGAATCATCACCTACTCTCTTGTGACTCTACTGGATCCCACATGTATTTTAATCATAGCACCTTCAACCTTTAATTTCTGTATTTGTTTCCTAAAATACTAAATTATAAATTTCTTGGAGGCAGTCACCATTTACCTCTATTCCCAGCACATAGTAGAATGTTTAGTATTTATTTCTCTCTTAATATGATTAAAGTAATGAATGAATTATGTCCAGAATGATCCCTTTCTGTCTAAATAAAGTATACTAACTCTGTAAGAAAATAGTATACATTTTGTACACTCTGTTTATGACATAAATTTGGGTGCATGTATTAATGTTAAGTAATTGCTTATGTATAAAAGGTCTTTGGGGGCTTCCCTGGTGGCGCAGTGGTTGAGAGTCCGCCTGCCGATGCAGGGGACGCGGGTTCGTGCCCCGGTCGGGGAAGATCCCACATGCCGCGGAGCGGCTGGGCCCGTGAGCCATGGCCGCTGAGCCTGCGCGCCGGGAGCCTGTGCTCCACAACGGGAGAGGCCACAACAGTGAGAGGCCCACGTACCACAAAAATAAATAAAATAATTAATAAAAGGTCTTTGGACTATTGTGAAATGATGATCATGAAGCTTAGAATCGTGATCCTGTGTATAGTTCATAGATTTTACAAAAGAGAGCATCCAAGGAAGAGAAAGCTGGTTTCTCTTCACCCAGATTTTCCCTCTTGAGGATCACAATTCACTTAATTATTTATTATAAAAGTAACTATACGCTGCCAACTATCAGAACTTGTGAGATGAACCTAACAGTGACTGGTCAAGTTCCAAGAAGATGAAAAGGAATTCTAAAGCTCAGAATTTATAGTATTTCACTTGCTTTGCTAAATCTTCCTTTAATTTATTTGTTGCCAATTTTCTTAACTGAATGCTTTTTTCGGATGGAGGGAATAGGGAAGGCTGTCGTTTTTCCCAGAATGTACCTCAATAAATGTTTACTGAATTAATTATTATTCATCTTATTCATCTTCTTTCATATTGATTTTTTTGAGCAACTGAATGGAACAATTTAACCTATGCATTCTATTAAAAGCCATTAAAAGCTGAACCTAATATACAGGACTCTCCAAGTATTGTCTATCACATCCTATAGTGATGGATTTCGATTTGTGATACTGCAAAGACTCTGTATTTGATTTCAACATCTTGATAAGCATGGTTCATGACTTTGTCTGGGTGTATTTCTTTAAAATATGTGTAACCCTTTCTACACTGAAATGTCCAACTCATTGAGCAGAGGAAACTTAATTTCATTATTATTGATCCCATTTTTAAAAATAAGTAAGGTGGTCAAATAAATTTTGAAATAAAAACTGAAGCCATCTTAGACTGTATGCTAATGTCAGCAAACACGACAGAACATTCAGATACAAATCCATTTGGGAAGCAACTGCCAAACATTTTTCCAATTCATTGATTTTCTATTTTGAAAACACAGTTTCCAATTTGATGTTATATAGTGGGGAGCAGAGTGATAAATGGTGACAGGTCACCTTTCCTGGGGATTCTCAACTGGATTCAAGGGGAAGGGGTAGGAGATGATGGGGGGGGGGCTTATCAGATTGATCTGTGGAGGTTTTTTTCACAATATACCTGTAGGACCGCAAGAAAATCTGACTATGGGACATGTAAGAGAGATGGCTACCTGTGTGTATGTCTCCACCTCCCAAGTTTGAGAGCTGCCTATGTTCAAAATCTAAGCTATCCTGGGTAATATTTATGCACACTCCATATTTTAAAGGCCCTTTGGGAGATTGAGATTGACATATACACACTACTATATGTAAAATAGATAACTAATAAGGACCTACTGTATAGCACAGGGAACTCTACTCAATACTCTGTAATGACCTATATGGGAAAGGAATCTGAAAAAGAGTGGATATATGTATAACTGATTCACTTTGCTGTACAGCAGAAATTAACACAACATTGTAAATCAACTATACTACCAAAAAAATTTTAATATAAATAAAGGCCCAAAAGAAAATTTATATGCAAAGGAATACCCCTTTACAATGAAGATACAATGGTCTCAAACATAATAGTTTCCATACTGTATAGTTGATATAATGTCAACTTTTCCCCCGACCAACTCTAGTTGGTCAAAAACAGCCTAGATACAGCAGAAACTAACACAACATTGTAAAGCAACCATACTCTAGTAAAAATTAATTTAAAAAATAGCCTAGAAAACTTGATAGTCATTTTTCATGTCTAATGGCATCCAAACTTCTTTATAGAAATTCTGTTAGTTGGTAAATGTACTTAAGTTAGTGATGCTGTGTTTACATAATGCTGATTTCGTACAGGCACTGTTCTAACTGCTTTACATATATGAGATGATTTAACCTCACAACATCTCAGTGAAGTAGACACTATCATTATCCTCTTTTTTAATAAATTTATTTATTTATGTATTTAGTTTTGGTTGCATTGGGTCTTCGTTGTTGCGTGTGGGCTTTCTCTAGTTGTGGTGAGCAGGGGTTACTCTTTGTTGTGGTGCACGGGCTTCTCATTGTGGTGGCTTCTCTTGTTATGGAGCACAGGCTCTAGGCGCATGGACTTCAGTAGTTGGGGCACTCGGGCTCAGTAGTTGTGGCTCGTGGACTCTAGAGCACAGGCTCAGTAGTTGTGGCGCACAGGCTTAGTTGCCCCACGGCATGTGGGATCTTCCTGGACCAGGGATGGAACCCGTGTCCCCTGCATTGGCAGGTGGATTCTCAACCACTACAACCAGGGAAGTTCCTATCTCCTTTTTTACAGATAAAGAAACTCAGAGGAGTTATGGAACCTGTGCAAGGTCTCAAAGGTAGAAAGTGTAAGGATCTGAACGTGCACTTGCAAATTTAGCAAAGTCCCTTTCATAAGAATGTGTTACAGAAACCAAATGATTTTTTCTGTACCTATAGAACCCAAAGAACTATCCAAGAATGTCAGATGAAAAACATGATAATTGAGGTCATTTTAAAAACAGGTAAGGAAGTCAAAGCTCAGGAGAATTTAAGTTATGTGGACTATCAACTTTCCTTGATTTTCTTTCTCTTACGGGGTCTTCCATTCTCTATTTATAAGAATAGGAAAGCTGAAAGTATCCATACAAAATTAAAAACAAAATACACATTCCTTGTTGAAAGTTGGGGTGAAATCAGGTATCTTATATCATCATTATTCTTCCCACAGAGCTATTTCAGAATGGGTCCTGAATAATTGCATGTGAATAGCATAGAGTAGTTCAGGAGCCATTGATCTAATTGTAGGTATACTTTAGGATTTTCAGAGATGAAACAATGTATCTCCATACAATTGGACAATAGCTTCCACATACCAGGTAAACCTCTGTCCCACAATAGTTTTATGCAAGAGGAAAGAGGCAGGGAGGGGATGCTTAAGAGCAATTCAAATACCATCAAGATATGTTCTATATATATATATATATATATATATATATATACACACATATTTTTTAGCCAAATATTATCATTATTATTGCTAATGTTATATTGTCTTGCCCCCTTCTTTCCTCACCCAATGTGAACATGAAATCCTTGCCACCAAGAGGATTGGCTGGAGAGGAAAGGCTAGACTGATGACACAAAATCACTCATCTTCACAAGTGTGGACCTATTCTGTAGAAGCATCATTGTTGGAATATGAGTACAAAAATCACCTTAGAGGCAACATGGGTGACAATGCCTGGTAAACAGCCTGTGATGTTGAAATTTCTGTATCAGTCAAAGTGTATATTCAAGATGACAAAGCTATAAAAGAAAACATGTTTTTGGATCTCAGCCACAGATTGATCATGAGGGAGAGAGGAAGGGCAAACACTCTTTAGACAAGACAAAAAGGAATGAAAAAGTATTTCTAGCTTAACAATATTTTGAGGGAATTGAGGTGGGAACTGGATTTCTGATGGACAAGCATTTGGGTCAGCCAAACAATCAACAAGACATAATCCGGGGAGGCCACTTTGTCCTTCATTCCATTGGAGGCAAAACTGTGTTGATGTATAAATGTGTCTCCTGGCTTCCAACTGTTGTTCTCACTCAGCAGTGAGGCATGAAGCCTGGGAAACCACACATATTTGGATCTAAGAAGGTATTTTATTTCCCTTCTCCAGGGCTGTAGAGTGGAAAATACACAAGGGTACTTTATCTTAGTCCTGCGAGTTCTCATGGACCTATAGCTCTCTTCCTCTGAGCTTCAAGGTTATTAACTTGACCTGTATGTAATTTCATTATCAAGTGGGCTCCCTCATACACACATCCTGGGCCAGGAAGAAGATGAGTGAATTTCTTCCCTCGTCAAAGGCCACACACCTTATCCTTCTAACTTTTCAGGTGCCAGAAACAAACCACCGTAAAGCAAAGCAGGAACAATCTCTTTGCCTAGTTATTTACCGTCCATAGGCTTTGTTTGAGAAAGCGTCTCACTGAAAAGGAGAAAAATGGTCCTCAGCCCTCCCAACACACACACACACACACACACACACACACACACACACGTGCACACACGCACACTTCCTTTCCTGAAATCTCCATATCATCTTAATTCCTTCAGGACCTAGTCAATCCCAGTGTCTTCTATGGGGTGGGGGGGTGGGCGGAGGGGAGACAGAGCAGTGGATTCAGGGCTTCCCAGCATGGTTTTTATTTTCCTGAATCCACAGAGACTTCCCTCCACAACTTTTTCCCAGCTGTACTTGGAAGCAGTAACAGATCCAGAGACCATTTTAGAACCTCATTTGTATTATCCTGACACTTAGGAATCCAGTTTCTCTTACAGGGATGTCATCAAAGTTGGTGGGCTCAAAACATGACCTACTTTTTAAAGCCCATCTGTTAGGAGCCTATAGATTTTCTTGGTTTGTTTGTTTCTGACTGTCTACAGAAAGGGCAACAAAAATGTTCTCACTTTCCAAGCCCACCCCCAAATAGCAATCAACTAAATGCTCACCATGAAGGGGATGAATGCCTTCCAAATATGCAGCAGGCCAAAAAAAAATCCAGAAAACACTGATTTTCCTTAATCTGGAGGGAAATGGGTGAGGGCAGGAAGTAGTATTCAGTTTAATTTATGCACATGTAGGCCATTTCCCATCAAAAATTCACTCCAGACCAAAGAGCGGTATTTGAAAGTAGAGCGCGAGATCTACCAGTTAGCTTGCCAAGCTTTCACCACCGTGGGGTCATGAGGTTATGCTTCCAGCTAACAGTGAAGTTCCGAACATCATGGTGCCAAAGAAGGAAGATTTGGGGACTGCAAATTGATGTTAATGAACATAACATAACATAAACCACTAATGGCCTTGGATAGTATCTCTTCGGTGTGTCCTATCAATCGATTTTTACCCTAGTTCCATGGCTAAATGTACGCATGTGTGAATACACACACACACACACACACACACACACACACACACACACACACGTGCATGCAATGAAATCTCTAAGTTCCCCAAAGTGATCATTCCTGGATTTGAATAAAGCTACAAATAAGGAGGGTAAAGAGGAAGTAGGGAGGGAGACAGAGAAGGAGGGGGAACACAAGAAGGAAAAACAGGACTTTCATATATAGTGACTATTCAGCTAAATTGTTCATCTCTACCTAAAAGTCAGGTTCCAGATTCTATTAACAATCAATTTTACATCAAGGGCACCCCAACCCAGTTTTAGTTAGTGATTCAGGCGTTCACCGTAATATGGTTCAGGATCCTAGTTTAGAGTCTTTTGATTAAAGCCCAGCCTCCTCACGTTCCTACCTCCGACCTGCAATTCTGTAGCATCTCCCCTCTCTACAGTTGACCCTACACGCCACTTTACCCTTACGACTCTTTTTTTTTTTTTTTTTTTGCGGTTCGCGGGCCTCTCACTGCTGTGGCCTCTCCCGTTGCGGAGCACAGGCTCCAGACGCGCAGGCCCAGCGGCCATGGCTCACGGGCCCAGCCGCTCCGCGGCACGTGGGATCCTCCCGGACCGGGGCACGAACCCGCGTCCCCTGCATCGGCAGGCGGACTCCCAACCACTGCGCCACCAGGGAAGCCCCACCCTCACGACTCTTAATGCTTAAAGCTGTCAGTGGTTCTGTCTGGCCCCCGGGAAATGTCCGCAGTTCATGGTCTGACATACAAGATCTCTGCATCTTGCTCAGATCTTCCATTTTAAACTTATTTTTAGTACGCCTTGATTTTGATGTTCACAAAATGTCTCTTCTACCTCTGTGATTATATCTGTGTTTTAAGTGAGCAGAAGAATAAAGGTGGAAGGGAATAAGAAATCAAAGGTGACACTTGTGGCACAAAGGAAAGCAAAACTTTTTCAAATTTTTTCAAGCACATCAGTTTATATCTTACTGGCCTAAAGTCTTCACATAGCCAGTAACAGCTGCAAAGGAGTCTGGCAAAGCAAATAATTCCCAAAAGAAAACTGAAGTTCTGATAATGAGGAAGAAAGACAGAATGGTTACTGGGTAGGCAACTTGCAGTGTCTCGCAAAGAGTCCAAAGTCAATAGTGCAGAGAGGTTACAGTATATTTTGGTAACAGAAATTAGACAAATACATCAATCGAGCAGGGATAAGCTCTGCATAGCAGCCTGCGAAGTGACATAGGATTTTGTTATAACCAGTCAACTCTAGACAGATGGGATGTAAAAAAAATTATTACATCCAGATATAAATATTTTTACAATCTTTTTGTTCTCTTTTCTGAATTCTGAGACCAAATCATGAATTGCTAAGAAACAGAAGGTGGTATACCCAATGAGCTAAGTTACCAGAACATTGACTACTCAACTATTCTTCTTAATTAAAAGAAACCTAGTCCAGGAATAAAAATGAATGTCAAAATCACTCAGCATTGTAGCAAACTGCTTGAGCTCAGGCACATTGAGGTGATGGATATTTTTGCATTGAGTCAAGCAAAAATTGTATATTTACATAGCATCAGTCTGAAGGAAAAGAATCAGAACGACAATAAATCAGTTTCTATATGAGGATTTGCATTAAAATGGAAAATAAATGCAAGTGTGGTATTTAAAAAAAAAGTATCCTCCATCGCTTTCAGATAGGTCAACCCTAGATATGACGATGGGCAGAAGCAACTGTTTTTGTGATCTGGCCTGCAAGCTCAAGTGAGTCACATTCTCTAAGAACTCTGGTAGACGATGCTGAAATGTGACCTGGAGGGAAAAAAAAAAAAAAGGCGTTTTTTCATGACCACCTCGAACTATGCGAAAGCATTCCTTAAAGGAACTCTGGAGAAGTCTTTCCTGGGTGTGGCAACAGCAGGAAATCTTCCCATCCTTCTTCCATTCTGTCACCAGTATCTGCTAATTTGGGCTGGGCTTTCTTGCTGGTACTCTTATTTTGGCCTCTGCACCATCTTCTCTTTAAAATATAAGCTCCCAGATGTCAGGGTTTTTTGCTTTGTTTTCATTTCAGCAAGCTTCTAAGCCAACCCCAAAGATAAGTGTTCAATGCTCAGATCTGAAGAAACGCAGGCACAGCCCAGGGACTCAGCTTCCAAGCTGCACTTTGCGACTGACTCACCGTGCGGGCTTCAGGCAATTCATCTCTTTCCTTCCATTCACTCATCTTTGCAGTGGGAATAATAGCAGCCGTCCTCACTTACAGCGCTGTTTCCTTTGTCATTAAATATTTATTAAGCCTCCACATGCCTGACACAAAGTTGGAGCTGTACAGGCTATACCAGACAGACCCCGTCCCTGGCTTTAAAAAGCTTTCGTGATGCAAAACACAGGCGGAATCTGAGCACTTAAGTACAGGGCAGGAGTGTGCAGATTTGTGTGTGTGTGTGTGTGTGTGTGTGTGTGTGTGTGCGCGCGCACGCGCGCATGCTTGTGCACTAAAGAACAATACCTTTAGCTACGTCTCATTGGCCATCTTTCTAACTCCATGTGCTTGCCTTGATTTTAGGTTATCTTTGACCATTAATATATGGAAATATATTTGAATTTCCAAAGCCCTGGAGTTCACAGGAGAGCATAACCAGATTCTGCCTCCTTTTCTATTTGCCCAAAGGGCATTCCCAAAGATGTTCCCAGAAGGTATTCACATAGCAAGTTCTCAAGGTGACCCTCACAGAAGAATAAGGACAGACATTCACAGCACCAACGAGATTTCTCACGTGTTGGTGGCACCTAAGTGCATATGACCACAAGGGCATCATTCTGTATGATAGAGGTCAACATGAGACTGAACTATAACAGCCGTTTCTGCTAAGAAAATACAGTCTCTGGGCAGAAGTGGGCATTTAAGGGAGTGGAAACCAAGAGGGTGCAGAATGGTTGTTGCTATGTTAGTAAGTGTCCAGCTACGAAGCTCCAGTCCTTCCCATTAACCTTGGGTCCATCTGTCTTAGCAAGAGACAGTCAATTACACGAGGTACGCTATCATTCTTTTTTTAAGCGAGTAGTTGGAAGTCTTCATCCGGGCCCTAGCTGCGTTTCCCCTGTTTGCTTAATCTAGGCTTCCGCTCTTCCCGAAAGATGAAAGCCTGCCATTTTAGCCTCCATGCCTCCTAATATGTGCGTTAAACCCAGCACCGCCTCATTATTTATTAATGTCAAGTTATGATACTTGAATGGAGGATGGGAGCTGAAGCCGCAATGGTGACAGATGTTCCAACAGATCAGCTTATATAATGAGAAGTTGGGCCAAATCTGAGGAAAGGGGTGTTTTTTAAAAAAACACACTGACTTCAAAGAAATGAGTTGTGGCATCTGTAACATCTAGGGCGCAGCGCCAGCGGAGGCGAACGGGGCTGCAGCCGGGGGGGAGCAACTAGTGCGCTGATTGGAGCTTGCGGCGGGGCTGGAACAACATCTGGGCTGCAGCACGCCGGCCAGGACGTTTTAAAAGAGCTCCTGTGGTGCCTCAAACTTTGATTTTACAGAGCTGCCAGGAAAGAAACAGGCTGCGTTCAAGAGCTCGTGTGTTTTGGCTCACACGTTTGTCCTCGGACGCTGGGACAGGCCAGTCCGCTGGGGAATCAGGGACGGGCTTGGACCGTCGTTCTCTGTCCACTCTGCTTGCTCTGCGGGTCTATGCCTGGGCCTGGGCAAGTGATCCCTGCAAAGGGTATAAAATAAGAAATACCTCTTGCCAATCCATGAAAATTACACTTATTCTTTCTCAGCAAGAAACTGCTCAAGGGATGCATTTGTGCAGGAACTTGACACCTATAGCTGGTTTTGGGTAGTGCGCCAGTTGGCAACGAAATAGGGTATTGTCCGTGTGTGTGTAGTGAGGGAATGAGGACCGTGTCCTGCAGCTGGGAATTAAGAATAGCCATCCATTCCCACAGTATACCTGTATCTATTCCCAGCATCACAATGTTCAAAAAAAACTTTTTCCCTGCCTCCTTTCTAGAATATTCATTTATTCAACACATATTACTGTGAAAACAACCCAGTGTGACATAAAGTACACAGAGTCCTGGACAGGGACAAGACCTGGGACTGAATCGCAGCCTTGCAGCCCCCCTGCTCTGTGAGCCTCAGTCACTGCTCAGATGCTTTGGAAACCCTGACGTTCGCTAACACAGCACAGGTGGTGGGATAGCACGGTGATGAAAAGCATCATTTCTCCGCTTCCCTGCTGGCGCAGTGGTTGAGAGTCGCCCTGCCAATGCAGGGGACACGGGTTCGTGCCCCGGTCCGGGAAGATCCCACATGCCACGGAGCGGCTAGGTCCGTGAGCCATGGCCGCTGAGCCTGCGCGTCCGGAGTCTGTGCTCCGCAACGGGAGAGGCCACAACAGTGAGAGGTCCGCGTAACGCAAAAAAAAAAAAAAAAAAAAAGCATCATTTCTGGAGCCAGAGTCCTTGGGTGCAAAACCTACAGGTTGTGTGACCTTGGGCAAAGTATTTGATCTCTCCTTGATACTCAGTGCACATCTATAAGATGAGGGTCATAGTGATAGTAATAGTAATAACAGTAACCTATTACAGAGCTTTATTCTTATGACCAAATGTGTTAATACGTATGATGCATTTGGAATTTTACTTGGCACGTAGAAAGCCTCGTATAAGTGATTGCTCCTTTAAAACACACATCTGCACGCTCCTGTGCGCGCACACACATATACACACACACACACACAAGAAAGGTGTTATTTCAGAGCTGAAGCCATCAGATGAGAACATCAAAACTTCCCTTTCTTGTTTCTGCATCCTTCTCTTTTCACCCCTCACTTGGCCCAATTCTGTCCTGGATTTCCTGATTCCCTTGTTTTTACAACTTTGTGTGTGTGTCTTTTAATCAATGTAAGCTTCCTTTGCCAACTTTTTATGCATTATAAATTTTGGAAGCTTTCCATTCCCAAAACACAAGCAGGAGCAGAACCCAAAGGGCAGGTTGTACGTATAAATTAGAGATGGAAAAGGAAGCACAGGAGCCTGGAGAGAAGGCAGTAGGTAGAGGAAGGGGCTGGGGCCAAGGAGACTGAAGTTTAAGACTCTCACTTACTATTCCCTCCTACATTTAAGAACCCTTGATAAAGTGGGCTTTGGAAAGAATCAGACCTGGTATGAGTCTTGTCTTGAATAGTCACTAGCTGTGTAACCTTGGTAAATTTTTTAATCTGGTTGAGTCTTAGTTTCCTCATCTGTAAAATGAGGGTAATGATATTTCCTCCCTCCTAGCACAGTTACATAGGTTATATGATATAAAGTAGTGGAAGGACTTAAGAGAGTATCTGAAACATAGAAAGTATACAATTAAGAGCAGCTATGACTATTGCCACCGGCTACCCCTTAGTCAGGGAGGAGTGTAGGGTAGGAATTGCCTCCACCAGGAAGAAGGAAGAGAAAGGAAACCTCCCAGGTCTCTGCCTTTCTTCCTTTCAGATACTGTTAAGCATCTGAAAAAGCCTTCTCCTCATGCTTGATAGAAAAGAAATGGGCTAAGGAGAAACCCCAGGCTGTTTGCTCAGGAAAAGAGACTTACCTTTAATAGAATCAACATGAAGACCAAATTTCAAAGAATTTAGGAAGAAAATCTTGTTTTGTAAAGGCCAGTGACCTCAGTTCTCTGTGCCTGAAACAAACAAGCAAGCAAAAACCCAAGCCAAATAGCCAATAGAGCGGCAGAGCTGGGGGAATTCAAGAATGACTTTAATAGGATCATAATCTTCACGAGCTATTGTATTTGTTCCATTCTCAAAAAGTGACACTCATCAGGGTTGAATGGTTCAGCTTCACACGCTTCAAGGACTTACAGAATCCTCCCACTGTGGAAGCCCATAAATGAGTCACTTTGGGAACAGCACATTTTTCTCTTCTTCCTACAAATGCAGCAACAGCAGAAAGAGATCATAGTCTCTAGAAGCTACAGTGATAATCCCTCTTATCCAACCTATTTTCACTTCAGGAGGAAAGATGGTGTTGAGACCCAGCAGATTTTTCTTGAAGTTTATGATGGGTCAGCTAAACAGACATAAAGTCCAGCTTCCTCTCTGATAGCTGCCTTTCCCCCCTTATCTAATGCCAACTCTACTTTTTATTGGATTTCCATTACTTCAGCGCTCTTCATGGAGACTCAGCTCCTGTAACTGTTACAGCTGAGGGTATTTTAGTACTTTAAACATCATTAATTAACTCTCTGCATCGTGCAGGCTGGACACATTTCCATCAAAAGTTATCATCTTGTCCTCCAGCCTTGTCTTGGCATGGTGCCCTCTCAGAAAGCCTGGATTACATCTAAAACCATGTGGCAGAGAGAGAAGCCAAAGATGGGCTATCCTGGGAAGATTCAGGCTGGGAACAAACCTCTACTGTCCAAACAATAGGGAATCAGAATCAACCACACTCAAAACAGCTCCACTGGCCAGCCCACAAATTTCCACATTTCTCTGAGCAATTTTACTTGCTTCCATACCAGCTGCCCCATCGTGACCCCCTCCACTTCTATTATAGTGGCAAATAAATCCAAAATCCAGTTTCAACTATGTCTTCTGTCCAAAATACATACCACTTTAGCATACCAGGTATACCTAACACTTGTCATAAGCCAATAATCATTTTCATGGAGTATAAAAGAAATTCCTCTTTTCTGCAACAATCTTCCAATGGTTGTCTTTACGAGAATCTATCCTGAGTCACAGCCATTAGTCACCCATTGGGATAAATAAGCTTGTTTCTATCCTTTTACTGATTAAGTTATGCATGGCTACTACAATGGATATGAGAAAAGAAGTAAAGGGTATTAACACTTAGTAAGTACCTATTATGTGTCAGTCCCATTCTGTGACTTTAAGGATCTCACATTCATACTATTTATATAAGGCTAACAAATTCACAGTAATGGCTACTGCCTTTTTTTTTTTTTTTTGCGGTACGCGGGCTTCTCACTGTTGTGGCTTCTCCCATTGCGCAGCACAGGCTCCGGACGCGCAGGCTCAGCGGCCATGGCTCACGGGCCCAGCCGCTCCGCGGCATGTGGGATCTTCCTGGACCGGGGCACGAACCCGTGTTCCCTGCATCTACAGGCGGACTCTCAACCACTGCGCCACCAGGGAAGCCCGGCTACTGCTTTTTAAGACATCACTTGCAGTGATCCTGTTGTCTGCTTCTATGAGTTTCTCTTCTCAGCCTTTACTTCCTAAAGAAAAGATGCCCTTTAGCTCCAAGTCCCATTCAAGCCCTCCTGGGGATCACAATGCCCACACTTCTCATTTTTCCAATAACTTGGGTATAAGACTGCATATGTTCAAGTGTTTAATAGAATGAAATTAAATTCCCAAATCACAGAGATCTGGCTCTCACCGAAGCTTGAGGATTATGCTGTCCAATATGGTAGCCACTAAACACTGGTGACTGTTAAGCACTTGAAATACTGCTCATGTAATTACAGAACTAGATTTTAAATTTAACTCAATCTTAATTAATTTAAGCTTCAATTTCAAAACAGAAGCAATGTAAAATATTTTTCCATTAAACAAAAATTTAGTTTTGAAAGGGCTGCCCTGAAAATTTAGCATCCAAACTGAGATGCACTGTTAGTGTGAAGTAGATACTGGCGTTCAAAGACTTAGTCCAAAAAAAAACAGAATGTAAACTATCCCATTACTTGTTTTTATATTAATTCCATTTTAAATGATAATATTTAGAATATATTGGGCTAAATAGAATACTTAATTAAAATTAATTTCACCTGTTGATTTTTTTAATGTGTTCGCTAGAAAATTTAAATATCCACATGTGGCTCGTTTTATATTTCTATTGGGTAGTGGTGCTCTGGAAAAGTATTATAAAGAGAATTGAAAGAGTAGTTTCTACACTGAAATGTAATGAGTAACTATTCATTTAGCCCATCTAACTTTATGAAAGGAAAGTAATTTTATTTGAGACAACACCACTGGCTCATAATTCCCTGTAGGGTTAATTTTCCATTCCATGTTCCTAACCAAAACCCTTCACTGGCCACTTCTGAGTGGTGAGATTGTTCTGTGTGACACTGACTAAATGCCTGGACATGACATGTCCCCTCCTCTTATCAAAGTGCTTCAAATGGTATAATAAACACACAGCTTACAGTAATGGCATGAAATGTTTCCCTACAGGGTATCTGTGTGGAGCTTGATTAGATGGAAGGATTACAGGAAAAGTTTGTGTCATAACGATTCTTTAAAGTGAAACCGTAGATCAAAGTTCACCACTGCCAAATATACAACTTGAGAACAAACTCAAGAGCTGCTATTAATCATGGTTTCTGGGGATTTGATGACACAGATTAAACTGCTGTAAAGAATACTGCTGTGCATCACGTTCTTGCAACTGTCATCAACGCTTCTGCCAAGTGTTCACAGAGCAGGAAGAAAAGCTGTTCAGCCTTTGCTGTAGGGGCCTCTCTCACTGAGATTAGTCAAAAATCGGCAGCAGGTTTAAGTTCATGACAACACCTCAAGGGTATCTGCAAAGCCTCTGCTTTCCTAGAAGGAGAGAAAAGTCTTGGACAGATTGAGAGACAAAGTGGAGGTGGAACATAGGGGGACAAGTCAATTGAGATCAGATAACACATTTAATTTCACTTCCATTGAACTTCCAGTCGGATATAAGACTTTCCATAGAGATTCTATAACGTGTTTTAAGTAACTTATGGTAGATCATATTTCAAAGATCTGAGGATATGTAACTTTTTTTCACATTTTGAACATCTTCCAAACAGAAATACTTCTTCAAATTGATGGCATCTTATAGCCGCTGTAGCCAGGCAGCAGCTACGATGAAATCATTGTTGCCTGCACGCCGTGGGCCCATTCAGTCATACTGGTCTTATTTTAATCACTTTCTTTGAGTTCTATTCTTTTTAAGAATTATTTTTAAAAATATTTATTTATTTATTTGGCTGCACCAGGTCTTTGTTGCGGCATGTGAGATGCTTCGTTGTGGCACATGGGATCTTGCAGTTGCAGCATGCCGGCTGTTAGTTCTGGCATGTGGGATCTAGTTCCCTGTCCAGGGATCGAACCCAGGCCCCCGGCATTGGGAGCACAGAGTCTTAACCACTGACTGGACCACCAGGGAAGTCCCCCTTTGAGTTCTTTGCACTGTTGGTACAACAAGGGCTGAGTTCAACTGCAAAATAAAATGTCTCTAAGAAGACTACGTAAGGATACTGTGTTGAAACAAAAGGCTATTGCCTTTTTGTTGCCTCGCATTATGTTTTGTAACACAGGGATTACTGTGAAAACAAATCTGGGATCAGATGGATTTGAGTTCAAATCCTGATTTTGTTCCTTTCCAGCTGGGTGGCCCTGACTAGGTGAAACCCTTATTTTGCTTCAGTTTGCTTATTTATAAAATTGTACTAAATAATACTTGTTAGGATTTTTTTGTTTTGTTTTTTTGTGTTTTTTGCGGTACGCGGGCCTCTCACTGTTGTGGCCTCTCCCAACGGAGCACAGGCTCCGGACGTGCAGGCTCAGCAGCCATGGCTTACGGGCCCAGCCGCTCTGCGGCATGTGGGATCTTCCCAGACCGGGGCACGAACCCGTGTCCCCTGCATCGGCAGGCGGACTCCCAACCACTGTGCCACCAGGGAAGCCCCTTGTTAGGATTTTAAAAATTAAAACACATAAAGGAGCTTTGGGATCATAACTCATGTTAAAAGATTTTCAGGCAATGACACCAACCATCATAATATTTAAATTTGAAGCTGGTGCACTTTTCCTTGAGCCAATACGGCAAGATCAGTGAACTTTGGCATGAGGTCAACTTTTCCATCAAGAAACAAATTGATACAATTCTCCTCCACTCTATCTTCACTATCTCCACATATTTGCTCCCTTTTTTAAGAGGCGTAGAAAAAAGACTTTTCTCAGATGAAGGCTTGACTTCAGAAATAATGTCCCATAGCATTTTGACATTTTGTACACATATTTCCAGGGGGATCATAAGAGGAAAAGCTGACCATTTCATTTTTCCTCTTTTCAATCCCTTAAATTGAAGTAAACTTAAATTAATTACACAATGAGGCCATTAGACTGCTGCGGCTCTAAGTTCACCTATGTAAGCAAACCCAAATCTAAGCCTGCAAAGGCTTCAAGGTTCCGAAATCAAACTCCCAGGGACAGCCAATCAAACAGCTGACTAGGCTGGGCTGTGAGCTAATAGTCAAGCCGTAATTCCCTCCCTTTGCCTTGCTTTGGAGTTTATAAAAGTCTGACCCCGAGGTCCTGTCTGTGGAGTTCTCCTAACCACTTCGGTTTAGCACTGCCAGGTTAGAACTGATTTTCGCTCAGATAAACTCTTAAAACACTTAATATGCCTCAGTTTATCTTTTAACAACTCTAAATTTAACCAGGACTTTCCCACTGGCTTCGAGCCAGCTCTGAATCCCTTAGCTACCCATCCAAGGTAGGGGCTGCTCCCGGGAAGCTGGTGAAAAGAGGGAGGAAAGCTGTGGTGAAGGGTTTGTTTTGAGGATTATTCCTGCCAACCAATTGCTTCCCCTGGCAGGAGTTTCGGTCATGCGGAATCAGCAAGGAGCACTTTCTTTCCCTTTTTTCTCTTCCCTCCCCTCCCAGTCAGGCTCTCCCCTCAGTCATTATTTTTGCCCCAATCTCCTTCCTTCCACGCTGTCAGACGCTCTTCAGGCAACAGCAAACAGGCTGAACCCCAGTTTGTCACCTGATGGCCCGGTGATTGTGGGCAAGTCCTTAACTTTTGTGAGCTCCAGTTTCCTCACTTATAAATTGAGGATCGAAACATCTCACAGGAGTGTTGTAAAGACTAAATGGAATAATGTATGTGATTATGCAGTATGTTCTATAAAATGCTATGCAAACGCTAGTCATTTTTTAATATCTCCTATGAGGAACATTTTGCATTAATTTTTCCCCATCTTCCGCTAAGAGGAATTGTCTTCTTAATTCATTTAATGGGGGTAAGGCGAGAGAAAGAATCACATTCACTAATAAATGATTATCTGGGCTTTAATCAAGGGAAGAGGATGACAACCTTTCATCCTGTAATTCACCAGTGGGCACTGCACAGAGAGAGTAAAGAGCAGAGCAAGGAGAAAGGGGCCAGGGCATCCAAGTCTCCTCAGCCCGGAAGAGAACCAACGATACCAGAAACTGTCTTTCCTGCTTCAGAATTAATAACCGCTCTCCCCAAAACAAGCCTTGTCAAAGAGAATTACAATGTGTAAATGCCCCCGAAAGGACTCTCTTGGCTTCTTCCTGATAGAAGGGAAATGACCTGAGGCCTGGGTCATCACCAAATGACTGTGCAACCAGCCCAGCCATGTGGAGGACAGAGGAGAACTGTATAGGTGCTCAATAAACATGTACATCATGGATGGGTTGCCAGGCAGAGTCTTGTAGCTTACTCAGTTTTCAGCGATGGTACAGTCACCGCCTACTGGTAGTAGCCCTCCAGAAGTATCATCCACACAGTGGGGTGAACTGCATATTGAGGCAGATTTATTCTCTCCATTGCCCAGTATCCACACTTCTCTTAGGATGTGCATTGCTTTCTGTTTCACAGAGTTTTCTAGAGCTTCGCTGTTCAACGTGGTAGCCGCTAGCCACGTGTGGTTTTGTTTTTAAATTTAAATTTGAAATAACTAATATTCAATAAAGTTAAAAATTCATTCCCTGAATCACACTAGCCTCATTTTGAAGTACTCAGTAGCCACAGGTGGCTACTGTATTGGTTGGTGCAGCCAGAGAATATGGTCACTGTTGCAGAAAGTTCTTTTGGACTATTGGAGTATTCTGTTCCAGAATACTCACTCCTCACTTCCACCACCCTTCCCTGGCCTTTATCAAATGGTGCCTCAGCTTCACGGCTTTTCTTGATCACTTCCTTGTGCCCCGTATAACCTTGGTCACACCCTCCAATGTTCCCACAGCTCTTGGTACTACCTCTATTTTAACATTTACCACCTTGTGTCAGGACTCTGTGTTTAACACGTGGGACCCTCTGATGAGGCTCTGAGCATCCCCCCAAAGAGCAAATTCTTCTTGCTAATCACATCTCCAGCCACAGAATCTGGCATGTGGCAGGTGTTCCACAAACACTAAATGCAGGGATGAATTAATGATTGAACCACATGTAAATAAGCAAACACATGTATTAGGAGGGCAGGGTGTCATTCACAGCCTTCTCCCTGGGGTTCTGACAGATGCATCACACACACACAGGAAATTAGAAAAAACACAGAAACAAAGCACAATTTTATCAATCTGGGCAGATAGCTGGTACCCCCAAAGCACAGCTATGGTGGAAGTTACTTTGTGGACACTGCCCAGTAACAAAGTTACTTTGTGGACACTGTGGGGCTGCCTGCTTTATGGTTGCTCCCTTCCCCTAGTCTCTGCTTATGTCACCCCCAACCTCTTAGGTAGATCTTACTACTAGAATCAGAAGAAATACCAAGCCAAGTTCTCTCCTGCATACCAGAAAAAAGGAACGGGCAGAGAGCAAGAAGGGGCATGTGTGCCCCGATATGCAGTGCCTTGCTCATTTAAGCTGTTCACCCCCTGTACACCAGAGAAAAAGGAACGGCAGAGAGCAAGAAGGGGCGTGTGTGCCCCGATATGCAGTGCCTCGCTCATCTAAGCTGTTCACCCCCTGTATACCAGAGAAAAAGGAACGGGCAGAGAGCAAGAAGGGGCGTGTGTGCCCCGATATGCAGTGCTATTAGGTCAACAGTCATTGTTACAGGTTTCCTCACAGCAAAGAAGTTTTTCTCCAAGGTGTCTTGGGTCTCCACCAACAGAGAAAACATTTTTATCCTGACAGAGCACCCCCTAATCCATGTGAGTTGGAGAGATCTCTAGGTACTCTTCTGTAATTTTATTTTTTAATCTTACAAAATAGGTGCTTTTTCTAGATGAAATGATATTTATTGTAATATCAACTCACTTGCACAGATGTACAACTAATAACCTACAAGTAACTATGTTAATAACCTCATATGGCAATCCCTTTAGAGCCACTGGGCCCATAGCTCCCAGGATACAATACATCCATCACCTGTGAAACCTGGACTTCTCTACCCATCTCACTTCAATCAACAACACATCTGTGTCCAGCTGGGTGTCCTAGGATGTAGAAAGCCCCACTTTCCTCCTCTTATTGCTAGACTAGACTCTAGGGATGCCTGCAACAGAAACAGTCAATTCCTGAAACTATAGCTTTGCCTGCTGAAGCTCCCTGGAATGAATGATCTCCATGCTGCATATAATACATTCTCCCCTTAGGAGTATTTCCCCTTTGATTCATATAGTATCCTAATAGCTTTTGAAGACAGTCATGATAAAATACATAGAATATGGGGAGGAGTATCTTATGTAGGTGTCAGCCACAACGCTAACAGGAAGGAAGGAACAAAGGAACGAAGGAAGGAAGGAACAAAGGAAGGAACAAAGAAACGAAGGAAGGAATGAAGGAAGGAAAGAAGAGAGAAAGTCTTTCCTTTCCTGTCCTTTTGTGAGGAACTACTGACCTCTGTGTCTCTGCTGATAATGGCAAATTGGCAGCTCACCAAGCAAAACCTCCAGACCTATCAAATTTTAGGTTCCTTTGTAGGCCTACAAAATTTATTCAATTTTTTATTAATTTATTCACACATTTACTCATGTATCCGCTCCTTCATTAATCACTTTTTTATCTTCACTGTTCGCTGTGGCAAAAACAAACGAGATACAGCTCTCTCCCTTATGGATCTCCCATTGTAGCTGGGCTGGTTGGCCTACATGAAGAGCATATACTGAGTTATTTTCCTTTGAGAGAGGTATGCATGGAGTGCTGTGGTAACATTCTAGAGGGCGAGTTTATTTCTCCTGGGGAAAGGAATATGGAAAGAATGGTAATTGGGAAAGGCTTCACTGAAGAAAGAGTAAGTAATTCCTTAAAAAATGAGAATGCAGGCTTGAAGGACATTCAGGGCTGAGGGAAAACCATGAAGAAAGACAAGGAAGCTTGAAAGTGTTTAATGTCATTGATGGAGGCTATCACTGAAATTTTCTGAATATCTTGTCTGAAGCTTGTAGATGGTCAACATTGTTACCTCTGAAGGTCAGTTGCTTCTCCACATACAACTCTCTTAATTGACCACTCAGGCTCTTCTAGCTCTAATTTTTATATTTCTGTCTCCCCATCGTGCCCTCCCAAGGTAAAATTGAGTGGACAGCAGACATTTAAACATAGGCAATTGCTATTTCCTCTCTTCTCCACACACCAAGGTCATCAAATGCAGAAAAAAAAAAAAAAATTGAGCAGAAGCTACAAGGGACCTGCCATGATGTTCATTCATTCCTTAGTCCCTAAAGCCAGGGACTACTGGAACTTTGTAACATTCCTTGATAGAAATGACTTTTGAAATTGTCTTTATCATTGATGAGTGAGAGCTTCTATTCTCTTTGAAAAACATACGGTTCAACTAATTTTCCCTTGAAATTCATTTAGGCAAATTAAGAAAAAGAAATCTGCAAATCTCTGCAATCCATTTCACAAAACACCTTTAAGAACAATATGCAGGAGGTTTCCAAAACCCTAAACAAGTAAGGTTTCCCCTTCCTGTTATTAATAGGGAAATATTTACTACAGTTCTGTAAACAGAGCCAAACTGAAACAATTGCATTTAAATGATGTTAGGGTTTCCAAAGAAAACCACGGAACACACTCAGAATTAAGGCGATAATGCATCCCTGTTGTACCTTGGCATAGGAGCAAGCATTTTGCAGTGACCATCTGGGATATGTAATATCATGGTAAGGGCGAGGGCACCAGCTCACAGAGAAGCCAAGAGGCAACATTTTTTTCCTGCCAACTGTGATATGTTACAGTATGAAGTTTTCTTCCGTAGGAAACCAGCATTTCAACTTTTACAGGGCATTTGAAGACACCAAAATTTTTTTTCACTGCAATACCTCAAATGTCTAAGATAATGCCAATGTAGATGCTCAATAAATATTTATTGATTGAATAAATACTGAAAGTGCCAACCTTTTTCTATGGTAATAAAAACTTCATGATGCTTTGGGATCTTTTCACTCTCCTTTTAAGGCACTTAAGGATGTAAAATTATTTACCCAACGACAACATTTCAGGTGTGTTGGGAGGAGGTGTAATTTATCAAGTACTATTAAGTTTATACAACCAAAAAGCACGCTAAAATGCACTTCTGTTACTACTACTTCTACTAAGAATGTGAAAAGGCAGATCTTAAAAGTTCATCAAAATGTCTTGGCCCACATAACAAAAGTACAAGCAACAAAAGAAAGAAATAGATAAATTGAGTCTCTTCAAAATTAACAACTTTTGGGAGGCAAAGGACATGAACAATAAAGTTAAAACACAGCCCACCAAATGGGAGAAAATATTTGCAAGAAATATATCTGATGAGACTTGTATCCAGAATATATAAAGAACTCTTACACCTCAATAATTAAAGGACAACCCAATTAAAGATGGGTGACGGATCTGAACAGACATTTCTGTAAAGAAGATATACAGGAAAAGATGCTCAACATCTTCAGTCATCAGGGAAATGAAAATCAAAACCACAATGAGATATCACTCACACCCACTAGGATGGCTATACCCAAAAAGACTGATAATAACAACTGTTAGTAAGGATATGGAAAAATCAGAACCTTCACACATTGCTGGTAAAAATGTGTAATGGTGCAATGACTTGGGAAGACAGTCTGGAAGTTCCACAAAATATTACGACAGGATCCAGTAATTTCGTTCCTAGGCATATACTCAACAGAAATGAAAACATATGTCCACACAAAAACATGTACGCCAGTGTTTTTACCAGCATTATTCCTAACAACCAAAAAATGAAAACAATCCAAATGTCCATCAATGAGTGGATAAATAAAATGTAGTGTATACCTACAATGGACTATTATTCAGAAAGAAAATGAAATTAAATACCAGTACGTGCTACAACATGAATGAACCTTGAAAGCATTATGCTAAGTGAAAGAAGCCAGTCACAAATGACCACATATTGTATGATTCCACTTACATGAGAAACACAAAATAGGCAAATCTATAGACAGAAAGTAGATTGGTGGTTGCCTAGGACTTTGGGTTAAAGAAAGAGTAGAGGGAAAAGGGGTGACTTAATGGGCATGGAGTTTTCTGCAGGGTAATGAAAATGCTCTAAAATTGATTGTGGTGATGGTTACACAACTCTTATTACACGAAAAACCACTGAATTGTTCACTTTAAACAGGTGAATTGTATGGTTTGTGAATTATATCTCAATAAAGCTGTTATTTAGAAAAATGTCTTTGCTTTATTATTAAGTTGTTCTAGTGACCTGATTAATATAATTTTAAAATTATCAAATATTTTTAAATTAATACAGTTTTAAAATATTATTTTTAAATTAATATAATTTTTTAAATGAACAAAGGATTGGTATGTTGATCCAGCCTTGTGCAAACTAAATGAATTGCAGAGTAATCAACTTTTTAATATTTTGTATCTGAGTCTCAGCATGCATAAAACCCTTCAAAAAGACAAATTCATGTTTTTTTCTCAGTGAAGATTTAAATGAATTTTGAATGGCTTGGAATGATCTCTAAATATTTTACTAGATTCCATAATTATTTCACTTATTTCCAAAGTGAAACAATTTTATGCCATGCCACTAACAGCATCATGAAAAGGAAATTTTATTAACATCTTTTTCTGTTCACTATAAAGTAGCAAATACCTAATTAAGTGCAGCTTCCTTCAAATACTAATATACAAAAGTATGTCTTATATATTATAACTAAATAAAGCACAGCTCCATTTTTTAAAAACTCTAAGTAATCCAATAAATTTTAAATAATCCTGGTGGTGTAATGTTCTGTATAAAGGTAGATATATATCTAAAATAGTTTTATAAAAACATACCTTTTGGAAATATATATATCCAAATATATGTACATATCTCCCAAAGATATATCTTTATAAAGCTATTTTCCTACTATCAAGCTGAATATTTTTTATGCACTAAGGTCATATGAATTTGAAACTGAAAGGAATCGTACAGATTCTCATCCCAGACACTTCCTTCACATATAAAAAAACTGAGATCTAAAGTGGTTAACTTTTGTCCAAAATCCTGATTAGGAAACCCATTGTTTGAAACCAAGTTCCCTATTCTCAAGGAAGGGATGAACTCACCATAGCAAAATTCCAAAAACAGAAAATTCACCATTTGAAAATCTATCAGCATGCAGACGGATACTAAGGTCATAAACATCTGTTGGACGTTTCTATGCTTGAAAAAAATATATACATATATATATTGGTTCATTTCCATCACTGATACTGTTTTCAAGTTTTAAGCTCCTAGAAGGCTGTAATCACATATGTCTACTTAACTGTTCACATGTTCAACCTCACCTACTGTTTATCTGAGCACATATTTTAAGGAATGATGATCAATGAGATTAAAACACAATATGGTAATAATTTAATAAAATGACTTAATTACCAATGGAAGGCTTAAGAAAATCTCCATGCAGATGAGTCAATAAACTCCCCATGAGGAAACCCAGCAGAGTTACACTTTGAAATAAAGGATTCTTTACAAACCTGTCTAATTAAAGACAGCATTCGCATAGCATCCACCAACTCTACCGTGACCCCTGAAAGAAACTCATGAAATTAAATAATGGCTGGTATAATGGCTTTACACCAGGCTTGGTTAGCGATCACTTTTCTTGCACCTTCTTCTTCGCATTCATATTTTCCCAGAACTTCCCTACTCCAAAAATTACTCCTTTCTCTTAATCAAACCTCCAGCTATCTCTAAAACATCTGTTTATCTATTTCATACTAAGGTGTGAGTTGCTAATAGGTTTAAATCTAGGGAGTGAGGTCTCAAGAGGAATTCACATTTTAAAAGTGAGGTGCATTTTGCTCAAAATTCCACTAATATAAAGAGTGAGTGTGATCCTTTGCTAATCAGCAACACTGTGCCCCAACCTTCTCTGGGGGCCACCAAAGTCTCCTGACCCCCTACATTCCAGAAATCAGGGGTCAGCAAGGGGGTGCCCTGCTTGTGAAAAGCTGGTGACCTCTGGGAGGGAGCTTGTATGGAAGCAAGTGTTAATTTTCAAAATGTGACTGGTTGTGATAGCAGCAACCTCACCTCATCACAATGTCCCTTGGAATGTTTTCTGAGTAAGGGGTCTAAAAGTGATCTGTCATCACTGGTCAGTGGTACAAGCAGCTCATTCTTATATCCTTGCCCTTCCCCCCCACCCCGGACCCGAAACAAAACATCCCGCTCTGCCCTCCTCTTCTCACATGTGAATTTTCATGTGTTCAACATTTGTCAGGTCTTCACCTTCAATGAAATGGTCAAGGCACCAAGAAATTATATCGAACACATCAAAAGTGAATACCAGGCCCGTTTCCCCGTGCCTTGTACTCATAAGCCACAAAATTTGTGTTTGGAGCATGCGTGTGTGGGCCTGTTCTTGGAAGAACATTTATAGACACTTCAAATGATTCCCCTCCAAAGCCATGAAAGGGTTTAGTAACACACTTTAATATATAATTTCTTAAGCATTTTTTAATAAAATACAGATATATAATTATAATTATCAATGCCTGTATGTCATTTAATATAATGATAAAAGGCTAGTCTTTGAAGTGACATGATGATTAATATTTACAGTAAAGCCTAAAGGAAACAGCATTTGTACAATATTGCTAAATCGAAAAGAAAAGATTAATTAAAAATGCTACTTGTATTGTGGTGTCATCTCAAATCACAAAGAGCAAAAAGGAAAATTCTCATCGTATTAATGCATATAGGTGTAGATCATTACTTTCTATGTTTTCTCCAGATGGAAAACTCTCTTGTTCTCCTTAAATTATACCAAGCACTGAGGCTGGGATGTACTCATCATAAGGACGTTTCCCAAATCTTTGTCAAGTTATTAATACCATACACAAACATCTTATGTAGATCTACCTATTGGATATATGTCATGTGCCTTCATGCTAATTTTAAATTTAAAGATCAATACTAATTGGACAAACTGTTAGAGAACCCATGAGGAAATTTATCAGTATATATAAACAGAGTCACATTCTGTGCAAATACTGTTTAAATAGTAATCTCCCTCAATATGTAACAGCCATGCTGTTTTAAAGTAAAGAAGCAAACCAGGAGCTTCGCCCTAGCCCCATCTAACCTAGGGATCAGTTAAAGCCATTCTGTTTAGCACTGAAACACACTGCTTTTGCTTGGCAAATATATGAAATGTAGTGAGTCAATGAACAGACACATGATTTTATCCTCAATAGACATTCGGTAATCCTCTTCACCTTGCATTCTTAGCCTTTCCTATTCATCTCACTATGTGCTATCAAAGTTACTACATGCTTCCAAACCCTGTATACATTGTTTTAGGGGTTTTTAAAAAATAATACTGCTTTCATTTTCTTTTTTTCAGTTTTGAGGTTAAAAATGACGTTGAGGTTAAAAGTTTTACAGCTCCTTTATCATAATTGGTATCTTCCTCCTTAGTCTTCCAAGAGGAACTTTATAGTAATGGGCTTTGGCCTTTGCACTGCAACCCCCAAAAGACAGATTGCTGGAGATAACCCCCTGAAATTCCTTACAGCGTTATTTAACACCATGAAGGCCTAGAATCTATCTGTTTTGAGAAAGACTTCAGACAAAGGGACAAGGTTCAGGAGGGGGGAAGGTTTCAATTTGTAGGAGTTATGAGATATAAATAAGTAGCATAAATGCCTTTTCCCCTTACTTATAGACCATGGGTCAGGAATCTCAAAGCAAGGTGGAAAAAAATCCTGAATTAAAAAAAAACAAAACACTATAAAAACCTAAGGGATAGCTAACAATATAATTCTTCTTGATTTAAAAAGCTAGACATTTCTCATTGGAATCAAAGAATTCGAGGTGGATTTATTTTCTTTTTGCCATTCCAGTCATATCATATATTCCTTCCCTGGTGAAAACTGGAATTTAAAATGTCTATAGGACATTCTTTAATAGTCTACTTGATACTAAATAAAATGAGCAAAAAATCCAAAATACTGGAAATTTATTCTCTGCAGATGAATAAATACCTCTTACCTGTCCAATAGAAAGTGAAAAAAATCACAAGCTTTTCCATTTTCCTTAAGAAAGTAATTACTATGGATTATGAATTTTTATAGGACCAAAGTCACCTAATACCTGTGATAAATAAGAGCAAGTAGGAACACAAAAGCTAATCCTTCATGATTACAGATACCTCAGTACTATTACTAAGACTTCTACTGACTTAGGTTCTCACATTGTGCCCAAGAATAACAGAATTCACAAGACTCTGTGTGCTGGTTACTGCTGGTTATCAAGCCTCAAGTAGGAAACTGTGTAGAGCATTTTCCTGATAAATTAAGTTATATGTCTTAGTCTGGTGAGTGTCATTGCCAAGTTTTAAGTTTGCTGTTTGGTTTTTTAAAAAGTATGAGAACTTTGGTTAAACATACTACATTTATGCCAATACTCTGTGTAACTGGGGGGAAAAATAGAAGGAGGATGTGGTTTTGTAGGCTGCAAAACCCCACAAGCCATATACAGTATACATATGTACCAAAGATAATTACAATCTCACCATGAGAAAGTCAGAAAAACTCAGTGAGCCTTCATTTTCTATTATATGTACATTTTACAAGCTACTGATAAGTTTCTTTTCATATTGCTTTCCAAAAAGAAAAGACAAGGAAAACGAAGAAAGAATATACATTAGCCAGATTCCAATGTAGTTTAACTTAAAGGCTTCATCAGACCATATGTGCAGACACTTGAGATGATGAGAGAGTTAAGCTTCCTAGGGTCCTAGAATCAAAGAAACTCTGCTGACCCCCACTGCTAAGCAGGTGCACTCCTTCCACGGGGGGCAACATCTGCCGATCCGTCATGGTCCCACTCGGTGAGGACCCCAAGAAACTTCCTTGGGAAGAAACAATTTTCTCAGGACTGGCAGCCAGTTTGGGGGATGTGGAGAAGTTATATCCATACAAGGCACAGGGGCTGTGTAACCTGAACGTGTTATAGGAACCCTGGTGTGTCTGGTTAGCAGCAAAGGCGTTGCTGGGGGGTGAAGGCATGATGTACTGGAGCTGGGGGGACATCCCGGAAATCTGCATGGACAAGCTGGTCTGTGGGCAGCTGAAGGTGTCCCCATCCGTGCCGCCCATGGACATGTTCACCGAGGCGCTGCCGCTCACGCCCACGTAGGAGGGAGTCCTGGGCGGGGCGAAGGTCTCGCCCGTCTGATTGGTGAGCCTGTTGTAGGTCTCGGCCAAGGACGTGCTGTATCGGTTGAGGGTTAGGCTAGAGCGGGCGCATGCGGAGTAGTCAGCCGGGGCCAGACTACACAGCTGGCTGGTGTTGGGTCCCAGGTGGAAGGCTGGAGACGAGCAAGGGGAGCCGGACAGAAGATGAGGGTGGGTGGCCGCAACGCCATTCCCAGAACCTTGGAGTAAGGTGGAGGAACCTGCATTTCCTACAAAAGAAATTGAAATGTAAAGAGCATCTTTTCCTTTCAACTATGTACACATGAGCTAGACGGACTTGTTACAAGGGGCGGGTACAAACACGAAAAGGAGATGGTCTCCGCTCTCAGGAATTGTAATTTAATTGAATTCAGACTGAAATATTTTAAACATAGATCCTCCCAACATTTTCAAGGAAATTATCTCCCCAAGGAGTGACTTTTTTTTTTTCCAAAAGGTATTAGGACACTATCACATAGAATTTTCACATTTTCTCCCTCAATTACCTTTCTCAAAGTTTTCTCATTTTTTAATAATAAACACGACAAATACTGACTTTCCTGGCAACTTTAGAAAATATAAATTTCATCTTACTCTGTATCTTGTTCCAAAAGTTCCATCACCTCACTTCTACCCAACTTTTTTTTTTTTCTTTTTTTGCTGTACGCGGGCCTCTCACCGTTGTGGCATCTCCCGTGGTGGAGCACAGGCTCTGGACATGCAGGCTCAGCGGCCATGGCTCACGGGCCCAGCCGCTCCGCGGCATGTGGGATCTTCCCGGACCGGGGCACGAACCCGTGTCCCCTGCATCGGCAGGCGGACTCTCAACCACTGCGCCACCAGGGAAGCCCCTACCCAACTTTTACTCTTTCTTTCAGCAGAGCTTCCTCTGGAGCAATATATTTTCTTGCCAAAAAAGAAGGAATTCAAAGAAAAGAGCCAAATTGGTCAAAGACACATCCTGCCTCAAACAAACTTGCAACTTCCCACTGCAAGCTTGTGTGAATCAATGACTGTACCACTCAGGGCTACTGAAATAAGGCAACCGTCTAGAACTTTATTTTTTTTTTATTGGAGTATAGTTGCTTTACAATGTTGTGTTAGTTTCTGCTGTACAATGAAGTGAATCAGCTACATGTATACATATCTCATTTCCAAACAGAAAATGGTTTGGTGAATCACATGCTAACACAAGAGCAGAGGTCCAGCAAATAAACAGCCCTGTGAAATAGAGAGGGGGGTTAACCCTGCATCCAATCAATAACAGTGGTGGCGGCTGACTCCCCCCTCTGGATTTGCTGACAGATTGATGTTTGCAACTTGACGGAACTTAGGGGAGAGAAGAGAATTCCAATGGGCTGGATAGGTTGTAAAACCTTCATTGCTCTAGTGACAGTGTTTTATACAGCTTCTTAAAATAATCTAAAAGCCCAATCTGCCCAATGATAATTATCTAAAACCCAGCAATGCTAAATTCTCAACGGGGTGCTGGGCAGGATCAGACGTAAAATGCCTGAGTGCAGGGGTGAGCCGTGAGTCCTACCTACCAAGTAGAGAAGGAAGTGTCATCCCTTTCCATGCTGCTCCCTCTGAGGAAACACCAGCCATGGGCTCGGAGGAAATACTCAAAGGGGAGCTCAGGGAAGGTTGCCTCAGTGTGCCTGACCTTCTCATCATAAATACAAGAGAACCCTGCCTAGAGGCAATTCTGCTGAAGGAAGAGGAAGCTGGCAAGAAAGGGTAAACCGGGACCAGCATGGGCAATTATCTGTGAAGTACACCTGGTACCAGGGCCAACTAGTCTACCTCTAATTTTAAGAAGAGATTTAGGGTAAAGTAAAGGTTATGAAATATATAAACAGCCTAAAACATCCAAGACAACCTTTGATCACAACGGCCATTTTCCTGGCCCATCCCCATAACAGAGAGAAAAGAGAAGGATCCTGTAATGGGAGGATGTTGGTAATGAGGTCGCCATTATAGAGGACAAGCAATGACTTGTGCAGTTTTCAGTGCCTGAGCATCTAGGCAGGACCTGGCTGATATACATGAGCCAGGAGACTTCTTTTTTTTTTTTTTTTCGTTTTTAAGTCTTTTTTTTTGATGGGGACCATTTTTAAAGTCTTTATTGAATTTGTTACACTATTGCTTCTGTATTATGTTTTGGTTTTTTGGCCGGGAGGCATGTGGGATCTTAGCTCCCAGACCAGGGATCGAACCTGCACCCCCTGCATTGGAAGGTGAAGTCTTAACCACTGGACCACCAGGGAAGTCCCTGACCCAAGAGACTTTGTGATTTACCTTGCTTGGGAATTCCAGGGATATCTTCAAAGGTGAGGGTCCGTAGTGAAGGTCTCCAGAATGCATATGACTCCACAAGGGCTTCCAAACCCATTCTAAATGGAAGGGTCAGGATGGGGGTGAACACAAGAAGCTCAGTTAGGAGCAGTTGGAGTTTGCAGCCATAATAAGCAGCTCAGAAAACACCGCTGCTGTTGACAGTGGCCCCCCACATTGGCAGGTGAGGAGCTTGGCACAAACAGAAAGAGAAATGGTTCAGAGATGAGCTAGCATTCTGTCACCAGGAGCACAAGAGGATGGAATCCACCCAGGATGGCCTGTTAACGTTCTCAGAAAACTTAGCTGATCTCAGGGGATAAAAAGCTGTACCCTTGTACCAGGAAGTTGGGGTGGAGAGAGTCCATCCTAGCTGCCGTGAGTCCACGGCTTTGCTGTGATCTGGAGCTCATCCTCTCTCCCTGTTACACCACTCTCCCTCTGCTGCGGAGAGCTCTGCCACAAAAGCACGCCCCGTAGAGGCATTTCTATCCGGCATCCGGTGCCTCGGCAGCCAGCGGAGAAGAGCACTCATCCTAAGAAAACTGACTTCTCTCTCAGAGGCATGATCACCACACGCAGGGCAGCCAGGGCGGGCTCTGGGGAAGAGGGGGCAGCCCTGGCTTCTCAGCCCAGCCTGGAGGATGATCCCAGGAAGGTGATCTCACGGGGCGCTACGGTATCTGGAGCTAGTATCAGCACCAGACATTATTTTAAAGCCCCTACACACACTTAATGAATGGACACTTAGAGAGACAGGATAACTTCATTATGGGCTACTTACATGGATACGTGTATGTTTTAAAACAAGGGTGACTACTCTAAATACATAATAAATGTATGTACCTCCTACCGTAAGTGATTCAGATACCACTTCCATACATCAGATAACTAAGTCCTCTAGGTCATAGAAATGAGGCCCTTCACTCAACTAGCACATTCTCAAGGCCTCACCAACTATTTCCTCAATCATCTCAGTGCTAAGCAATTTGTTAATCTAGGTAACATTGTGCTTTTCATGAAATATATAGCTCCACTGTAGGAAGTGTCTGATTCCTGAGTGTCAAACAGCACACGAACACCTCTTGTGATTGTCAGATACAGTTTTATTTAATACAGATAATCTGTATTTAATGCTGATATTAAAGACAGGGTCTATCTTTAATAGCTTAGACTCCACGTGTTACTTTCCCTCCATCCCCAAGTCATGAGCTATGAACTAAGACTAGAGAAAACCGCCTCACAGAGTCACACCCCCTGTACAACATGGCGAGAGCTCTCTAAAGACCCATGGTAAGTGACCTGTGCGTGCAGCTAAAACCATCTTCCGCCGCTTGCCCTGGGCTGCCCTGAGCATGAAGGACAGAGTCTGTCTTCGGATGGAATCAGTGTGCCCCAGAGAGAGGACTATTTTGTGGTAAGGACACTGGATTGGAGATCAGGAGAACTGGGTTGTAACTACAACCCACTAACCTTGAGTAAATGTTTGAAGCTCCCTGGACTGCAGTTTCCCACAAAGTGAGGACTGGAGTACAAAGCTTTAAACCCTCTCCTAGCTCTAAAGTTCTTTACCACGAAGTGATTTTTTTTCCAAACGAGACATGCTATCTGTGGCTGACTACAAACCAGATCCAAGACCACTCTACTCAGCAATATTTTATGTACATTAAAGTATTGACTGGGGAGAAGGTTGGCAGCCTGGTCAGTCCCAAAGCCCCACATGACCTGCAGGTTTCATTTAATACTCAACTTATGAACGCTGGGTGCTGTTGAGCTGATTGCTCTATTTTTAGCTTGTACTAATACTCAATTTTTATGACTTTCTAGAAACAAGCTTTTTTAAGCTAAAGAAGTTAGGACACAGTTTTGTATAAACTGCTTTGTGAAACCGCATAGATGAGTTTTCGTAATTGTAGTTTTAAATATTCAGGATACCAAAGTAGTCCTGGAGTGACCTCAAGGGGAATTTACAAAGAGGTAGGTCCTGAGCATCGATGGGACCTAGAAATTTATGAGCTGTGGAGATGACCATCAGTGCCTTATTTGCTTTAGCAGTGTAAACTGTATGATGCTTCAAATACAAACCCACAGACCAAATTTTTAGGGAGAAGTTATTGATCCTCACAAATATATAACCCTAAGCTGTAAAGGGATGCTCTGAAGGTGACAGATCTACATGCGATCTGATTTGGACCTATTGATATTTTTCTTGAAGCTGTTGTTTCACACTGCAAGTTCTAGAAAGGATTTCAGATATTTTGCAGGAAACAGTTATAAAATATTTATTAGCTGAATCTGGACATTTTTTTTAAAAAGCCTTCATTTTCTCCAGTAATGGAGACTTTTTCCCATCTAGTTAAAGAAAAGATAAAAGACACCTCCTGCAGGAGTGTAGCCAAGACGGTAATTTATACAAGATGCTTTTGAACAATTTCCACATTTTATCACCTCGCTAATTTATGCTATCAAATGGCCAAGTTTATTTAGTAAAATGGTTATGTTTTTCCTGAAGTATTTAAAGAGAAGAAATTTTTGTACCTTCCTGAGTAAAACATTTTATAGGGTCAACCGTAAGGCCTAACTGAAGAATGAAACTATTCTCAGCACATAAATTCTCCTTCACGTAACAAATGTCTTGCAGGAGAGCTTTTAAGGGCTGAAGCTACTGATTCCTATAAAATAGGCTGCAGAACCATAAATAGCCAGGAGGGTATAATTTTTAATTCAATTGTTTTATAAAGTTAAAAAAAATCACAAGTCCAAGTTTCTTTCTTGCCCTGCATAATTTGTTTATTTCATGTCTAGGGAAAAATAAAAACAGAATGTGTATTAAAAAGCAGTAACAACAGTGCAAGAAAACTGGGAGTATTAAAGAAATATTTTGAATTTTTTCTCATGGGCTTTTTTCTCTATCAATATATGAAAACATATCACCCCTCCCCCAAGTCCTCAGCAGCAACGCACCTTCCTGGTCTTACAGATAACTTTCTTTTTAAAGGAAAATAATACATAAGTTAGAAATCTTTAAAGCTGACCAAATTCTCTCTTTTCATTATAAGTGTCTTTTGCATTTATCAGTGGAAAATGTTAAAATCAGATTTTTTTAAAACTGGAAATACTGGTCCATAGATATTTAGCATTCCAAAATGGGCACTGAAGAGCTTTTCTGTGATAAGCAGAAGTCATTTAAATGAGAAAAAAAGTGAAACTATTCATTTCACTAACAAGAAAGCTATGTATAAGTTCAACATGTTTTTCCTATACTATGATATTGTTTAAAGATTTGGAGTAAAATAAAAATTTAAAATTTTAACAACCTTTAAAAAGTGTTAAAACATAATTTATTATTTTTTGCGTGTCGATTAAAAACTTTAAAAGGTTTAGAGTCAGGCAATAAACAGCAAGCACCATGGATGCCATGCTTATATACTCCTGAAACAGCCAAAGGGAAGAAAAAATTTCTATCAAACCTAGCATTTGACCTCATGGTACCAAACAAGAGACTTAGTGGTTTATTTTCACCAATGCCTCTGAGTTTTTTTCACTGATCAAATTTTTAAAAACTAACGTCTTTTCATTGTGCTGACTTATCTAGAATTCTTCCTGAAACCTTGTAATATGTATCTTATCATCTCACTTCTACTTATAGGCTTATCCACTATGACTACTACCCAAAATACACCTTTAAAAATATGTTTAAAGTTATTGCTTCAAAAACAAACTGACAGTAATGTGCAACATGATAAATATAATGAACACTGCTGTATATTATAGAGGAAAGTTATTAAGAGAGGAAATCTTAAGAGTTCTCATCACAAGGAAAAAAATTGTTTTTCTATTTCTTTAATTTTGTATCTATATGAGATGATGGATGTTCACTAAACTTATTGAGGTCATAATTTCATGATGTATGTAAGTCAAATCATTATGCAGTACACCTTAAACTTAGGCATGCTGTATGTCAATTGCATCTCAATAAAAGTGGAAGAAAAAAAAAAGACTGCATACAAGCCATGTGACCCCCCCCAATGTCAACAGCAGTGAGGTCTTTGCTAGAGCCATCCTACAGGAGAGCCTGGACTTAGTTCCTGGATGTATGATCTCAAGCCTAAATGCTGCCCTCCTGGAGTTTCAGTGAGTTTTAATAAATTTATTCTCTGCTTTAAAAAAAAAAAAGAACTGAAAGAAATTCAAGGGTCATAAATAGATACATACTCTTCGGCTATAACCAAAACCACAAGAAGATTCCATCAAAGTATTTGGCAAGGTAGAAAAGGAGTCATCCCAGGGGCTTCCTTCAGTCACCTTACCAGTGACCACCCCAGTTACTAGATTATTCAACTTTCAGAAACTCCTCTGAAAAGCAAAGTTAACCATGAGCTAATGCAACATAACAAAAGCCAAGCAAAGTTTTTCTGCACATGGAAAGAGACATCTAAAATGACAGAATCATCTCAATACAGCAGACAATGTATAGTAGGAATACCTGCAAATCTTCCTACAGAGTGAAGCCCTGTTATTAGTCAGTCTTGTTGATCTGCCTGCGCTAAGTTTAAGGCTTAGGGCAGGTGTTTAAATGAATCATTGCATATGAAGATGAAATCAAGTCTTTCTGCAAGCATTGGAGTTTATTCTGAGAAAAGGTCTCTGTCTACACTACCTTGCCCAGCTAATCAGCTGAAAGAACTAAAAGTCTGCACTACTGCTTGATTGTTTTCTCTCTACAATTTAAAGTGAAATTGTTCCTAAAATAAGATAATCGGGGATTTTGACCTCATGTAGACACCGCCTACCAATACCAAGTTTTCAAGAAGTATTTCTGGAGTAAAGTGATAAAAAATGTCTCAAATACTTTTTAAAAACAAAGTGCTTTTAAAAACATTTAAGTCGAAGTCTTACCCTGAAAGGGCATCTGGAGAACGTTAGTCTATTATTACTATCAACAGTTATTTTAGAAAACGTTGCACTGAACTGTATTGGGATAGAATCATATCAATAAATTCAAAAACTCTTGGCACACAGACTAGGGTGGTCTGCTTTTTGATAAAAAGTAATAGAGTGGAATTCATTATTGTAGCTCTCCCACTTAGTACAAACACCATAAAACACGACACAGAAAAAATAAACAAGTGTGTGGCTGTCAGTAGAGCCAAGACAAATTTGGAAACCAAAGAACATCAGCTGTCTTGGCAGTGAGGAGTAGTCTCATATTCTAGTTGGAAATCTGAGTGAACAAGAGTCTGTCCTATTTCGAAGACAGATCAATACATAATTGTGACATCACTAAGCAAATTCTAAACCAAGAGCAGATGCAGAGAGTATTTTGATTTGGGATATTAAAGCCCCTGGATCTTGAGGGGCAGGTTTCCACAAGGCCCCTTCAGAGGCAGCATGCACTGTACACCCTGAGAACTTCCGTTTTCACCCCAGCATTTCACATCAATATTAATCTTAGAAATGGGCAAAATGCCACACCCAAAATAAGTTACATCCAAGGCTCAATGATATTAGTAAATTTAAATCCTCATCAGAAGTGATTTCAAAACCATGTCAGTAAATTTAATTGTTTACTTTGTAATGGAAAGTTCACAATAAAAAATCAAATATATTTATCACAGCCAGAATGTTTTTCACTAAGGCTCACCTGTTACGCCCAGAGTCTCGGAAGCCTTTGGCAAAGGGATTCCTATCTATCTTCAGGCGAGTAATCTGCAGAGCAGAAAAAAAAAATCACATCAAGTCTTATTATAAATGCCAAGGAAGGTTATTAAAAATGGAAATGATGGAAGAACTATAAGTAACTCCAAAATTAACTGTCAGAAGATGTACTGTGTTCTTCCCTGTTTCTCAGGTATTTTATTATATTAGTAGCAAAGCTACATGAAAATTTCAGAAATCATCTAGACATTCATTTGCTATGAAAAGGACATTCCCCCGCCTCTGTTCAAGCTCTGTAATAGATAAAGTTTGCTTTGCTTTTAATATCCCTGGAGAAGGAGATTCTGAATCATCTGTTGATAATTTGCCCTTTGTTTGACAATCTCTCTAAACTAAAGTTCTTCCCTTTATTAACGCTGTGACATGTGTCTGTTTCTCTTGCAGTAGTGGTGATGCGGAGCAGCTAATATCCAGCTTCTATTTAACAGACATTTATACGCTCGAATGTTGTTAACCTTCTTCAGAAATAGGCAATATACATTCCTTTAACTTTGTCTCTCCTTGAATCATCTTTATGGCTCTCATCTCCTCTTTTATCTATGGATTCGTGACCTGGTCAGAGCACTACAGTGAATGTCTAACCAGAGGTAACCATGACTTGAAGGTTCTAATGGGATTCAATCTTATATATGTAGGAGAAATAAATAATGGCTTCATTTTAACTACAGTTGTAATTTGTTGACTCACAACCAGATTTTTGCCCAGGAAGACCCCAAGATTTGAGGGAAACATTTTTGCAAGTGGTCTAATCGTCTCCATTAAAAACAACTTTTTGTAGTCATACCATCCTGAAATTGACACTAGTAAACAACGTCCCATTTGTTTCTTACCAGATCTCCACTTTGCCCAAAGGAGTTAACAGCCTATTTTCTAAGAAGCACATCGTGCTTTGTTTTCTGTGTTCCCTGGTTTAGTGGAATCTCCAAAGTTAATGAACATCCTTCTTTCTTATTGTGCCATTTTGGCCAAGGACAAACGAACACTGCTGGACGACACTAAGGCAAAGAAAGGCACCCTTGGAAAGTCGTCCGCAATCCCCCTATATTATGCTGTGTATGCTCTCAACCGTCTGCCAATCAGCCATGCAACACCTGAGGTAGGTGTACTCCATATGCTACTGTCTTAGTGTGTGGATAAAACTACATTATAAATGAGATAATGTAAGAGTCTGCTAAGTAATTCACCATGTCTGCCACTCTGCCATTGAAAGAATTCTTTATAATTCATTATAGCTCAATTATCTGTTCATTTAAATCATGTTTAAAGAACATTTAATAACTTAAGTGTTCATTTAAAATAGTATTTTAAAAAAGAGTACATATTTATATAATGGTGCCTTGTCTAAATATAGGTTTTTCACAATTACTATTATAATGATTTTTTATTGCTGACATCACATCTGTTGAGTGCATACCATGTATGCTGTAATATGAGTTTTGTGCATATTATTTTATTGAATTCTCATAGCAACTTAGATGTAGTTATTATCCCAATTTTATGTTTCTTTTACACTGGGTTAAGTTTCCTATGATCATAAGGTTAACTGGCCGTAGAACTGGGCTAGCACCCCAGGCTTTAGAGCCCACGCTGGTAGCCACCAAGCATGGGCTGCTTACCAATTTTCCAAAAGTTCTTCAAAATGGCAGCCAGGAAGTTTAAAAAAATGAACATGGTTTTTCATCATCAATTTTCTTTTCTTCTAATTTTTCCATCCTCTTAATTGATTTGTCAACATTAGTGAATTGGTGTTAGTCACCAACATGTACCAAAAGCCCACTGCAGCTCGTTTATTGTATCACAGAGGCTAGTAGAAAATACACTTTTAACACAGTTAATTGGGTACGTTGGAGAGAGACTGACAGACAGACAGACAGAGAAAAAAGATGAACTGGGTAACAAATGCCTCTGCTCTTTTCTCTCCATGCATTATATTTTTCCTTTAATAAAAAACATTTTCTACACCTGACATATTTTAAGAATATCTTCCTAATTATCTCCAGCCCTTGCGGGCCTGTCACTTTTGCAGCCTCTCCCGCTGCGGAGCCCAGCCTCCAGACATGCAGGCTCAGCGGCCATGGCTCACGGGCCCAGCTGCTCCGCGGAATGTGGGATCTCCCCGGACCGGGGTACAAACCTGTGTCCCCTGCATCGGCAGGCGGACTCTCAACCACTGCGCCACCAGGGAAGCCCTCTCCAGCCCTTTTAAAGGTTAATTTCATGTTCCCTCCCAAAAACCTGTATAGAAGTGTGACAACGTGAGTATGAGAGGACAGGACAGCCTGGGCTGTGGGACAGGTGTCGTCACATGGACGAGAACAGATGAGCCTCTCAGCCCTAAAGGAGGACGCACAGGACAGGGCCCAAATCTCCTAAGAAGCTTTAAAACAACAGAAAACACAACAGAGAGTTTATAAAGCCTAAAATTGTTAACTGAGATGTATATAAATGTAAAGAGAAGTGGAAACCTAAAATAATTCTGCTGACCGTTGAAATTTTAAAAAAATCTACCACAGACCACATCAGCCTCAACTCCATCGCTATTTCTTATGAAAACTGTCCAGAATTGCATGGATCAAATAATTGCCTCAATTCAGTTATCCACCTGCTTGACACAGCCTTAAAGAAGTACATATACTTACTCATATAGAAAAGAAGTTTTTCACTTTTCAAATTATTTCCAATTTTATGAAAGGATTACTCCATACTCGCTCATCTCTCAGACTATATAAGCATATGCATCACCCTCTATCACAATTAAAGCATATCTTGAAAGAAATAGCCCTTTTGTATATATATACTAAAATGACTGCATAGGATAAATGCTTCTGAAATATTTCCCATAATATATGGATGGTAGCTTTAAAATAAAGTGAGCTGTCAAATCCCATGCCCTGTGACGTAACTCACTTTCATATCCTACATGTCTATTTCCTAGTCAATACACATGCTTTCTAATTTTAATTATGACATCAGGATTCAATGTCTCAAAATGGAAAGTAAACCTACACGGCCAGTCATGAGACACACTCTGGTCTGAAGAAATCCTCACTAGAGTAGCTTTACATGAGGAATAATGGATAAATAATTGTTATTACAATACATATATATTCTGGATGGCAAATGCTTTATGACAATTCATAACATTTAGATACAGTGAAAAGAAGAGCTAGCTTTCAATCTGCACATGAAATTAAACGGCTAGAAAGATCCCAATTCTGAGAACAGTACCTGCTGGTTCTGATAGGCGGTGACAGTGGTGAAAACAGTTTCTGGAAAGGAGAATGCCTTCACTCCCTCCCCACATGGAACAGGCTTGATGGGAGAAAGATCATCCCCACAGTCTTTACGGATGACATGGACTCGCGGTTGGTATTTGTGCATAGAATGAAGAATAATCTATGTCAAGGAAAGAGAAGCCAAATTTGTCAGCAACTTCTGCCTTGACTAAATCTTTAACGTGCAAAATGAATCCCAGTTGGAAATAAAAATATCCAAGGCTCTGAAAGTGCCAATTTAATAAAGTATATCAAAATTGGACTGAGACTGCTAGGAAGCCGTTTGCAAAGTGTGCATAAAAATACAAACGAAAAAAAGTAATCACTATTTTGGCAGAACCCTGTGTATAACCATACGAATGTAACATCAAATTTTCTGTTTCTGAAAACACAAGAATAAATTCATAAGCCTTTTATTTATAATGAGCCTAATGGAACACAGAGTCCAAGACAATAAAACTAAGAGTGAGACTGAAATGATTATTTGAATTCTACCACACCCATCCCCTAAAAATAAGTATTTGCACACCAAGGTTTTCTTCAGAAACATTTTTTCCCTTGTTGGTGACCACAACATGTCTATTCAAGGGCAAAGAGATTTTAAGGATACCCCAGGGTGTGACTTATGCGTGGCTCACAAAGTCTCTGGTTTGCCTGGAGAGCCCAGCGTCCGTGCTCCCATCATAACAAGGTTTCCAAAACCCAGATGCCTGGCGATGCAAAAGCTCTCAGACTCAGCTAGGGGAATCTGATGATATGGTTCAACTGCCTTCTGCCCAAAGACTCCACTTCTGAGAATTTATCCTAAGGAAATATTCCAAATCCAGAAAAGCGTTTCATATACAAAGATGTGCAGCGCACCATTTACAACAGTGGAAAAACTATAAACCACTGACATGAGTAGACTGGTTAGGTAAATGAAAGTCCACACAGTGGGATACAACATTATTCAGCCATTACTAACGCTTTTAGGACATCTTTAACCACATAATGAAACGCTTCTTTTTAAATCTTAAATTAGAATAAAGGATCCAAGTTGTTTTTCAACTTATCATAACTACATAAAAGTAGACAGTAAAAAGGACCCATACAAAGATATGAAGAGTGGTCACAGCTCTGGATGATGGAATTGTGCGTGAATGTTTTCTTCTTCTTTATACGTTTTATACTGTCAAGGTTGAGCAGGTGGGGTAAAGAAATAGCCCTAACCCTCTATGCCTACTTTCTGGAGATCAGCACGGTGCTTTGTGACCACCTAGAGGGGTGTGATAGGGACCAGGTGGAGGGAGACGCAAGAGGGAGGGGATATGGGAATATATGTATACATTTAGCTGATTCACTTTGTTATACAGCAGAAAGTAACACAACATTGTAAAGCCATTATACTCCAATAGAGACGTTAATAAATAAATAAATAAATGCAATGTGTGATTCTGGATTGGAACCCAGACAGGAAAAAACAGTACTCAAAAGATATTATTGTGACAGCTGGAAATTTTTGAATATGGACTGTGTATTAAAAATAGTATATGTCGGGCTTCCCTGGTGGCACAGTGGTTGAGGGTCCGCCTGCCGATGCAGGGGACACGGGTTTGTGCCCCGGTCCGGGAGGATCCCACATGCTGCGGAGTGGCTCGGCCCGCCCGTGAGCCATGGCCGCTGAGCCTGCGCGTCCGGAGCCTGTGCTCCGCAACGGGAGAGGCCACAACAGTGAGAGGCCCGCGTACCGCAAAAAAAAAAAAAAAAAAAAAAAAATTGTATATGTCAATGATTAAAAAAAAAAAAGAAACAGCCCTATCCAATGGGATTTTCTATTTGCTGCCAGGAATCCAAATTAATATATTCACTAATGAGTTTAGTTAATGAATCTATATGTTTCCTGAGCTATACAATTTGAATTCCGGTTTTGAGGAGTTAGGAGTTTGGAGAAATGCTTAAACAAAGGTCTGGGAAAAACACAGTGGTTGGTTGACCTGCCTCATGTTTTTCAGGATGTGCGCAGTTTAAATAAGCCACATTCAGAATCACTGGTCAGCCCAAACACAAATAGCCCTGTACCTGTAGAGTGTGTTTGCTGCCCCCAAAGGATGTCTTTACACTCTGTTATTAACCAACAGTTTTGGGGTTTTTTTAACCCTAAAATTTTCTTTCTATCAGTGGAGGAAATGCCTGGATAGCAGATCTAATGATGGGACCCACCAGACCTTCCTGATGGAACAATAGCATGAGTCTGAGGAAAGGACAAGAGGGGACAATAGCCTTCATCATCACCCAGGGACACACAACGCAAATCAGCAACCTCTGGAAAAGTCTGTTTCCAGGTTTAGAAAAGGACAGAATTTCAACTAACTCATTCATGGCTCACAAAATCAGTTTAAAGTGTTGCAACTGGAAATTTTAAAAATAAGTAAAATTAGCAAATAAAGCAGAAAAATAGAGTGTGCTGCTTGTAGTAAGAATAGATACTGTTTTCCAAAACACTGTCTGCTTTCTGTGTGTGTGTGTGTGTGTGTGTGTGTGTGTGTGTGTGTGTGTGTACACTAAGTCTAACATGAAATGTATGTCTGGCTGTGAGTCAGGTAAAAAGTATGAAAAAGCAAGATTTAATTCCAATGATTAGCAAATTCCAGAGCAGACTAAAAATTGGAAAAAGCCACTTTACATTAAACAAACAAAAATACAGTGCATGGCCAAGAAGACGAGAGTGAACTGGCTTGTAGTGAAGGAAACAAAAATTCATTTGGGTTTCTGTTTACTAGTCAATGAAAAGTGGGTTCTTGTTTTATAAAGTCTTTGTTCTCTCAAGCAGATTTCTCTGTATAGCTATATACACTTTAATTTCATTTATTTGTTTATATCCTTACGAAATCTCCAAAATGACTTAAGGTGGGGTATACTGGGGTAGGGTACAGAAATAGATGAGGCATGCCTATGTTTGCACATTAAAGGGTAACTGCCAATAGCAACCTGAAAATTATTCAAGGAAAATAATATACTTTCAATATGATCTATAGGAATATAGTATATCCCTGGAAATTTTAAGAGAATGCTAAACGAGCCTTAGTTATTCTCATAAAATAGCATGATTTGCTTTTTTTTTTCCATTATTTGCTTTTTAATGAACTATCAAAGTTATAATGACAAGTGTTCAAGAATATTTTTTTAACATCTTTATTGGAGTATAATTGATTTACAGTGGTGTGTTAGTTTCTGCTTTATAACAAAATGAATCAGTTATACATATACATATGTTCCCATATCTCTTCCCTCTTGCATCTCCCTCCCTCCCACCCCCCCATCCCACCCCTCCAGGTGGTCACAAAGCACCGAGCTGATCTCCCTGTGCTATGTGGCTGCTTCCCACTAGCTATCTACCTTACGTTTGGTGGTGTATATATGTCCATGTCTCTCTCTCGCTTTGTCCCAGCTTCCCCTTCCCCCTCCCCATATCCTCAAGTCCATGCTCTAGTAGGTCTGTGTCTTTATTCCCATCTTACCCCTAGGTTCTTCATGACATTTTTTTTTCTTAGATTCCATATATATGTGTTAGCATACGGTATTTGTTTTTCTTTCTGACTTACTTCACTCTGTATGACAGACTCCAGATCCATCCACCTCACTACAAATAACTCAGTTTTGTTTCTTTTAATGGCTGAGTAATATTCCATTGTATATATGTGCCACATCTTCTTTATCCATTCATCAAGAATATTTTGCTTATTTAATAGAACAAGTAGAACAAGGAGAACCACTGGCCTTATAAACAAGGAGACCACAATGATAGTGCCCATTTCTGAAACTCAGATAATTATAACTGATCTGCATGTTCCGTGCTCTCTGTTCTGTTCAGATGGAGGCTGTTTTTTCTTTGGGGCATTACCTAGTAGCATAGATAGTCACATGGACCTCTGTCCATAAACACGGGGTGCTTTCCCACGTGAAGGTTAATACAGTTTTTTCCCACATTAAAGATACTAGGTTTGAGTCAAAAGAAGCACGATGTTACGTATTTCTGATCTGATGGGCCTTAAGTGCCTGTAGTTTGACAGATACACCACCTGTCCCTCACAAAACAGCTCAACAGGGAAACACTACCTGCTGACTCTGGAAATTTTCTACATGACCTAAATGCCAGTGTTGGAACAAGTCAAGCAAAGGACCAAGAAGGAGCAGATAACAAAAACCTGGCTCCCTGCATTTTTGGTGATACCAGATGCAGACTTGCTTTCAATGGTAGGGATCAGGGTAGGTACACAGGGTCGCAAGCTCCATAGCAAAGTGGCCTGGGTTTTGTTTCAAGTGTGATGCTGTGCCCTTACAAATATGGACTTTCAAATTCATCAGCTCATTTGAGTCACTCAAAATTCTCTGGTTCCGATATAACCCGTGAGAGAACCAAGGCCCAGAGAGTCAAAGTTTTTTTGCTTATGAACCTTAGCCCTCTAAGCAATGGCAAGTTCTTTCCATCAGGGAGATCTAGCAATCTCCCCTGTGACCTCTTGCTTCCCCTTCTGATTCTCGAGCAGAAATGGGAAGAGGGTGAGGACAAACTCAGAGCTAGGGTGACTGTATCAGTGAATCCTCAGCAGCTGGAAGAACAGACCCTCCGACAAGTTTCCTGGCTGTAGATGCCTGACTGTGCTTCCTTCCAAAGTACACCAGCACTGTGGGTACAAGTCCTGCCCTGGTTAAAGGTGCACCATTACCTTAGATATAGAATTACCTTAGATATAGAATTATCTAATTCTGCAGGGAAATGTTCACCTGAATGTTTCCCTCCAGACAGCAAATTCCAAGTGAAACATGCACATAATGAGAAGGAAATACCCCACCCAAGCATGCTGACCATCTGCTCCCAGGTAATCCAAGAATCAGTCTTGGTTTGTATAGAATCCAAGACAAAGCTGACTACGGTCTCCCCAAAGGGCAAGTAGGGATTATAAAGTCTTCACAACATTCAAGATTAGCTGTGGAGATTGAAGTAGGTCAGAAAGAGAAAAACAAATACCGTATGTTAACACATATATATATATATGGAATCTAAAAAAAAAAAAAAAGGTCTGAAGAACGTAGGGGCAGGACAGGAATAAAGACACAGACGTAGAGAATGGACTTGAGGACACGGGGAGGGGGAAGCGTAAACTGAGACGAAGTGAGAGAGTGGCATGGGTATATATACACTACCAAATGTAAAATAGATAGCTAGTGGGAAGCAGCCACATAGCACAGGGAGATCAGCTCGGTGCTTTGTGACCACCTAGAGGGGTGGGATAAGGAGGGTGGGAGGGAGACGCAAGAGGGAGGAGATATGGGGACATATGTATATGTATAGCTGATTCACTTTGTCATAAAGCACAAACTAACACATTGTAAAGCAATTATACTCCAATAAAGATGTTAAAAAAAGACATACATGTGTAGTCCTAAAAATTATAAGATTAATTTTTCTTTAATAAAAAGTTGACACGCTAAACAGAAAAAAAAAAAAACAGATTAGCTGTGGAGTGGTGGGACGTTTCTACATCTCTAGATTCTCACCAGTATTCCTCTCTAAACAATTCTTGGTGTTTGGAAAGATGAAAAATCACTTTGGGGAAAATCACAATGGCACATAATCTCATGTGCAGCCCTAGGTCCACTCACAGCCCTGTGACAATTTGTTTCCTCCAATCTCTCTGTGTTTCATAAAAGTCCCAGGTCTACATGGAGTTCTCAAGTCACCATGTTGAACACTTGTACATCTTTAGCCGACTAAAACTGGGAACTGAGAGGACAAAAAGTAGGAAACCAATTTAGAAAACAAATTACCTCGCATTTGAATCTACAGCTTGATTGGTTAGAGATTAGTGTCACTTCCTTTAGAATTGGGGGGTGGGGAGGCTCAACTGTATGAGGGCAGAGAGGTGAGAGTCCCTGAGAGGTCTCTGCATCAGGAAAGGGACTGCTGAGTTAGTCCCATCACAATGGTACTGCTGTCTTCTCAGACGCTGAATCACATCAGCAATAGAATAAGAAATGACTTCCTAATCTCTAATCTAACCTTATTTAGGGTCACCAAACTGAGCAAAGAAACACAGCAGACACCTTCTTCACAGGGCCTTCCCAATGTCTCCTGGCTGGAACAATATGGTAGCTGCACTGCTGTGCGCTGACATCACGATCACCTGTGTGCCTGTCCTCTCTCCCCATCTAGGCTAGAAGATCACTGAAGGCAGAGACTATGGCTTCTTATCTCTTACTACATTTTACAAAGTCTTCAAAACTTTGTTTTTAAATAAAGAACAGAAAAGAGCATTTTCCCTCCTACCTTCTCCTCTAGTATCAAGCGATATGTACATTTTTACTATTTGCAAAGGCAATTTCCTCGCTTCCAAAATGCACAGGTACATATTATTCTCTCCCTATTCCCTGCACACACTAATTACTTTCCTTTATTAAAGTATTACATCCTGTCACAACCTTAAAAGAATTTTACTGGAAAATGACACACTTCTATAGATTGTGTCTGTTTTCTGCTATGTTTTTATTTTTTTAAGAGTGAAATGTTATAATTATTTAGGTATAAACAATTGTGGCTCAAGTTGCAATCTATTCTTTTGTATTTAAAACAAATGCTGTGTGATAACTAACGCTATGTGTCAACTTGGCTAGACCACGGTACCTAGATGTTTGGCCAAACACCAGTCTTGATGTCGTTGTGAAGGTACTTTTCAGTTGAGATTAACATTTAAATCAGTAGAGTAAATCAGATACCCTCCATAATGTGGGTGGGCCTTACCCAATCAGTTGAAAGACTTAAGAGAAAAAAGGTGGAGGTCCCCTGAGGAAGAGGAGATTCTGCTTCCAAACTGCCTCGAGGCTCAAGCTGCAACATCAGCTCTTCCCTGGGTCTTCAGCCTGCCCACCCACCCTGCAAATTTCACACCTACCAGCCACCACAATTGTGTGAGCCAGTTCCCTAAAACAAATTCCTCCTCTATCTCTATCTCTATCTCTATCTATCTATATACCTATAACTATATCTATACAGTCTGTGGGTTCTGTTTCTCTAGAGAATGCTGTTTTAAATAAAGTCTAGTGAAATTATGAAGTTAAAATCAGATGGATAAATTACTAGATCTATATCTAATTTTGTAGACATGGTAGATATTAGATATAAAGCCAGTAATTTGATCTGAAAGAATTTGAATTATAGAATGACTATATTTATTTAAATTATTTAAAGGAGTTTGTCCCGTATATATGACAGTGTATAGCTTTTAGACCCACTTATCTCTTTAAAAGATATATTCTCAAACTATAGAACTCAGAAAAGCAGGGTATGTTTAAGCTTTGAAAGCAGGTAACACTTACTGCCATTTATTTTAAAAATTTTTTACTGTAAAAAATATTAAAGACTCCTCAGTGGATGCACTGGCAAAATTTCACAGTTGGCTCCCTCAATGAGACAGAAGAAACTAGTGTTCTTTCATTGAAATCAAATGAAAAATAACTGTTACAACCTGACTGTGTATATACAGAAAAAATAGAAGAGAAGCAAAGTAATGCACTGAAGTACAGGGCATGAAGTGGGATTCAGAAATAAACTGTACACTGTTACTTTTCTGATTCTGGTTTAGAATATGAAAGGCAACAAATAAACAAAAGTACTGGCAGTTTGAGAGAGATGAGTCTTAAAAATCCAGATGCTGCATCTGTACCACAATGAAATTTGTACTTGAATGTCTTCATTAAGGTCAATTTGCTTAAGATATTATCTAGCAACTTACAAATCACATCCTGTCATCACTGTATTACTAGCTTATGACAGTTTGCATTTTTGTTTGAAAAGATTGGCCCATAAATATGCTATCTTCATGTCACCCCTTTGAGAAATGAACTAGTTGGTATTCCTTTTACGTACCATATATGCTCTTTAAAAGGCATTTCAATCCTGCTTCAGTCAAAACCCTCTCAAATAACAGAAACCTAATAGAAATGCTAGCATTGAGTGGAAATCAGCATGTATCCAGAGTTACTTATTTATTAAAATAATAAGGGTAGTCTTGCCTAGGAACAATACTGTGTAAAAATTAATAAAGTGTTAAAAATGACTATATTATTGAAATGGCTGGCTTTAGCATATATATCATTTTTCAGCAGTTTTAAGACGAAAAGGAATTATTACAACGTATTTGACACCTTAGATGTCATTACAAAACAATTGGGAGCTTGCAGGTGGAACACGCAAACAGCATAAGCCTGGGCTGTTATTGAGAAGCATGAGCTTCACTGGAGAAAGAACTGGATGCAGGCAGGACACAATAAATCATTATCACTGTTCACCCAAGTGCTAAGAATTCATATTCAGAGTATAATAATTGGCACCTCACGGGATTTCAAACAAATGTTTTGGCTAAAAATGGCTGCCTGAGGTTCTTTCATTCCAATACAAATGCAATATCTAGTTTTCCCTATTAAATGCTTCATAGAATACTCCGGCCACAGGCATAATCTCTGATGCAACTACAACCTAGATTTTGCGCAGACTGTGCACAGGCTAGTCAACCAGGAGAGGAATTTCATGATCTTAGAAAAGTTCATTTCCTTCAGGCAGGAACAGTACAGATACAGCCCACGCCATCCAATGGAGGCAAATTAGGGAGGCCATGTACTTACATGGCCTTGGTCATCCAGTTCGTTGTTGGTGAGCTTCAGCTTGTCGAAACTGATCACTTGTCTCATCCAAGTCTCCCCTGAGGCAGGCGAGTCTGGATGAATGTACACCCGGGGTGGCACAGGGGAATCAGCGTTGCCCGCCACCATCCATTTAGAGCTGTGGTAAACATACCTAGAAGGCAATGACAAGGCTCAGTTTGTGAACTGTTGCTTTCTTGGTATTTCCAACTCAGTAGACTCAGACAAAATCTGCACCCTTTAAAAAGTCTAAAATTTGACGATTTGCTCTTTACATTCAATGCATATAAAATAAGACTTCAAGCACTTTTTAAAAACTCTCTGAAGCAGTGATAACCTACTGACCACTCAAAGTGGTATGTTAAGGATTTAGTGAAAAATATGCACACTATTCCCACCATAAATGCAAGTGTTTTAATTTGGATGAGTCACACTTAAACACATTAGACATTCTGTCTGTATTCTGATGTTTTCCATTTTTCATCTGGATGTTCAATTGACATGAAGAAACTAAGTTCTCAATCTCTCCTTTAACGAAATCTCAAAAATACTTGAGAGTTATACCTTAAAGTGTCCCACTTTCTTTATCACTTCCCATTTTATGCTTATGTTCAAACTGATGAGATAGATGGTAGAAAGGCAAGGGGAAATTGTCAGAACTTTCAGTAAATTTATTTTCATAGGGAAAAAAGTTCCATCTATTATCATTTATAATTATTTTTTCTAACTCTATTACACTATAAACTGAGGATATTCTGTTTAATTTTAAAAGTTTGTAAAATCATAAAACATAGGCCTTTATCTCCTATATTTCTCTTTGTTTTGACTATTGTAAGAAAATTCTTTAAATTTTTTATACCACTAATTAAAATACACATCAAACTTTAAAAATTATGATATATCTAATTAACATTACCTTTCTAACTAAGAGACAAAACATCTTATTCTATTTGTGTATGTCAACTATATTGACTCTATAAAAATAGTCATTTAAATAACAATGTTTCAAGTAGTATATAAGACAATAATGTTTAATCTTATATTCAGACCATAATTTATTAATGTTAATTTAAAATACACTAATTCAAAAACTAGAAACTAGTATATGGATGATTGACTTAGAAAAGGGTAGAAAATGAAATTATATACTTCGATGTTTTTCTTCCATTTAAAATATGGCATACAATTTAAAGCAACAATTTACAAATAGTCTCAGAGAATTCTACCAGTATATATGCAAATTTCTTTTTAAAATAGCATGAAACAGTTTCATAATATCTCTGGTGAGGCTCACTGTTTCAATATGGTCACACATTTCATTCTCTTTTGAGTTCAATATGCCTTCTAGTCTTTAATTCCTTTTCTTGGGAAAAAATACACTATCACAAAATAAAGAATAATAATAGAGACAATTCCCCTTAATTGATATAGTGCAATTTCAATAAATAAGCTCCTAAGTGCATGGCCTTTTGTGAGTATTAATTTTACATTCTAATAAATCACAATCACTTTTCATTTCACCAAATACCATTCTTTGATAGCAGAGAATAAGCCAAAAATATTTGTTTCTACCATTGTTGAAAAAGTTGGAAAATAAAATGCAAATCTTAGAAATGCAAGAAAAGCAGCACAATGAATATAGAGCTATTGCCAAAATAAATAGAGTGATATGCTCTGTCAAAACCTTGAAAAAGTATGCATATTGAATAGTTCAAAAATCCACACCCACTAAGAGAATAAATGCTACATGTTACATATTCTTTGTGAAACATTCTCAACACAAATGCTAAAAACAATTTTTTTCTTGAGAAGCAATATAAGTGAAAGCAAATTTATGTTTTATAATTTGACCTTTTATAATATGGTATCTTAATACTTGAAATTTTTCTTGCTTTATGTGTGAATAATAAGGATCAGTTAAGTAAAATAAAGCATCCAAAATATATGGAAGAGATCTGGAGAAAGAAATAGAAGACAAACTTAGAAGAAAAAGGAATAATTTCTAAGTTCATTAGAATTACATTGTCTTCCTAAGGGCAAGACCCAAATTAGAATATGGATTTTAAACCAAGTAAACTTAAAGAATAAACTTCAATGCCTTCTAGCTTCTATCATGTAGTAGATAATTTTAGCAAAGCTCCCTAATGAATTATTTAATTAAAATAAGGGATACAACTTTAAAGAGTAATAAAAACCAAATCTGATTTCATTTAAAAACTTACTAAATGCCCTAGCTGTTTATTTAAAAGACAGAAACAAAGAAATTTAAAGCAGCATCTTCCGATTTTCCACTCAGAATTTCCTTTTTTAAATGTTAGCATTTTTTAAAACATCTTTATTGGAGTATAATTGCTTTACAATGGTGTGTTAGTTTCTGCTTTATAACAAAGTGAATCAGTTCAGCTCCTCAGTAAAATAAAAAGAATTGCCATTGACGACTGTTGATTTGCTTACTTGCAGAAGGAAAAGCAAAGGTTGGTTTGATACTGAAGAAAGTATCTTTTCCAACTTTACTTGATATCTAGATAAATATATTCTCTCAAAATCCAAACACTACAAAACTTTTAAAAACTTACTGTGTTAACTACCAGCCAAAAAAACAACAGTGAAGTAACAAATTCATTGCCAGCTTAAAGATGTCTTAATATAGTAATGAATTGAGAATTTTTTTTCTAAATTGTAAAATATCTTCAATAATTTTCTCAAATTAAAGGGAAAAAAGCCTGTGAAGAAGCCTATGATTTTGTATGTAACACAATAAAGGGAAATTATTTAAATGTCCAAAAAATCACGAAGAAAATGAAACAATTTGTTAACTATTATGTATATCTACAAACTTGACTCAACATTTTGTCTCAAAATCCTAATCAAAATGTAAATCAACATTAAAGTCACATTTAGTTTAGCAACACTAAACTGACCCCTTATTAAAATTCCTCAACACTTAAAGACATTTCTGTATCTACTAAAAGCAAAACAAAATTTTTTTTCACATTTATTGTAAGAGAAGGCACCATCTAGACTACTGGAAGTGACAGGGTTTGGATCATGGATCTGATAATTCTACAGGCTTCTGGAAACAAATATCATAATCAGCACAGATTAAATAGGTGTATCCTGTAAAATCCCAGCGTTTTCTTATCCTCTGTATCCATCTGATCACTGTACCTGTATCTTTTGTTGTCCACTGGCACAATATCCATGGCAATGTAATATTGCTGGTGAGGATCTAATCCTGATATCTTCACTCTCATTGCTGGAAACATGCGCCTATGTATAAGGGAGGGGAGGAAAGATGGTTTGGGTTCTGTTTTTGTTTATGATTACACTTGGAGAATGAATAAGCAAAGAAAACTCTCGAATCTGTATTTTTCACATGGAAAAACTTATAACATTCACTTTGGTAATGTAATTCAAAGAATCTGAACACAGGACGTATCAAAACTGAATCATTTAAATGTCATTTGTCCCTGTACTTGCATTCCATGTTTACTGAAATGTCAGTATAGCTAAAAGCCAAAAAAAAAAAAAAAAAAACTGTACACTGAAGAAATAATGGCACAGAAAGCACTTTATTTTTTAAACAAAATTTGGTAAGCAGATTAACTTTAATAATACAAATAATAAAGTGTTCCAAATGGTAGAAATAGAAATTTTGAATTTCTAAAAGTGATAAAATATATTATAATGTGAAATTTAAAAAGGGTTATAAAAAAAAAAAGCACAAGGAGCCAATGTGCCACGCCATAACCAAACAATATGTTCTTTATTGAGACAGGACTTCCTGTCTGCAGCATGGTAAAGGTGAAGTGCAAAAGTTGCTCTAAATTTGAAAGGTATAGTAAAACTTCTTTATTGAAAGCAGAAACTAAACACAATGTATATTTGCCAAATCATTCCTTCCCCCACCATACCCTGAAAACACTTTCTTATTTAACCACACTTACTCTAAATTTGCTAATTAAAATAAATGAAAATCCACATTTCTCTTGGCTTCCCAGAGATGCATATAAAAGGAGATGCTAAAATAAACGCACCTATCTTTTAAAAAGGGCACAGCAGCAAGGAATACAGCAGCAAATTATTGTATATAAAAAAACAAATAAAGCAGTTCTCTTAAAAAAAAAAAAAACTTTCATCGAATGATTTATGTCTAGGACCCTTCCGGTTAATCTAATTTTTGCTAATTTAACCTTCTAACAGAAATTTTAGTACTGTTATTTACCAGAAATGTTTCCTATAACAATAAAGCCATTAAAGACCACTTCCAGAGAAAAGAAAGTCCATTATTCCTAACTAGGCATGAGAACAGTTTAATACGCTGGCTGTTTTAGTGTTATTTCAGTGCACCTGTAAGATAAAGAGTAAAGGTCTTTAACTACATCCTTTATAAGACAACTGTTGCTTTGTGTTGTTGAAGACTGAATTTGGATCATTAATAAAAAGCTCTGTGAAAATGTAGAAGGTAGCATATGGATTCAATAAAATATGCTTTTGTAATTTCTAATAAGTTTGGATACTTTTATGCTATCCAGGTTTTTGCCATGGGTACTCCCTGAAAGAGTTGTGTGTGCTTTGTAAAGTTTCTTTTAAGGAAGATAGTATTCACCGATTTCACTGCACTAAATGAACTGAAAACTCTAAAACGCAAATATTTCTGTCCCTCCCTCACATTAACATGACTTGTGCAACAAATCAATTTATTTTACTAACTGACGGATGTGCAAATTTCACACTTTCAAAAAATAGATATAATTTACAAATTTTTTTGGTATTCCTCAGCAAATTTAGGCTAATTTGTTGGATTTCATTTAGAAAAAAAAGTAATCACGTAACTGTGAATCTATAAAAAGAATGGTTTTTAAAAATCGGGGCAATTGTTTTTGCAGGGATTAAGCATGTATTACTGGTGATTCCACTAATTTTCATCCTAATCTAATATCAAAATAGCATAACACATCACGTTCTCATACTGCCTGCAAATCTTTTGATAAAGATCCAACTGGAAGTTTCGAATCTAAAAAAGCAAACGATAGTTTGCTAAAGAGTAAACTGCGTTTTTTTAAAAACGGGGGGAGGGGTGGATAATCTGTTCCTTAATTTCAGAAACATAACTAAAGCCTAAATAAATGCCTGAACAGATATGAAGTATGATCACGAATCTATAACTACCCTGCATGCGGATTATCAACAGTAACCGTTACCGCCTCCGCGGCGACAGCGATTTTCTCCTTAGCATCCAACGAGAGGACAGCCGGGCTGTGTCCCTCGCCGGCCGACTGCACTCCAGGTTAGGTAGGCAAAGCCAGTCTCAAAAATGAACCACTACCCGGGGCCTTGTCTGCAAGGCCAAGGCTAACGAGGCTGCAGGCTAACGAGAGACCCCACCGCTCTGGCAGGTCCTTCTTCCCAACCCACCAAGAGGTGCGGTGAGGCCAGAGCCGGGGCCGTTCGCGCCAGCGTGCCCTTTACCTGCCGGCCTTGGTGATGATCATCTCCGTGCCGATCTCGTGAAAGCGCTTCCAGAGCTCAGCTCCCTGCAGATCCACCCGCGGGGCCTGCGGCGAGGGCAGCGGGGTCACGGGCCGGGCCAGGGCGGGCACCGGGGACCCCTTCGGGGAGTCTCCTGGGGATGCCAGTGGGGAAGCGCCCTGCAGGAAGCCGTCCTCACAGCCGCCTGGGCAGCAAAGGGCAGAGAGGGGTAACCGGTGAGGGCTCGAAATGGGAAACCTGGTGGGGAGATGAACCCTCGAGGGCGGCTGGGGAGAGGAAAAGGACCGCGAGGAAAGAGGAAGCTTTCTTGCCATCCGGCCCTTACAACAAACAGGCCCATGGGTGGGTAAATACGCGCTCCGCCAGCCAAAGGGACGGACACTCGACTTTCAAGTAGAGCCCTCTCGGTCCCCAAGTCTCAAGTCCCGCAGAGGCGTGCGGCCAGCGTCCACCCCACCCTCCCTGCTTCCGCCCGGTCAAGGCCCCAAAATAAGTTTTGTGCCGCAGCCGGAGTCTGGGATGCATGCCCAACGGAGCCTGAGATGGGTTCCCGAGTCCAGATCCGCAGTGCAGGCCCCGACACACCCCACGCCATGGAGAGCACGGAGCAAAAGCGCCTGGCGCCCCGGCTCCTGGTCCCAAGCCCTTGGGCCTCCCTTCGTAATAGGCGTCCGAGGCGCCTTGCTTCGGGCCCGGCCGGAGGCATCCTCTAGAAAGCTCTTCAAACACCGCTCTCGCCAAACTCCCCGGCCGCCCGGAGCTTCTTAGCAAAGCAGCAGCGGGAAGAGAAGAGCACGAAAAACAAGCCCACGATCGCCGTCGGCCTTGGCAGCGGGAATCAAGAGAGGAAGGCAAGGGAACCGCTCAGCTACCCCTCGGGAAACCACGTTTGCAAATATGCCGCCCTCTTCCTGGTTTGCCCAAACCGTTTAGGCATTCGTTTCGGTTTCGGGGGTGTGGGTATGCCGTCGCTCCCCCCACTCCCATGCTTTTAAAAGTTAGGAAAGAAAACAGAGCACCCAGGGGCTGGAAGCCCAAGGGAGGCAGATGCGGAAAGCACAGATGTGCACCGCCGAGCGCCGCAAACTGCAGCTGCTGAGGGCGCGGTGTGAGTGGGCGGTGGCGGCAGCAGCAGCCTGAGAAACCAGGCTGAAAGCGGCATTTTACCGTCTGGAGGGTGACCCGAGTTGCGCGGCGAGAGCGTCCAGGGCAGCGCGAGCTCTGCGCCCTGACACCCAGGCTAGCGCTCTGATGGCTGAGTTGCCCCGGGCGCATAGGGACACCGCGCGCGCGCACGCCCACAACTCGCAGTAGTTCAGGTTCTCCGCGGCGGTACTGGCCCGTGGGACCGGGAGAGGACGTCTAAGGAAGAAGTTAGGCGGGAAGGGGCTGACTCACCCGCGGCTCCGCGGGAACCGCAGCTCCGCTCCAGGTCTGCACAGCTCCGGATGGGCCCGGATGCCGCCCCAGCCGGCGGCGAGAGCGCAGTGCCTTCGTCTCCCTCAGAGGAGCCCTTTTCTCCGGCGGCGCTGCCGCGGCTGCAGCCTCCGTCATCTAAGGCCCCGGCCGCCTCCTCTGCGCCCAGCTTTCGCCTCTTCTTCTGAAGCTGTTGCTGCTTCTCGGCGCCGATCAGTGCCTCCACGGAGAAGGCGTGCGCCTTAAGGCTTAGCATGCTGCACGGCGAGCCCCTCCGTTTCTCGGCCATCCCCGCCGCCCGGCGCCCGCCCCTCGCTCATATACACAAGCGCAGGCACACGCACACACTCGCTCTCCTTCCCCTACCAAAATCTGAACGACTCTCGGGGCCTCCCGCAGGCCCAGATCTGCCCTCTTCCCCGCCCGGGCAAAAACAAATTTGGCGTTTCCTCTCTCGTGCTTGTGTTGGGATCCCAGGAACCAGCGACGCGCCCGCCAAGTTTCCTTCCCTCGGTCTCTCGCGCGCTCTCTCAGTGATGGACTCTTTCGCTCCCACCCTCTCCACCTCTTCCTGCAGCTCCAAGATCTGCCTCGACTGATGCGCCAGAGAGAACTAACATGGGTAAAAAACACTCTGCGGACACAAATTAGGGATTGTAATTGAAATTTGTTGCCTTGATCTGTCAGCACTTCCAGGCAGGAGAGCGGTGGGAAGAACTTGCTCATTAGTGTCAATAAAGGGGCGGGGGCGGAGTCCGGGGCCCTGTCAATCACCGAGACGGCCAGCCAATCAGGAGGCGCCGACTCCGCTCCGCCCGCGCCCACTTCCTTACAAGGTCGCAAAAAACCTAGAGTGGAAAGCGCCGCCGTCTGGCTTGGAAGTGCCAGCCCGGGCCCTGAACCGGGTCAGTCTCCCTGCCTCCCACAGCCAGTCCAGTCCGGGAGTCTCCAGCTTTCCCCACCGGGACCTGGAAAGGCTGAGGCTCCTGGCTTTAAACCGAAATGATCACCACATTAGAATATCAAGAATTTTTCAAGAAACCTTAAGTTCCAGTCCCATTCCCTTATCACTTAATATTGCTACAACTCAGAACATTTTGAGGAGTGGGGAGAATTCACATCCACCAGGCCCGTCTTTTCTCTTGGACACATTCTGCATTTAGTAACACCCACTCTGCGCCGGGCGTGGCACTAGACTTACTTGTTTTACTCCGTGGATTTTTCTTGGGGAGGGAGGGGAAATTCAAGATACGTTTAAATCCTTTATATTTAGGAGAGCAAAATTTTACCCCATTATTGCTCAGTCCTTTATATGAACCTGTCAGAAAAAGCACGCTCTTTCCGGAGTCTCCCATTTCTTTCGAACAATGATCGCTAATTTAAACCTGGTATTTTAATTTTTATGTCTTTAATGATAAGGACTTAGCTTTAAGACCCCTAAACACTTCGCAGAGTGAAATAAGTTTTAAGATGCAATAAAATTTCCATTGCAGTTTTAGAAAATTTCTCTGTGATTTAACGTAATTTCATGTTTGCCCTGTTTTTGCCAGGTAGCTACTTCTTTTCTCAGGCTTTTAAAGAGCCAACATGTTTCTTTAAAACAATTTTTTAAAACCTCTTTTTAATTGAATAACACTTAACATGTATCTGTACAGTTTGTTTTGTAGTTTCAACTCGACTTTTGCTCTGGATTAACAAAAATAATGGATGTGATGTAAATAGAGCAAGTCTCTTTGTAGAATAAAACTCATCATGGATATTACTCTTAAATCTCTGGTATAAAATACACGACAAAGGATTGAGGGTTTTTTGTTTGTTTTTTGTTTTCTCTCCCTCGCTCTGTTTAACCTCCACACTGTTGGCTGCCCCATTATCTCTTACTTCTCTCTTAGTTTCCAGTACAGTGATTCAGGCAGTAGCTTCGCCACTGCGATCTTTTTACCGTAGCTCCAGGGGGAACTCGCGGTTCCTCCAAGGAAACCAGAAGAGCGGGAACCAGAGCGGGCGGTGCTCAGAGGAGTCTCCGCACGCGCCGCCCGGCGGGCCCAGCAGCCTCAGGGTCAAACACGACTCCCTAACTACCTGAAGAGGATGCCTCTTTTAAAAGATTGAGAGCCAGACTCAACTAGGAGGAGGTGTTTTGCATTTGCAAAAAATGGCTTTGCGAACGGTCTGGAGCGGTCCGGACCTCGGTGGACCTCCAGAGTCTGCGGCGACCTAGGCGAGTAGTACAGCCTTAAAGTAAGCGCAAACCTGGTTTCTGAAGCCTGCCCGAAGAAGGGCGCAAGCCCGGCAGAGCGAAGAGGCCGCCTGGAGGGCTGGGGCAGGGAGTGGGGAGGGATGCGCTGGAGGGAGGGCCGCAGACCTGGCAGGAGGCTGCCCACCGAGCTCCGCGTGTCCGGGGCATCTGAAGCCAGCATCCATCCGCAGCCTGCGGGGACCGAGCGCCCCGCTCCACGCCCAGGCTTTCAGTGGCCCCAAGGAGGAGCGACCCGAGGCTCCTCTGAGCTGCCCTTGCGGACTTGGAGAGGTGAAGGCGCTGAGGCCCAAGGGTGGAGTCGCCGGGGCCCTGAGGCCTACTCCGGGAGAACGGCTCCTCTGGAGAAACCCCAGGCCGCCAGGGACGACCGCGGTTTTCCAGACGCGAAGCCTGCTTTGTAGACGGGTTCTTGTCCGTTTACAGGCCCCGCTGCTCAAAACTGATTTAGAAGGGACTACACGGGCCTGCAGGGTCCCAAGGCCTCCGATATCCCTACACCGCTTCTTTCTCCTTTACCCCAGGCAGCGAGGGGCTCAGCCCTCGGGACGCCAGGGACTTGCACCCTACAGACAAGCTGGAAAGCCGGGCCTCACACACATCCACTATGTCAGATAGAACGTGGCCCTTAAAAATAATCCAGATGTGCCCTGGGCGCCCTGGACAGGACCAACTCTGGTCTCCTTAGTCCAAATCCAGGCTGGGCTTTGGGAACCACAGCGACAGAGCCGCACCGCCGCTCTCCACCTTGGGCTCGCATGGAATCCAGCTCAGACTCCGGGACCCAGCGGGACCAGCTGCCCCCGACCCCACGAAGCAGAAGGTCGCAGACCTCAGCTCACCCCCGACCTTCGCTCCCGAGAGGGGAAGCCGAGCTTCTCCAGGAGCCTGAGGGGAGGAAGGCGGGTTTGGCAGGCTGGCGGAGTCTCGGCCTTCGAAGCGCTGGCGAAGCCACCACACTAATCGGGCGTTTTCTCAAAAGCATGGCACGCGCGTGCCAGAGTAGAGTCAGGGCCTTGCACTTTGCCAGTCAAGAGAGCAAAGGAAGCGGGGACAGGGCGCAAACTGGCGGGAGAAAAACTCGACAGGGTGCGCCCGTGCACGTGCCTGTATGTGCGTGGATGCGCGTGTGTGCACCTGCGAGGGTGTAAACATGGGTGGGCACGTGTACCGGGGAGCGTGTGCCTCTCGTCACTTTAAGAGAGAAACTGTCTGTTCCCAGTATGAGCTATGTTAAGGAAACGATTAAAACTGAATTAAACTGTCAGGCCTCTGGCATGACTAGAACGGCTCTATTTCAAATAAAAGTCATCCAGGGAAGAACGTTATCAGAGTGGGCTTCTCTCAGGAACTTGGGCGGGGAGAGAGGGAAGGACACAAGAGCCTTGCGAATGGTACCTAGTGGAATCTGTGTTCAGCCAGTTAGCAAAACTATCGCGGGAGGGGGGTGGGCGTTGAAAAGCGTAGTCAGTTCCTCTTCCTTATTTTTCTCTGTGCATTTTTAAATTAGACAGTTCCAAAAGATTTTTTTTAAACGCATTCTGTCGGTTTCCGCTGTGCTTTCTCAGCCTAGAGCCTGTTCACACTATATATAGTGTAACATATATATGTTTGGAGAGAGCTTGCTATTTCCACTTTACCTGACGTAGCTACTTGTATTTATAAACAGTTACTTATTTTTAAATTCTGAATTTAAAAATTCTATGCATTAGGATTTCATTCTCTAGATAGACTTCTTTTTTCTTTTACACTTGACGGTGGCCATAAGAGTTTCTAACCCTTACGATTAATTTCCCACACTCAAGACATGACACAGGAGGTGAGCCCTGGCACACAAGACAGTCTGTTCTTGGCCCTTGAGTGGGAGTTGCTTCAGGTGGTCCCCAAGTTTCCGAACAGGCATGATCCGGACTTCCTTCCCATGCGCTAAAAAATAAAAATTAAAAAAACTTTATTATTAGCTAGAAGATTAACCTAGAGAGAAGTACAGAAATAGACGGGAGAGTGGGGGTGAGCAAGGGCCCAATCCTAGCACCAAGGGGGGTACTTATTTGGCTGCCTTAATTTGTAACAGTTTGGGAAGAAGGTACATCCTAATTGGGGGCGTGGACGTCAGAGCCGCCGAGTCACCAGGCAGCACCTTACTCGCTGGCTGGGGCTCCCTCTCTCCTCCTTTCCTTCCCTTACCGTCTTCCACTCTCTTCGTTATCTGCCCTGCTATTCTTCTCGCCTCTCCCTCTGATCTGGGTTAATAAACACAATAAATTATAACCTGTATAAGTTTACAAAGAGTAATTTACGGGAGTAAATTCAGTCGGCCAGGGGCTGGACCGCTGCGCTCTCGAGGGCTTCCTTCCTGCCGGGTCTCCGGCTGCAGCTGCAAACCCAGGCCCCGTGGAGAAAGCGATCCCGAACCGCGATTCCTCGCGGCTTGCTTCTGTCGTGGATTTGCACACACACACACACACACACACACAGCACTATCCCACATGTTGGCGATTGTTTACCATTCTCCTCCTCCAACAAGTCTCTTAAGTATTCTCATCAGCTGAGACCAAGTCTCGATAGCAAAGAAATCGCGCAGCCCACCGAAGTGCTCTTCGGGGCTCCCGAGCGCCCAAACTCAGTTTGGGGTCCGGAGAGATTCCTTTTAGTGCTGGTTTTTCAATCAATGCTCAATTCTCGGTGAGGTTTAGGGGAGGTGCGCTGTTTGGAGAGAGCAAAAGGCGTGTACTCTAATGGTAAGCTTGTGGTCATTACTCCCTCCCTCCCTCCACTTCCAGTTCTCCAGGGAAAGGTAAAGGAAGGGAGAAGTGAGGCCCCTGACCCACCAAGTCGAGGGGCTGTGAGGACGTAATAAACCTGTAATGTATCCGGAAGAAAACTCACTCGGCTGGACGAATGAGCTTCGCCACTCATGTCCAATTTCCAGCAGTATCTGCTCTACCTCCAGATGATGCTGGAATTATTTTTCACCCTGTGCATGAAAAACCGCCCCCTTCACTTCCTCATTCATTGACCTACACTCCTCTGACGACACTACTACAGTAAGGGGTTAGTAACAGAAATGTCCAAGAAGGAAACACTTGTCTCTATCACTAATACCTGATCCAAATACAAGCTGGCTTCAAGGAGGTAATGAAATTAACACCTAGATGTAAATGGATACCCAAAGATGGGTAGATGGACATTGCTGAATTGCAACAGGTCAATTTGGACATAAATCAGACTGAGACAATGAATGGAGAAATTAATATTCTCTAAATAGTTAATGGGCATTTTAATAGTTTATGCTTTATAAAATGATGTTTAAATTGATATTTAAGATATGCAGCTTCACATTCTTTGATTTAAATATTTAATGCTATTTTTCCCCATAAACAAAGATTTTCTTGAGTCTGTTGGTTTAATTAAATGAATTGAAAAGGGAACTGAGTGCCTGTTTAGGCTACAATAACTAGGTAGGATGTTTAGCTTTTTATACAAATTATTACACCCTCTAATTGGCTGTAAATTGGGCCCTGTTCTCCTATTTCACATCTGTAGATACCCACAGTTATTAAACAGTGAAAATTCTGTGGGCATTTATATAATCTGCTGAAAGTACGAACAATAAAGAATGTGGCTGAAATTTATTCATATTTTTGTACTGACAGATGAGGCATTTCAGTTTCAGCTGAATGAAAAGACTTTTAACAGATTAATTTAAGGCTAGCACTGGAACTGCACAAAAAGAAGTGAGCTATTGAAAAATTCTATTAAGAATGATCCCTGAATTTGAACACATGGGCAAAAAATTTGAGGACAAGCTTTGACTTTTCTACATTACTTTTGGTTTTGCTTTGTTTTCACTTTTAATTGTGTAAACTTCTCCATCCTTTAACGAGTGTAAGACGAACAATTAAGATAGCTGAAAAATGAACGAGTTTAAGGTTTTCCCCGTTTTTGATATAAAAATATTAAAATTTTTCTCAAACAAAATAATCTTACTGGAATACACTTCCAACCTGGGTTTTCAGGAAGAGCCAAATTAGAATCTTCAAGCAAAAGAACAGTAATAACAAGAGGATCTTTACCAAAACGTTTAGAAATTTTGGAAATGTTGCTTGTAAAGAATTCTCAGCATATATAACACTGCATTTCCAAATTCAGTCTCAAGAAGAAAGAGAGGAAAAAAGCTATCCAGGCCAAGCACGATAGGTGATGTAAATTTTGAATAACTAGCATTTCTAGAAAGACTTGTGCTTTTTTCTGTTAACCTTTACTCTTTGGTGCAGGTTCCTTCTCAAATTACATAAAATGTACTTTAAGAAGCACTCACTACCTGCTACAGATGTCCAGGAAAAACTGAATTATGGAAGTCGGAAACATATGGCAGTTGCCTATTGCAAAAGGAAGGTACATATGAAAGTTATAAATTTCTTTCTTTAAGTCCACATTGTAAATGCATTTTATAGGGTTCACAGTATGTATTACACCTGTAGATTTAATTTTTGAAATACACGTTTTTAGGAGAAATTTGTGGCTTGGGATTCTAAGAGAAAGAACTCATCTTGATGTGTTAGAAATAAAGAAAAAACAACAAATAAAAATAAATATGTGGAGAGGCAAACATTTTTCTTTTAATTTCCCAGTTGGTTACAGTGAAAAGGACATCAGACCATCTATTGGCAAAGGATTACTCACAACACAGGAGTTGCCCGTCAGCAGAGCACGCTGCATTTACTGAGTTCCAGCTCTGAAGAAGCAGAGATGTCAACCTGAGCAAAACCAGTTTGGGGTCGATATAAAAAACACCAGATTAAGAACTGGATCACACAAATGTCAAAACCACACCAATATAATTTGTTTTTGAGAAAAATTTCCAACTACTTGCTGATCTTTTTCCCCATCAAAATATTAGATTTAATTTAATTTTATTTAATGCCTTTGAAACGTTTTTTTGAAGTCATAATTTAATATTATATATTCGGTATGGATACCAAGCACTATCAACTACCAAGATATCTTCTCTTAAACCTTCAAAGTTATTTGAAAATAATCCCTCCAACTTTCTACCTGAAGCCCCCTTTGGTATCTTTAAATTTAATTTTAATTTGTGGATCTTAAGAGTCACAGTCTCCTGTTCCATTTTGTTTGGAGAAATGTTAGAAGCATGTTGTGTGAATGGTCTTGGTCAAAAAGAAGTTTAAACAAATATATACTTGTTTAATACCCTAAGACTGGGGCAGGTGCCTACATTTAAGGTCGCTGTGGTTTCACGTCAAGAAAACCGTCTTCAGATTCCCCTTGTGGAAGCTAGGGAAACGCTCCTGCCTGATCTCCGTTTTGCTGTGTTAGAATGAAATTTACTTGCTGGGGTGCGGGTTGTGTGAAATAATGCCAAAATAATAGCAGATGCTCTCCACCCTGGCAGAACTTTTATTTGGTTGCGTTTTGAATTCCCCTAAGTGATCAATTGTTGAGTGGTCGCCTGAGCGGGTTTTCTCTTTTCCAGATCCTGCCTTACTGAAGGCCAGTCCTGCCCAGGCTTTAGACCATTCGATCTATGTGCGGCGGTAAGATATCGAGCTTTCATTATTAGGGGCTTCCAGACAGGTGGAGGAGAAGAATGCCTGAGGCGCAGAAAAGACTATCAGATTCTTTTCTGCTTATTCACAGAAATTTGGGGACATGGAAAGTGCCAAGAAATTTCTGGTTTCCTTCTCCAAGTCGTAGGTCGTTTCCAGAGCTCCCACCCTGTCCTGCCCAGACGGTTCTCGTTAACTTTTACAATTGGAGCTCTTCAAGGGGACCCCCCCCAAGATAGCATATATTATTTAATAACAAAAACAGCAGTAACGGTAAAAAGAAATAAAGAAATCAGCCCAGTTTCCAGGGTACCCTAGAAACCCCAAGGCAGATCCGACTGGTAAAACATTTACGAATTCACATTCTCGATGAGGTTCCACGCCTAAAATTAAAATCCAGTCTGGGTGTCTGAAGCTCGTTTTGCTTTGGTCAATACCTGCGTTTTCTTTCATTTTGTTTCCGTTCCCTCCTGGGTTTCGTGCTTTTTTTTTTCCCCCCATTTGCAAAGACAATCTGATTTACAGTTTGACTGAGAGTTGCATTTCTGTTTAGAAGGTGAAACGTCCAAGTCAGTTAGCCAAATTATTCCCCGACGGCTCCAATATTGCGCCAGAGTCCCAGAGTCAGTTATTTTTATGTCTGACTGTATTTCAAATGTGCAAGGTGATAAATAAAACACGCCTCAAGCTGCAAACTATCTCAGTGTGATGAGGAACAATTGACAAAAATTAACTCAGCCAAAGCGTTGGGGTTCTCGCGAGCGGCTGGAGCATAAATCAGTATCCTGGCAGCTTCGGGAAGCAGCGCGCTTGAAGCCGCGCGCCCGCTGCAGCCGCGATTTTCCAGCAGCCGCTCGGCTCGCCTGGCTTGAGTGAGCGAGGCTCGGCCACGGGGATCCGAGAGGGAATCGGATTCCACTCCGAGTTCAGAGTCATCCGAGAAAGGGACATGTTAGGGGAGAAAGGCATGGCCACGCCTAAGCGACTCCGTAATTTATCACTGAGACTTCTCCAGTGGGTTGTGTGCGAGTGAAGTCAAAAGGACTAGGAAGGCAAACTCGGGGGTGGGGGGTTGAGCAGGGAGTAACAACCCCCAACTTCCTCTGGATCGCAGAGGAGCGTCTTTGATTGCTCAAGTCACTTGAAAAGGAGATTCGTCTCAGCTATTAATTAAACCTATTTTACGGAAAATCAAGGAAGGCGCCTGGAAAGCTCTCTGCGTTAGCGCTGTTACTGCTTGGAGTCCGGAGCCCGCCTGCATATTCACTCCCCAGTGCACACGCCGAGTCCTCGCCCCCTTCTCCATAGCGAGGTGGCTGGCCGCGACACCCAGGAGACATGGGTCAGGCAGGGCGGAAGGTGTTCGGGTCGGTTGCCGCCGGCCCTCGCCACCTGTTGGAGAGACCAAGCCTAAGATCCCGCGCCCCCGGGCGGACTCGCGCTCAGCAGCCACAGGGAGTCAAGGCTGACGAGCCGCGGGTTTCTGTTGCTAAGAGCAAAGAACAGCCCTTTCGGTGCTAAGTGCACAGTAAGTGCGAAGAATAAATACATCATCTCCCGGGGCTGCTCTCTCGGAAAGGCCTCTCAGCCCCCTGCAGTTCAGAGCCCGCTGAGGGTTATTGATTAGAGCCGGCGCCCGCGCCGCGCCGCGCCTGCGCCTCTGCTCGCTGGCTGAGAAGGGCGCGCTGCCCCGGCCACAGCGCACCACTCGCCTGGCGCGGCGCTAGCTCCTCCGAGGGGAACTAAAAATAAGGCTCATCAAAACCCTCAGAGACGTCCCCAGACCCAGGAGACCGCACAACCACGCTGACGACGTCCCAGGCCTCGCCCCACCCTGCCTGGGGAGCCTGAGGTGCACCGCAGAGCCCGGACACAGCGTGCGCGGCGTGTGCGCATGTGTGCATGCGTGAGCGTGCGTGTGCGTGCGGATTCGCCGCGGGCCGTCAGTCCCAGTAGCCGCGGGAGACGGGCAGTGTCTGGAGGAGGGGGCAGGAGGCCATTTTTGTCTTCTATAGCTTCGAATCAAGACTCTCCTTTTAAAAATGGGTTAAAGAACAAAGTGAGTGAAAACCTAAGCGCCCCCCCTCCCTCCGCAGGAAGCTCTAGTTCCGGGGCTGCGCGGGCCCCGTTTCTCCGGGGGTTAGCGCACGGGAGTTGGGCGCCCACCGCGTCTGCTGCTGAGGTCGGGCGGCCGCATCCCGGGGCACCTGGGCCTCTTCGTGGCTCCTGGACTCCACAGCGCAGGCCTCCTCTCGCGCTCGGCCCGGCAATCCCGGGCCCCTGACCTCTGTAGCCGAGCCGCCCACCGCTTCCTCCCCCGAGGGCGTAAACCCGAATCCACTCTGGCCTCGGGCCTCGGCCTGCGCCTTGGCCGGCGGACCGCCCGGCTCTGAGGATTCTGGGCGATGGGGAGGCGGGCTGAGCTCCCCTCCTGACGGGATTCCGCACGCATCTGTTTCGGGACCCTGGCCGTGTCCCGGCCTTAACCTCCTCAGCGTTACAACGGGGATAATAAACCTTGCTGGCTCGCCTGCCAGGTGGTGGCTGGATAATATATTCCGGTGGAGGACTGAGGAGGGTTGGCAAAGACTGTCGACTATTCCGCTGGGTGGCCGTTCACAGCCCTCCCAGATTGGAGGGTGGAGGGCGGGGGTAGTTCAGCCCCCGGCCTGCGACCTCCCGGAAGAAAGGGGCTCGTGGTCGTTTAGGTTGCGCAGAGCCCGCCACGCTTCCGGCTGGGGCACGTGGCGCCCTTGGGGACCTTCGGTCTCGAGCTCGGCCTGGGGCGGAGCAGCCTTCTCGGCACCCTGTACTCGGCTCTGCGCGGACCCCACCGTCTCGCCGAGGGCAGCAGCCGTAGGAGACTCCGGAACTTCTGGCCAGAGCAGGAGCTGAGCGTCCCCGACTGAACCCAGGCAGAAAGGGAAGCCCTGTAGGTTGTCCTGATCTGCGGACGCAGTGGAGGCGACCCTGAGTCTTGCAGGGAAACCAACCCCAGAGAAGACATTGACCTCTGATGGTCAGACCTCCGCGGAGAGTATCAAAGAAGGAAGTCCCACCAACTCTTCACAAAACTATAAAACCATCTAAAAAAAGTAAGCGTCCATATGGATTGAGGGAAACAGTTGAGAATTAAAAGGTAAATAGAAGGAGAAACTTGAAAGGAATATTAATGTACATTTTGTTTGCACCTGAGTTCAGGTTAACCCTCAAACAAAAAAGGACTTAAATTTCCCCAGGCCCTGGGCCTGCTAGCGCGTAGTTGCCAGGCCAGTTCCCGTGACCTGTTACCATTATCAGTGCGCCAGATAAGAGGGCGAGGAATGAACTTCTCGTTGGCATTTCCATTCATAACTGCAGGGCACGCTACTGATGAACTTTCTTGACTTTTCTCATTAGTGAGGTTCTCTTGGGTTTTTTGTTGCTGTTTGTTTTGTTGTTTAGAAAGGCACATTTCACAAGTTTGTAAGTAGGTCAACTGTTGCAAACTGTCCCATCTTGAATCATATAGCAGAGGAAAAAATGAATACAAAATAACCTGTATATGGGGGTAGTGAGCTAAGATGGCTATGGGCTTTCAGTTGCATAGTTATTTCTAAGAAGACTTCATTTGAAAAAATGAAAAACATTTTGGGGCAGTTACAGTTACATTAGTACATGTTGTGGAAATAAGGTTGCAGTTAGAGAAAAATTATTAGAAACAGCTGTGATGTTAATGTTTCAAAACCCAAAGTGCTCAGTACGCTCAGTACCTACTTTTCATAATTTTTTCTTGTGCATCCAAATAGTGCACTACTCTGTGTGTAATATAAGACACTTGTTTAATAAAGCAAATGATTGTCTGTGTCAGGGAGATTTGGTCCTCTTTCCCTCTCCCAGTCCATGTGCAGAGCAGATCAAAGACCTGATTACCTCTGTCTTTCCAAAGGCACCAGATGGTATCTAGATTTTTTTTCAGATATTTTAGCAATATAATTCAAAGGACTAAAGAATGTGTGTGATGCTACAGATGAAAGCTGTACCCAGGTAAATTATTTTTTAAATTAATGTCATGCCTACTAAATGTTATTCCACTAAAGTTTTGAGGAGTCTCATGAGAATATATATAATGAGTAAATATATAAATGGCAAGTAAAGATTAGAACCAAGTAAAATAGAAATCACAATCCAGAATCAAGATAAGAAGACAATAACTCTGATATACATGTGGAGTACTACACAGTTATTAAACAGGAACTTTGGATTTGTCTCCAAGCTTCCTAGCAGCAAGAGTAAAGAGCAAAACAAGATCCTTATAGTGCACAGGGAGAAATCTAATCAGTTCCTTATAGTAAGCAATAGTTCCCTAAAATGATAATGATGATGATAGTAACGATGCTAGCAGCAGCAGCTGTTCCATTTGGGAGATCAACTGCCCTTCCCCTCCCTGCCTCCCAACACATTCAGATACTCTTCTTGGGTTGTTTTTACTTTGTTACAGTTAGGCTAAAAGCTGCTTCTCTGCATAGAGGCAGTTTAGCATCTGGAAGGAACTTTGGAATCAGAGACAGCTGAATTCAGTACTGGCTTTTGCACTTAGGGTTCTGCTGTAACCCTTGGCAAGGCATTTAATCTCTCTCTCTGAGACCCAGTTTTCTTTATAAAGTGGAGACAGTTTATCCCATCGGCTTATAGGAGATAGTTTTCTACATCCTGACACTAAGAAACTCTTGGTGTGAGGCTGTTGCTGTTTTTATTTTCCTTCACATAACACAAATGTTAGTTTCCTTTCTCCTTTTCCACAGCTACACAGCATTCAATGCCACTTCTACTTTTGGGCCTCAGAGCAAATGAGAATGCCAGGCTTTAGACTTGAAGACCTGTCAGTACAGTTATATGAGCAAGGTCCCTGAGGTCCTTTACTCTCCCTACTTACCTGTAGTATTTTTCTGGGGAGAGAAGGGGGTATTGGTAAGATGGACCTTGTCTTAAACCAGCAAGTGTAAAAGGGCGTCAGTCCCTGCGGCTGCAGGTGGGTTCTATACAGCAGCTGCACTCCTAGTCACCAGTGGGGATGGCAACTGTCTGGATGACCTTGATAATGAGGTGAGTCATTCCATGAATGAGTTCCAGGAGAAGGCAGGTAGATCTCTTGAGTATTTTTTTGGAGGGAAAAAGAGCACTACAGTTGTGCAGGCGACTATAGAAAGTCAGTAATCTCGTAAGTATTGAGGATTTGGTGCAGGAGCGAAATACAAGGTGAGCCTCCCCTTTCCCCCATCCTCCCTCACCCTGCCTCTTACTGTGTAGAGCTTCTAAACTGAGTACTTGCGAAGAATCCAGTAGTGGCTCTAGGTTTTATGGAGACAGGTTCTCTGTCCTGGATCCACCACCTAAGACTATCCAGGCAGTTGGAAACTCTCACCTTTCTCCTGCTAAAGCTTGCAGGTTGATAACGGGTTAAATATCAATCTAGTGTATCTAAGTCTTTGTATTTTCCAAGTTAGTTGTATCTTAGAAAAGAATGAAGGTGTATATGTGCATGTGTGACCTGTTCTACAAGATTGTAAGCCTCCCAAGGTCAAAAACATCATGGTGTTTGTGCATTGACTGAATTTGGAACAGCAGATCATTTGTTTCAGGTTGAGGTGGCCCCAAGACTAAGATGCCAAGAAGCACACTTGTGCTTGTTGTTTGTGGAGTACAGGCCAAATGATCCAGAATAAATCTCCAGCTTCTGTCCTTAGCAAATGCACAGAATATGGCAGAAGGGAAGCAGCCTTATGATGGCTTTTTGGATTTTTTCCCAGCTAATTAGGTGCATAGTGGGTATCGAGCAGTGTGGTGTGCAGCCAGCAGTGGGGTCTACCTGGCCCTGGGGAGGGGTTTAGAGAGGCCTACCTGTTCCTGTGGCATGGATTTCGTGGCCACGTTTGCCCACTCTCTGAAGCTCTCTCAGGGGAAGGGAAAGAAGGAGTGAGAAGACAGCTATACTCTGTTAAAGTATATGAATCTGAATTCCTCTGCTGGTTTTAATGGATTCCAGAATTAAGGCTGAAGGCAGAACCAGTTGACTGTTTTCTAGAACAATGCTGTGAGAGAAGGATACAGTAAATTCTCACAATAAGGCATTTCCTTGCTTCCTCTATCAGTTGGGTCATTGAGCCTACAGCCCAGCCCATCCCTCCGTCCTCTATGCTTACCTTTAACTGGAGCTCCTCCGAGCAGCCCTTCATGCTGTGGCCCACCCAGAGCCTCAGCCTGGGCCAGCTGGTACAGCACTCCTGCATTTCCTCCCTGGAAAACTGGTGCTTCTAGAGCTTCTGCTACTATTGCTTGCAGCCACCAAGTTGCTAAACTTGCCTGTTGCCTTGGTTACTGATACTATCTCCACAGTCACCCCAGCTTCCCATCGCTGGGCCTGTATACATGCTTGGGTGTTAGATGTTGGAGGCCCTGCTAAAGTGCTTCCTTCTTGCCTGTGTCAGATTGGGCTGGGATGGTCCAGATCACTTGTCTTTTCTTCCTGCTGTGGATTCTTCTGGTTCTTCCTTCGCTTCCTTCACCCACATAGCCGTAAAAGTGAGCTAATGCACTCTGGCCATTCCTTCTAAAGGTCCCTTCTTTGACTGGCAGGCCCAAAGGTATGGAATGGTACTTCCTGTGCACCTCTCCTTGTAGCTGCAGGAAGTACCCATGTACCCACATGTGAAGGCTGGTTGCTGGTCCCCTTCAGGCCAGTTAGGTTTCCTTGAGTTCACTTGAACGCACATTCATCCCCATCCGTTTGTGGTGCATTTATCATATAAGTTTCAGGCTTATTTATTTTAGATAATTTCAACATTGTAGAAGTTACGTATTAGTCATGGAAAGTAATGCTAACTGCTATATCATACAATCCTTGAATAACAGTGGAATAACCCAATACTAGTTTACTTTTCACTTACTTAAGAGGCCCACGTGGGTCAGGTGGCATCTTTCCTCCAGTTGGTGACTCAGGCACCCAGGCTGACTCCTTGTAGCTATGCTATTTGGAACTTGACTTCCAAGTTTGCCGTGGAAACAGAAGAATGTATGGGGGAAGCACACCTATTCTTAATGACCTCAGCTTTGAAGTGACACTTATGACCTCTGTTCACACCGGAAGGCAATCCCAAAGCCCCTTGTACCTGCAAAGGAATCTGGAGAATATAGTATTTTTTCCCCAGGAAAATAGAAGTAAATTTGATTTTTCTCTGTTACAAGTTTTGAAGGGAAACCCCACTCTTTTCTGTATAAGGGAATGTCCAAGGCTAGTATGCTCCAGACTCAAAAGGACAGAGAAAATAGAATGCACTGTTTAATCAGGTATAAAAACTAAGATGAGTACTATAGGCCAATATTTGGTTTTTGCTTTTACGGAGCTGATTCAAGGACAAAGTTCTCTTTGAGGTCAGGGAGAATTACATTCCATGGAATTGAAACAAGGTGTCTGGAGGAAAATGAGGATGTGACGAGCCAAAGGATCTCCACTTATTGTGGAAACAGCTGTATCAGTGTTAAAAGCCCTAAATCCATCTATTACAGATCTCCATAGTGTTTTTATTGCCAGAGTAGTTTCCAGTGACTTGGAACTTGGGAAGGTTTAGCCAACAAGCTATAGTGATATTCCAAAATCCAGGAATTAATCATGTCTTTTCTGGCCTTTTACTTTTAGTCCTAATAGATGCTATCAGCACTCTCCCTTCCTTCTCTGTCTTGGTTAACATTTTATTTGTACCTTTAATGATTTAACAGATGTCAAACTTTGTTAGGGGTTTGACAAGGGTTGTGCTTGAACGTCCTTGCCCGGGGCCGGTTCGTTTATGAGGGGATAACAGACCACTGATGTCATTTTCATGTGCTTTGATGGAAGTTTTAGTGTCCCAACTCCCCTTTGGACAGAGTTTTACACTTCTAAAGTGGTTGCAGCCTTCTTGTTAAGTTCTTTTCCCAACACACTCTTGCATTTTACTTTCTCACTGAACAGTATATTGTAATACCATTTAGGATAGTTGGTTCAACACCAGTACGCTCAAATTTTCCAGATGAGAAGTATAGTTAAGAGAAGAAAACTCTAAATCTCCTCTTTTTTAAGAGAGATGATGGACATCACACATTGATCTGTAGTTCTGGTCTTCGAAGAGACTAGAAAAACCTTTGTGCTGTCTGTTCTTAGAATAGTTGCATTTATTGTTTAAAATAGCCTGACTTATTATTTTCATTCCTGAACTTATGTGTGAGGAGGTCTTAGAAGTCCTGCCAGAACTTTAGAAGCCACTTGGTTAATGCTCACTGGACAGATTCAAAGCACCTAAGGAAGGCTCTGGCCAAAGAGAGAAGCTAAATGGGGATCCCTTGAGTGCTAGGAGACATAAGTCATGAACTATACTGATCGTGGAGAAGACCTGGCCTTTACCTTCAGTAGTTTATAGCTAAATGAACTGTGTGAAAAATCAAAAATAAATTAACTGTATTAATAGGGCAGGAAAAGCATGGTCAGAGGCAAACCAATGATAATACCTAAAGGAAATGAAGGTGAAAATATTTGACTGGTATTCTTTCATGCAGAAATATTTTTAAAAAATGCCCAAATAGGAGTCAGGGTCAAGTGAAGGAATAAGAGTTGAGAGGTTGTTTCTGGTGCAGATCCTTTAACTTACTGCCTATATGACTTTGAGGGAAGTTCTTTAACTTTTAGGCGCCTCTGTTTCCTCATCCAAGAAATAGAGTAACGTGGACCCTGGCAAACACATTAACTGATTGTGGATCAGATGAGACAGTATATTTGAAAGTGCTTTAAAACGATAAAGTGCTGTGCAGGTAGCTTCCCAACCCCACATCCACACACAAACTGTTGTGGCTCTTCATTGCGGCACAAGGAAAGGATCCCACAGGAAACAGCATTTCTGGGTGGAGGTGGTGTGGAGGTGATCGTTTTTTTGGTATGTTGTTTGGCACCATAAGTACATGTAAAAACAGTAATGTTGGTAGAGACCATTTTTTCCCCCAAAGTTCACTTCCAGCTGCTAAAATCATTTGCTACGTGAATGGAAACATAAGTACGGTAGTATGTGGCACTTGGTGATGGCTCCAGATCAATTCTTTGACAGTCAATTTGCCAAATTACCAGTTGCTGGAAACCGTCAGGTATATATCTTTTACCAGGATGGAGAAGGTTTGTAAAGAGCCTTTTCACCAGCAGAAGTAGAGGCAGGGCCAGGGCATACACCTGCAGAAATAGAAAAGGCTGTAAAGAGTGTTTAAAGGAAAGCTCGTCCATCCACATCTTCAATGCTGAGTGCTGGAGAATTGCTTCAGCATCGGAAATGTGAATCGCATGGGAAATTGATAACTGAGCCGCCCTCTCCAGTCATTTGTGAAAACTACTGGTGCGAACAATCACCAAAACTCATCTTTTGAAAAAATTCAACAATAACTCAGTGAATTGGTCATTCAGAAACTTTGTCAGACCAGTAAGGGGTGACCATTGATCACTGATTCAAACGAGAGTGGGTTGGATCTAAATTGCTTTCCGTATCCGTGTGCGTGTGTGTGTGTGTGTGTGTGTGTGTGTGTTTTGAGGAAGGGGGGAGCACTGCAGTAGTGGCATTTAGGTAGTGGAGATTTTCAGAGCTCGATGAGAGATAGACTCATAGTTTTCTATAGTTTATTCAGTTCGGAGCAGGATCCAGAATAGTATTGAGGGTAAGGTAGGAGCGGAGGCAAATGCTGGGGGTGAAACGGCTCTTGGAACCCATGTGTACAGGGCCCGTCCCATGAACACTGGAGTTCAGACACAAAGAAGCCAATCAGATTTCAGAAGCACCTACAGTTGGTTTAGAGCTGTGGTTAGGGAATGGCTCTGGAGCCCTTCAGGTGGTCAGAGATGTGGGCTGGTGACATCAGTGTCAGCATCTGAGAGCAACAAAGGACCAAAGCAGCCAGTGCTGAGCCAGAGGTCAGGAACCCCAAGTTCTGGCCCCAGTGTTTCAGACTCTTTGTGCAGGATTATTTTTTTGAATGTCAACCCATTTTGGATTGACATGGTCCTGGTGTACATGACATGCACTCAGCTTGTGCCACATGTGACTTACCAGGTGAATTAGATGACACCCAAACTGGTTTACACTCTGTTCAATGAGATGAGTATACTACTGATCGTGGGCTTGCATGTCACAGAAATATCAAATTACTGTAAGTTTTTAAGTGTTTATTTTGTTTTTGATCTTATTTTTGTGAACTGATAACAGACTTTCAGTGGAGTGCATGGTCTCCAAGTTGTCTATTTTGACACTTTGTAAATGCAGATGTGGGAGGGGCACTAATCTTTCAAATACAGTGCTGCTTCCTTTATGGGTCATTATTGGAGAATGAGAATGTGAAACTTAATATAGGTGAATGCTTCAGAAAATAGAAGCTTAAAATACTGGTTAAAAGGAGACTGGTTGTTTTGCGACCTCCATTTCTTCTTCTCCTTAGTATTAGAACCCATAATCTTTGGTTGGACTCATGACCCTTGGAATAAAAACTACATTTCTCAGCTTCCTTGTAGCAAGGTGTGGTCATTTGCTAAATTCTGGACAGTAGCATGTAAGCAGAGGTGGTGTGGCCACTTCTGGGAAGCCTGAAAGGGAAAGCCCTGGAATGTGGACATAATTGCTGGGGCTCCAACACTGCTATGCTTGGCTGCTTTGGGAGTGCAGGCCCTGTAAAGCACAGCAACAGGACAGATGGAGCCTCAGCCCCTCTCTCCGTGGACTCAGTGTGGCACATCAGCCCCAGCTGCAGTGTCAGACGGATGTGAGACAAGGAAATTAGATTCCATAGTTTTCAGTGGTGTTTTATTTATTTGCTGAACCCAGTCCTTAATGATATAAGTATAATTTTAAAATCCTGATATTTGTATTAAAATATTTATTTAACAAAACACAGTTTATTTCCCTAATCCTTAAACAGTTCAAAATGTGATTTAGTCTCTTTATGATTAACAGGCATCACGATACAGGGCTATGATTATATATGCCATCATCCAGGAGACCACAACTACTTGCTTCTGAGGACTGTGCTTATAAGATTGTTTTCCTCGTCAGCTCTACCACTTCTTACTTTCAGTGTGCCTGCATCTACAAGGTAGGACTATATTCCTTTAAATTTTTTCTGCTTCCAGATGGCTGCAACATGGAAACCAAAAGTATTAAAGTTGGGTTAGATCAATTCCACCTCTATTTATTAAACACCTACTTACGTGCCAAGCACTGAACTGGATGCCGGGCGTCCACATATGAACTAATATAATCCTCAGTCTCAAGTTGTTTAAAATCCAGTGGGGCATTATGAGTGCCATCAACAAAGTATTCTAGGAGCATTAAAGAGGAAGCTATTACTTTTGTCTGGTTTGGGAGCAAGGTTGTTAGGAGGGGTGGGAGATGTGCCCAGAAAAGGTAACATTGGAGCTGGGTGCTGATGTGGGATGTTACCCGAGGAAGAAGTTGTTGATAAAGTCACTCCACATAGGGACATAGCTCAGGAGAGCCATAGCAGAGTGACAGTGGATGCCACATTGGTGAAGTAGCCCAAGGAGGTGGAGGCATGTAGTTGGAAAGGGAAGTTGAAGGCACATTTAGTTGGATTTTGAATGGTTTATTTAAGAGTTTGGTCTTTGTGGGCAATTGGGAGCCATTGAAGTGTGTTGTTTGTTATTTGTGTGTTTTTTTTTTTGTTTTTTTTTAAAATTATTTATTTATTTATTTATTTATTTATTTTTGGCTGTGTTGGGTCTTCGTTTCTGTGCGAGGGCTTTCTCTAGTTGCGGCAAGTGGGGGCCACTCCTCATCGCGGTGCGCGGGCCTCTCACTATTTCGGCCTCTCTTGTTGCAGAGCACAGGCTCCAGATGCACAGGCTCAGTAATTTTGACTCACGGGGCTAGTTGCTCTGCAGCATGTGGGATCTTCCCAGACCAGGGCTCGAACCCATGTCGTCTGCATTGGCAAGCGGATTCTTAACCACTGTGCCACCAGGGAAGCCCTATTTGTGTGTTTTTAAGCAGGGCAAGGATGTGACAAAATATCTAATCTTAGGGAAATAATGTCAGACAACTCTGTGAAAGAAAAATTGAATGGGAAAAAGAATAGGAAAAAAAGGTAGGAATCTACTGCAGTATAATTTATACTACGATCTATTACATTATAGATCAGAACAGGACCCAAGACACTGGCTACGAGGAAGGGGGATGCTTGTGAGACACGTTTTTAAAGAAGCAAAAGACTTGCTGGGGGAAGGTTGGTTGTATCTATGTATGTGGGATAAGGAAAGGGAGTCAGTTACAGTTTCAGTGAGACTGACGACACTTTTAACTGCGATGAGACGAGGAAGGTGATTTTAATCAATCAGATTGTGTTGAGATAAAATCTAAAGAACATCAAGTTTTACATCATTTACAAATTTTAATTATCTGCTCCCTAGGGCAAGGGCTGTGTTTATCTCTTTTCCTGTGGTGTCCCCAACAAACGGTGTTTGACTATGACCACTGCACAGTATCAAATATATATTGAGATAATGACTAAATAATTCAACTAATGGAAAGGTCTAGGGAATAGATAGGTATTTGGAAGTCAGCAGTATATGTGTGATGTTTGGGTCTGTGGGAATTGAAGAAATGAACAATCAAAACCTTAAAGAGGGGTGAAAAGAGAATATGGGAACCTTAGGAAATCTCATATAGGAATAAAGAGGAGAGGTAGTGAGGATGTATCAGAATGGGTGATCAGATAACAACATGTTCTAGAAAACAATACAGTTTTAAGATTGAGACAGTGGTGAATTCTGTTAAATGCCACCACAGAGTAAAGTTTCATGAGGACTAAGCTCACTGGTAGATTTGGAATTAAGAATGACAGAGACCATTTAGAGAGCAATTTCTGTAGAGTGACGATTCTCAAACTTCAGTGTGCATCCGAATCATCAGGAGGGCTTGTTTGGTAGGTCTGGGATATTTGCATTTTTAACAAGTTGCCAGGTAATTCTACACTGTTGCTGACCCAGGATCATGCTTGAAGAACTACTGCTATAGTACCTAAGAGAGAAAATGATCAGATTATTTGGGGATGAAAGAGACTTTCCTAAAGGAAGAATTCCTGGAAAGATGGAAAAAAAAAAAAAAAAAGCCCACTCTCCTCACTAATTAAGACTTCATCACCTCCTGGTGGAAAAGCAATAGAATAGATTTTTCTTAAATATTTAAAGCTGAAGAACTTTTGTCAAGGCATGCAACCTCTTTGAACTTCTGTTTCCTATTCTGTATAAATAGGAGTAATAATAAAACCTACCTCTATGCATTGTTCTTAGGAATAAATGAAGTATCAGTGTTGTGATAGCATTCACCTATGTTTAGTGCTCAAATAAATGTTGAATCTGAGCATATACACTGTTTATCAAAGGCCAAAAAGCCTATACATAAATGCATCTGTTAACAATAAAAACTGCCTCTACAAACTTCCAGCAGTCCTCCAAAATATTTTTTTATAATTGGCACTCCAGTGCCATCTATAAATTATAAATTGAGCAAATATAAAAGGCTTGATGACTGTTTTCAGGGACAGTGGAATTTAATACCACAAAGCTTTTTCCTTCTTTCTCTTTAAATATGTGCTGTTCCAAAATTTCCATCTCCCGAAATTTTTTCCTCTGGTCACTTTTAAAAATAAACATTTAAATTAACCATTCAACATTTCTTTCATTAATGTGATGAGTGAATATAAATCATTAAAACATGTTTGAGGAAAGACTACAAAAATCTATTCAAATAAAGATGTGAATGTTTGCTAAAGAATTTAATAGGAAGCCAAAACAAACTCTGTCAATATTCTTTATTAAACAAGTGAAGTATTCCTTTAAGTCACACTATATTTAAATAATGAATCCACAAGACTAGGTAAACAAACCGGGACTTTGAGAATTAAAATTTAAATTTGTCTTACAAATATTCTAATCCAGTAATTATACTTAGGTAGGCAATAGTTACCAAGTGTGGTGTTTTATGGCTATATAATAATAATATTTTAAGATTGTGTCTGTATATTAAGAAAAGGAAAATATTTATGATAATATCAACTTCATATAATTGTTCTGAGCATTAAATTAAATGATATACATAAAATCTTTAGATTACTTGGAATAGATTAAACACAATAATAACAGCAATAATATACATAATAGCTACCACTATTTTTGTCTGAAATTATGGTCAAGTTGTTACCACATTAGCCTAGTTTAATCACTATTACATTATTATGTAGTATATATTATCATTAGCCTCATTTTACAGATGAGGAAATTAAATCTTAGTGAGGAAGTAATATCCCAAGTACCACAGCTAGTAAGTGGTGGAGGCAGTGTTAGAACCCAGGCTCTCTACCTCTAGAGCTCTCCCTCTCCCCTGCAAAACCACTACTATACAACACCTCCATGTGTTGGTGCATATAGTATTGTGAATCTGATAGAAATGTTGATGAGGGAAGGCATGATACTGAATGTGTATCCAATGCATTTAATTTGAAGGATTTAATTATAAAGCATGTTGACGTTAACTTGAATGCAGGAAATGTGTCTAAAAGAAGACTGTGATCATGTAGAGAGTTACCAAAACATGCAAATAAAATGCTATACACGTTTAGCAAATCACATCTCTGATAAGGGGCTTGTATCTAGAATAGGTAAAGAACTCTTACTACTCAGTAACAAAAAGACAAATAACCCAATTAAAAACTGAGCAAATAATCTGAATAGACATTTCTCCAAAGAAGTTATATAAATGGCCAATAAGCACAAGAAACAGTGCTGGATATCATTGGCCATGAGGGAAATGCAAATCAAAAACACGAGATACCATTTCACACCTACTAGGATGGCTAGAATAAAGAAGTCAGATACACTCATACACTGCTAGTGGGAATGTAAAATAGTATGCAGCCATTTTGGAAAATAGTCTGGCAGTTCCTTAAATGAGTAAACATAGAGTTACCACATGACCCAGCAATTCCACTCCTAGATATATACCCAAGAGAAATGAAAACATGTGCCCATCCAGAAACTTGCATATAAATGTTTGTAGCAGCATTATTGATAATAGCCAAAAGGTGAAAACAACCCAAATATTCATCAACTGATGAATAGATAAATAAAATGTGGTATATCCATATAATGGAATGTTATTTGGCCATAAAAAGTAATGAAGTATTGATATATGCTACAACATGAATGAACCTTAAAAACATTATGCCAAGTGAAAGAAGCCATACAAAAATCAATGGCATTTCTGTATGGTAACAACAAACTGTCTGAAAAAGAAGTAATGAAAACTATCTCACTTGCATAGCATAAAAAACAAGAAAATACTTAAGAATAAATTTAACAAAGGAGGTGAAAGATCCGTGTGCTGAAAACTATAAGACTGTGATGAAAGAAATTGAAGAGGACACAAGTAAATGGAAAGATATCCCATGTTTATGGATTGGAAGAATTAATATTGCTAAAATGTCCACAATACCCAAAGCCATCTATAGATTCAATGCAATCTCCATCAAAATTCCAATGGCATTTTTCAGAGAAATAGAAAAAAACTATCCTAAAATTTGTATGGAACCATAAAAGACCCCAAAGAGCCAAAGCAATCTTGAGAAAGAAGAACATAGCTGGAGGCATCACATTTCCTGATTTCAAACTATATTACAGAGCTATAGTATTCAAAACAGTATAGTAGTGGCAAAAACAGGCATACAGACAAATGGAACAAAATCAAGAGCCCAGAAATAAACCCTCACATAAACAGTCAACTAATATTTGACAAGAGAGCCAAGAATATCCAATGGAGAAATTAGTCTCTTTAGCAAATGGTGTTGAGAAAACTGGATATTCACTTGCAAAAAAAAAAAAAAATGAAATGGAATTGGACCCCTATCTTACACTACTCACAAAAAATAACTCGAATTAAAGGCTTAAATGCAATACCTGAAACCATAAAACTACTAGAAAAAAACATTGGAAAAATTCCTCGACATTGATCTTGGCAATGATTTTTTGGATATGACACAAAAAGCACAAGCAACAACAGCAAAAATGAGTGGCACTACATCAAACTAAAAAGTTTCTGCATAGCAAAAGAAACAGTCAACAAAATGAAAAGGCAACCTATGTAATGGTAGAAAATATTTACGAACCATATAAATAATAAGGGGTTAATATACAGAACATATAAGGAACTCATACAATTCAATACCAAAAAAACCTCCAAATAATCCAAATAAAAATGGACAAAGGACCTAAACAGACATTTTCCCAAAGAATACAAATGTCTAACAAGTACCTGAAAAGGTGCTCAACATCACTAATCATCAGGGAAATGCAAATCAAAATCACAATGAGATATCGCCTCACATCTATTAGAATGGCTCTTATCAGAAAGTTAAGTGTTGGAGGGGATATGGAGAAAAGGGAACCCTTGTGCACCATTTTTGGGAATATAAATTGATGCAGCCACTGTGGAAAACAGTATGGAGGTTCCTCAAAAAATTAAAAATAGAACTACCATATGATACAACAATCCCACTTCTGAGGGTATATCCAAAGGAAATGAAATCAGTACCTCAAAGAGAGATTTGCACTTCCGTGTTCATTGCAGGATATTCATAATAGCCAAGACATGAAGTGTCAGCAGAGGAAAGGATAAAGAGGATGTGATATATATATACATATCACATACATATACACACACACATACATGCACATACTGGAATATTCAGCCTATAAAAAAAGGAAATCCTGTCATTTGTGACAATGTGTGTATGCCTTGAGGGCTTATGCTAAGAGAAATAAGTCAGAGAAGGACAAATACTGTATGATCTCGCTTGTATGTGGAATCTAAGCCAAACTCATAGAAACAAAGACTAGATTGGTGGTTGCAAGGGCAATATTTATTACTGAAATTTCTGAGAAAAACCTTAAATGGAGGCATGTAGTTAAATTAGGGTACACAATTATCATAGAATAGTATTCACCTGTTAAATGAAAAGTACAATGACTATTTAGCAACATGAACAGATTATTATAATGTCATATTAAGCAAAACAAATAAGTAAACTTCAGAAACAAAATCCCTACCAGAATGCAAACTTAAATCAACTGCCTACAATTATTGTATATATATGATCAAGCGTTAGGTGGAGACACAGAAAAATTGAAAGTTTGATTTGTTGGAAGACAGGAACTGTAGGTAAATATTTTTATTTTCTTTCCATTTTTATCAATATAATGGGCAAAAAATAGGAGATATATGGTGCAGTGGAGAAAAAGTGCTGTCAGTTGCACTTACCAAAGCTGACTGCTATGGCAATGGGTGAAGTAAAATAAGAGTTAAGATATTAGGTGAATCATTAGAGATGTCTGATACAGTTTATCAAATATTAGTTTAAATTAAAACTTTTGTAAAAAATGTTCAAGGCACTTTAGGAAGGTTTTACCTTATTGTTCAACTCCTTGCCCCAAGTTTGGGAAAGGAATTGCTGTAGGAGATGCCATCCTGCCACTGTGTCCCCAGAGGTGGACCCGTGAGAACTAAGTGCTGAAATCAGGAGTTCTCACATAAGACCAGAGGAAGATGGTACATAGAAACCAAGGAAGTGAATAAACCCATGCATGAATGCTGAGCCCATCAAGCTGGGAGATGGGACCAACAGACTGTAAAACCAAAGGTGCCAAAGTTGGATATGGAACCAGAAGTAAGAGTAAGTGCAAGAGCGCCAGAAACAGACATCCTGATGTTTCATAGTAATCTGAGATGATTTTTAAAATTTTCATGCTACTTAGTGTGTAGAAAACTGGAAAGAGCATCACTCTCAAACTTACAACAGAAACAATGACAATAACAAAAAGCCAGATAATCTGAAAAATCATGATTTTTCATGAAACCATCAGAAAGTTGAGATCACAGGGCAACCAACTCATCCAAAATCTTAGGAAGCACAGGTACCTCCAAGGAGAGACAAAACAGGAGCAATTAGGGCTTACCTGGGGCTGGTGCTACCAGACGCCACACAAACTGGTAGGAAAAATTCTGCTAAAAACTTTCACAAATTGCTTAAGGCCAAATAGGGGCCAGCATGAAAATATAGAATGCCTGCGAGTGGCAGACACAAGGAGAAATAGCGCCATTTTCAGGCTCTTCTCCGCAGATCTCAAGGGGTGCTCACCAAGAACAGTGAAGGTAGGATGAGAGTACCAAGAAAGCCATCCTAGGATCTGGGAGAGGGGGAGAGCATCCACAGTAAGAAGGTCAAGAAGACCAGCCTGTGTCCTTCTCTCCTATTTTTTCCCTAAGAGACAAAAGTCCTAAGCTACTGGGGGAAGGGCAGTGACCCCTGTGGCACTTAGGGTATTGGTGAAGACACATGGAAACTGGCGGCAGGGAACCGAGAAATCTTCTCTACCTCTGAGGGAGGTACAAGAACACTCCTGGTCCTAGACCATTAGAGGTCTTCTACAGCTGGGGACAGGGCAGGATCACAAGAGGGCCCCACCAGTACAACCCAGGGACATAATTCCTGCTTAAAACTAAAGCTTAATCAGAGCAACACAGTAAACATCCCACCTCCTCTTCCCAAAACAGAGACTAAGAATCTTTAAGCAATAGCTGATAGCAGTCTACTGCTGGAAGAGGGGCTGGACAGTGCAGGGACACCTGTCTGAGGCATAGGAACAAAGACCTAAAGCTGAGGAAAACTTTTTTTTCCTCAGATACTGAGGAAAACCCTCTGACAAACCAACCACTACAATAAGCACAAAGTAATTCTATGGGAATTTGAAACGTATGGTGCACTGAGAATAACCTTAGTATCAGCATCCCCCGACCCATTTAAATTTCTGACTAGATTGAGTCAAACTCCCCTCCCCCACACTAAAGTCCTAACAGAAGAAGTGGTATGAATATTTTCATACATAGAATCTATTTACCTTGGTCTCTACTGCACAAGATGTAAGGCATACAAGGAAGCAAGAAAAAATATAACACAATTTCAAGAGACAAAGAAATTAATAGACTAGACTCAGATATAACACAGGTATTGGAACTATCAGACAGGAAATTTAAAATATCTATTGCTAATACATCAAAGGATCTAATGGAAAAGGTAGACAATATGCATGATTAGATGGGTAATATCAGAAGAGAGATGGATGGGGCTTCCCTGGTGGCGCAGTGGTTGAGAGTCCGCCTGCCGATGCAGGGGACATGGGTTCGTGCCCCAGTCCAGGAAGATTCCACATGCCGCGGAGCGGCTGGGCCCGTGAGCCATGGCCGCTGAGCCTGCGCATCTGGAGCCTGTGCTCCGTGGCGGGAGAGGCCACAACAGTGAGAGGCCCGCGTACCGCAAAAAAATAAAAATAAATAAAATAAAAGCAGCATGATGTGATGGAAAGAGGTAGAGTTTGGCAGAAAAATAGATCTGGATTTGATTCCTAGTCCTGCTACTTACTGCTGTGTAATTGTGCAGGTTTATTTCTCTGAGCCTCAACTTTCTCATTTGCTAAAGGGGGCCTTGTAACATTTCACATTTTTGTAATAATTAAATGAGATAATGAGATCATTTTTGCAAAATATTTGACATAGTATAAATGCTCCATGAATCAAAACAATTGTCTTATTTTATTTTTTCTGAACAGCACCTGGCATGTAACCCAGAACATTTTAGGTATTCAGTAAATGCTGGTTAAAGAAATAAAAGCTACAGAATCAGCAAACTGCTTTTTCCTCATGACGGGTTCCCTAAGTAGGCTTTCCTAACATCTTTCCTGTCCTTCGTATAAATGCACTGATTACCTGTGCGTAAGCAGTATACTGTACTTCTAATAGTAAATCACTGAATTAGGATTTTGCCATAAATCAGTCTCATGACTTACAGTTATATGAGTTTTCCAAAAGTCTGATCACTAGAGAAGATCACTGATGTTTCCCCTTGAAGCTCTGCTGATCAAATGTATTAGAATGTAAAGGCTGCCTGAAGCTCTTTCTTCTCCTCCAGGTCTTCTCTGAATTTGAGGGAGCCTGGGCTACTTTTGAGACTTGCAGTGTATAAACCAATAAAGTGCCAAACGGAGTTAAAATCGTGTGGTATATTTTAAATGTTTACATGAAGTAAAGTAGAGCTTTTAACCCTCAAAATAGAATGTATTATGTTCCCTTTTGACTGTAAGCTGTCAGAGGTCTGAACATGAGGCCCATCATGACTGTAGGGCTGGGGCAAATGGACCTCGGGGTTCAACTCCTCTGAGCCTGACCCTGCTCAACTCATAAGACTTCTAACTTGTTGGCACTTTAAAGCATTTTTCAACAATTGTTTTATGCTTCTGAGAAGTAGTTCTACACTTCCATAAAGCGCACCTGGAAATACCGGTGCATTTTGGATAATAGCTCTCATATTTCAAAATTAGACCTGATAACTTACTCAGTGTGGAATGAGAAAAACAGACGCTCAGCCAGAAGAAATTCTGTAAAATGCAGTTTAGGTTGATATGCCTAAAACCATGCATAGGTAATAAGTAGTATCATCCAACTTGGGGGAATATGTTTTGGAACTAAATGCTATTCTTTTTTCTTAAGTTTAAAAAAATGATTTACATAGGAGGCATTAAAAGTATATATATCAGTGGGAGCTTTTTATTATGGGTTGATATAAATTATCCTTGGAGTCCTCTAGAACTAACATACTTTGAAATAATATTTATGAGAGTGCCCGTGGCCACAAAATTGTGTAATAAAGACTATAAGGGACCATAGGCACAGCATTTTGTTGTAGACAAGGGGTTCAGAATGCCTCCCTTGTGATTTTCTACAGTTGAGCATCCTTCTAGCTATCAGAATTCTATTTCTATTGACTGCTATTTATAGAGCAGTATATTGTGTCAGGCCTCTGCTATGAGCATTCACTTAAGACTCCTTAAGAATGGTTACCTGATAATTATTTGTGGAATGTTTTTGAATGGATACACTATCATATTTTATTCTCACTCTGACCCTGTGAGGTATGTATTTTAAACTCAACTGTGTAGATGAGTAGCTGCAGTCAAGTAACTAGTGAGTAGTGGAGTTAAGATTTATTTTCGCATCATCTATGCTGAGATGTCTGGAGGGCCAACCGTATTCATTGTGCTATGGTCACTTTATATAAGGGATTTGAGCATCTGTGGATTTTGGTATCTGTAGGGGCTCCCAGAAGGGTGACTAAGTGGGCAGCTTTGATCCAGCTGAACTTAAGTGGTCAGGATATTGTTATTCCATAGTATCTGTTCTGTATCAGAGACTGAGGTAGACATTGGTTTATGTTGTTTCTAAATCTTAAACCAGTGATGTTTCCCTGGAAACCTGGGCCAAGCCTTCTATGAGGTGTTTAGATTGTATTTTAATTATTTGTTTTTCTGTTTTTAGCTATCCAAGGGCAAAGATCATGTCTTATAATGGGAAGCAGCATGATATGATGAAAGGAGCTCAAGTTTTGCAGTTAAACAGACTGTCCCATTTTATGGGCAGTGAAACAGGATTAATAAGATGAAGTGACTTGTCCATAGTCACACTGCTGTGAAGTGGTAGAGCCTGGATGAGAATACAAGTTAGTATAGTTCAACGGCCACCTTCCTCCTTCTTTCCCTCCCACCCCTGAACAATGATGAAGGATGGAACAATGATGGTGCTGTTGTTTGGTCCTAATGTATAGTTGGATCCTTTCTGCACTGGTTAAGACATATATCTGGATTTATTGATGTCTCATATTTTTACACTTCGAACCTGGGCAGACTAAATCAGACAGTGGAAGCAGGTACAAAAGGGTAACCACCATATTCGTTGCTGTGTAGAGATGTTTGAAGGTTCAATCACTTATATTAATTGTGCTGTAATGCATGGCTTTCTATAAGCAGGACACTTGGATCCTGGCTGTAGCTTTGATTGCAGCAGCTCCTTCCAGATGGCAAGACCAGGCTTGTGTGGCTTGAGAAGTAGTACAAGATCTGACCTAAGGTAGTTTCTGAGGTTGAGCTACAGCTGACCACACTGCCATGTTAGAGCCTTCTTCTCTCTGGCACATGGTAGACATAATTCTGTGGAACCTGCTAAAGTGATGCTTTGAGCGGAGAGTAAAGAACCGTGTTACCTAAAGGGACTTTTGGCAGACTTGGCCCCTCTGTGGAAAGTGAGCCAGGTGCCAGGCTCCGGCCGTACCCACAGTCAATAGTTCTGCTTTTGATAGGTCATCTGACCTTCTGTGGAGATGACTGTGCCGAGGATTCCATCCAGAATAGACTGAAAGCTGATGTTTCAGTCTGGTTACAGAGCAGTGACTGCACAGACTGGTTCTTGCTGGGTGGTCTGGAGCAGGGTATTGTTCCAGTTCAAAAGGATAAATTGGAAATGTGCCTACATACACATTCATGAAACAGTCTAATGTGTTCTGGAAGAAATCGCTCATAGAGTGCTGCATTCTGAGGAACTGGTACTCAATCCAAACATCAACACAGAATATTTAAATTTATTAAATTATTTATTCTTTCATTCATCAAGTATTTATGGGCTGCCAACCGTGTGCCAAGCACTATTCTAAATTACAGAGGCTCAAAGATGAATGAGATACAATCCCTGCCCTTGAGGAACTCACAGCGTAGTGGGGAGACAGATATAATAATGGGAAATGATAAAACAAGGTGAGAGATAATTGGCAAGTATAAAACTGCAGGAGATATTACTGGAGCAGCGAGAAAGGACCTCTAAACTAGCCTGGTGTGTGGATGGGGTTTCAGGGAGATTTCCTGGAAAAGGTAGCTCTTGTGTTGAGTCTTAAAATAGATGCTATAGTATACCTGGCAAAATATAGGGTGAATAATAGTCCGTGTAGAGGAGCTTGGAGCAGTAAAGCACCAAGCAGCAATGTGCCTCTTTGGAGAATGTTGCGGAGTGTATTGCTGATGGAGCACAGTTAGGATGATTATAATATGTCCAGAAGGTAATCTTTATCTAAAATCATACCCATATTGCTCTCTCTAGTTCTAATTTGGTATGATCTATAGGTTTCAATAACTTGAGTGACAAATTAGAGTTCAAATGATGAAATTTGAGTGCCCAATAATCATTACAACAAAATAACAACATGTGCTCTGTTTCTGTGTAAAGATGCCCAAGGCTTAGTGGGAGACGTCTAGTTTCTGCAAGGACCAGACTGCCAAATTCAACAGAAATATAACTGGGAACACCATCCCTGTATCTTTTAGGTTTTAATAGTGGCACTAATCTCCACCATCCCTCCTGGTATGTGATATTGTTTTTGATTTACTGTCTTGGTCTTTAGAGACAAGAGCAGTTTCAAAGGTTTCTATTTGGTCTTCCCTACTATGATAGGTCTTACTCCATAAGCTGAGGACCCAATATGGGGGTTACTTTAATTGCTTAACATGTCAATTCCAATTATAAGGTAGAGAATTAAGGAAATGACCACTGGGTAGGTCTCTAAAACTTGTAAGCCAGACTTTAGCCATAACTGCATTTATTACCTGTCATCTATAAGCCCCCAATCTAGCAGGGGTACCATGATGATGCTTTGGGCCTCTGGGATTCACTGTCAATTCAGACTCTGAATCCAGTAGCCTCAATATGTCTGGGTATTCCCCTTTCCCCAGTATATCCAGTCACCCAAGTATATGCCCATAGATCCCATTGGGGAAGAACAGGGAAAATCATTACAATATGTCCTTATAGCAGTGTTGTAGTGTTCTTTCAAGGGACCCTTTCGAGTCAAGGGATTCTGGATCTGAAAACTGAGCAAGGGATTGGTACTTCTTTTCTGATTGTAGAAGTAAAGCAGCATCCTTGTCGCTCAGTGGTCTATTTTGCCCCTACAGACGCCACCATGTTATGTTAACCATCTCTGCAATTCCCTGTGCGTCAAGACCTCTTGGCTACCCGTCTGGTCTTGCATGTAATAATTATGGTAACTGGCCTCTGGTGGGTAAGGACCCCCATGAGGCCTCTAGTACTTTGGGGCTGAATGTTATTGAGCTCAGCTCTCTGGTTGCCTCCCCTACAGTGAGCCCAGCCTACAGAGAAGGGCCACCATGAATATCTACTGTTGCTCACGCCCCTCCCACCATTGCCATTTTAATGGCCTTAGTGAGTGATACGTTCTGTTCTCTCGACCTCACTGGGGAACATAATCTTCTGGCCTTTTAATATATTCATTCCACCATGTCCACTTCCCTCAGCCTCTTTATTTCTTCCTCTACCATCAGCCAAGGCAACCCAAGCATTTCCATTTCTCTCAGCATTGGCCGTAGTTTTTTAGAAGCCTCTAAGAGCTACTCTAGCAGTGAGTTTGTTGCATCACCTGGGATCCTTACCATGATATTAAATGTAAATATACTGGCTTGGACAATAAATGTTTTTGCTCATTTAATCTTACATTCTGGATTATTTGATGTACATTCTGGATACTTGTATCGGTCTAGGTCTAGTCAGGAAACAGAAACTACAGTGTAATATGAACAAGGGATTTTTAATATAAATAATGATTAAACCATATAAGGGATGCAATAACTATAGGGGTGCAAAAAGAACCCTAAAGGAACCCCTCGGACTAAGGAAGCATACCCGTGGAAGGAACAGCTTGGAACGGAGGCTCCGTCCCCAAGGCCAGGCTTCAGACCTCACTGTGGTAGGTGTGGTTACAATTGATGGTTGAGATGTTTGCTGGGTTTCTTGGGTCAGAGTTGGTCTGCCATTGTCAGGCAGTAGGACGTAACTCTTTGGAGTGTAGGTAAGCTGAAGCTGGTGGGTAGGCACGAAGAAGGAGTTGGGGTGCCACTTCCAGTGCAAGTCCTGGAGTGTACCAGTGTTGATGATAGGGCAACTGCAGCGAGGTGGTCACCAGGCCCAGGCAAGGGCTGTGGGGTCACCAGTGGAAGCTGTTCAGCTCCATATACACTCTTGTACACCCGTGAGAACTCCCATGCAACAACCGTACCACTCCCTATTTCTTCCTAACGAGATAGAGCTATCTTCCTCACAAGTAAAGAAATTCTCACCCTTCCCCCAAATGAGAAGACACACAGTTCCAACAGTCTGAAGGGGCTCTGCAGAACCAGCGTCTTTAGGGCCATCCATCCAGATGGCCTCGTGCCATATTTCAGGGGCTCAGTTTTTCCCAGCCAGGGTTCTTAGCCTAACCGAGTGAGCATTCAAGCATCTCTGGAGCTCCGACACTCAGCTGTCAGATCTCTAGATCTCTAGGATGTTGCTCTGCTGTGTCTGCTCTTCCATTCAGGGGTTAAGGACCTCTTAGTGAGCTACCAAAGATATGCTCTGGCTCTCACACTCAGCTCTTAACTGCCTGTTAATGGCTCAGTTTCTCATCATCCCTCTGTAGGAAATCAAAACAACTTAGAAATAAGTAGTCACCCCCACTGTTCTTATTGTTACTTCACATCTTTCAAATGTCTGGATTGTTTAAACTGCAAAGATATTTCCTCCCACTCAGACATTTTCCCAGGTAACCACTAGTGAAATCTCTAGCAACTGAGCTGCCAACTTGTGTCGGGAACTATCTATGCTCCACTTACCATTCAGGATAGCATCCTTTTTGCCTTTCTGTGACAAGTAAGCCAGTCTCATGTTCCTATCTTACCACCTGTTTCTCAGACCACCTCCAGTATGACTTGCATTAGTTCATGCCTACTGAGAAGCAGATGCCAAGATGGAATTAGACATGTAGGAGATTTACTGGGAGAAGGAGCTGGAGGAGGTGGGGAGAGGCTTCCGGCCACACGTAGGTCTGACATCTGTGGAATATGAGAGAGAAAGAAGGTGGATGGGAAAGAGGAGTCTAGTTTTGTACTGTGATGTGATTTCAAGAAAGGTTCATCCAGGCTAATGAGTCCGCAAACAGCACCACGTATTAGAGAATCCCCACATCTTGGCAGAGCGCCCCTGCCATGCTCAGGCATTGCCTGGGAGTGGCCAGTGGGAAATGTGCACTTGGTGTGAAAATAGTCCAGAGTGGCAGCAGGGGGAGGAGAGGCAATAGTCAATTATTCTCCCCCAATCAGTAAAGTTGAACAGGCATTTTCATTGCTTGCTTGGGGAGTCTGCACCACAAAGCAAACTTTCCAGCACTCATCAAGGGGGTGGTTGATGGATCAGGGCACTGAGAGCTTCAGGAGACAGCAGCTGTTTGCGTTAGAAGTAGCCTGAGTAGGAGGCATAATAGAGAAGGGACTGAGGCTTGGCAGGGTCAAGGGCTGATGGTATCCTGACTCACCCCAGCAGACCTAGAGCCAGGCCATGAGCTGCCTCAGACTTTTTTCTTTTTTTAAACTCTTTATTTATTGGAGTATAATTGCTTTACAATGGTGTGTTAGTTTCTGCTTTATAACAAAGTGAATCAGCTATACATATACATATGTCCCCATATCTCCTCTCTCTGGCGTCTCCCTACCACCCTCCCTATCCCACCGCTCTAGGTGGTCACAAAGCACCGAGCTGATCTCCCTGTGCTATGCAGCTGCTTCCCACTAGCTATCTGTTTTACGTTTGGTAGTGTATATATGTCCATGCCACTCTCTCACTTTCTCCCAGCTTACCCTTCCCCCTCCCCATATCCTCAAGTCCATTCTCTAGTAGGTCTGTGTCTTTATTACCGTCTTGCCCCTAGGTTCTTCATGACCATTTTGTTTTTTTGTTTTGTTTTGTTTTATTTTGTTTTAGATTCCATATATATGTGTAGCATACGGTATTTGTTTCTCTCTTTCTGACTTAATTCACTCTGTATGACAGACTCTAGGTCCATCCACCTCACTACAAATAACTCAATTTGTTTCTTTTTATGGCTGAGTAATATTCCATTGTATATATATGCTACATCTTCTTTATCCATTCATCTGTCGATGGACACTTAGGTTGCTTCCATGTCCTGGCTGTTGTAAATAGAGCTGCAATGAACATTTTGGAACATGCCACTTTTTGAATTATGGTTTTCTCAGGGTATATGCCCAGTAGTGGGATTGCTGGGTCGTATGGTAGTTCTGTTTTTAGTTTTTTAAGGAACCTCCATACTGTTCTCCATAGTGGCTGCTTCAATTTACATTCCCACCAACAGTGCAAGAGGGTTCCCTCTCCACACCCTCTCCGGCATTTATTGTTTATAGATTTTTTGATGATGGCCATTCTGACCGGTGTCAGATGATATCTCATTGTAGTTTTGATTTGCATTTCTCTAATGATTAATGATGTTGAGCATTCTTTCATGCGTTCGTTGGCAATCTGTATGTCTTCTTTGGAGAAATGTCTATTTAAGTCTTCTGCCCATTTTTGGATTGGGTTGTTTTTTTGATATTGAGCTGCATGTAAATTTTGGAGATTAATCCTTTGTCAGTTGCTTCATTTGCAAATATTTTCTTGCATTCTGAGGGTTGTATTTTTGTCTTGTTTATGGTTTCCTTTGCTGTGCAAAACCTTTGAAGTTTCATTAGGTCCCATTTGTTTATTTTTGGTTTTATTTCCATTTCTCTAGGAGGTGGATCAAAAAGAATCTTGCTGTGACTTATGTCATAGAGTGTTCTGCCTATGTTTTCCTCTAAGAGTTTTATAGTGTCTGGCCTTACATTTAGGTCTTTAATCCATTTTGAGTTTATTTTTGTATATGGTGTTAGGGAGTGTTCTAATTTAATTCTTTTACATAGAGCTGTCCAGTTTTCCCAGCACCACTTATTGAAGAGGGTGCCTTTTCTCCACTGTATATTCTTGCCTCCTTTATCAAAGATAAGGTGACCATATGTGCGTGGATTTATTTCTGGGCTTTCTATCCTGTTCCATTGATCTATATCTCTGTTTTTTTGCCAGTACCATACTGTCTTGATTACTGTAGCTTTGTAGTATAGTCTGAAGTCAGGGAGCCTGATTCCTCCAGCTCCGTTTTTCTTTCTCAAGATTGCTTTGGCTATTCGGGGTCTTTTGTGTTTCTATACAAATTGTGAACTTTTTTGTTCTAGTTCTGTGAAAAATGCCAGTGGTAGTTTGATAGGGATTGCATTGAATCTGTAGATTGCTTTGGGTAGTAGAGTCATTTTCACAGGATTGATTCATCCAATCCAAGAATATGGTATATCTCTCCATCTATTTGTATCATCTTTAATTTCTTTCATCAGTGTCTTAAAATTTTCTACACACAGGTCTTTTGTCTCCTTAGGTAGGTTTATTCCTAGATATGTGATTCATTTTGTTGCAGTGGTAAATGGGAATGTTTTCTTAATTTCACTTTCAGATTTTTCATCATTAGTGTATAGGAATGCCAGAGATTTCTGTGCGTTAAGTTTGTATCCTGCTACTTTACCAAATTCCCTCGCTGCTTTTAATATTTTTCTTTGTATTTAATTTTTGATAGTTTGATTAATATGTGTCTTGGCGTGTTTCTCCTTGGATTTATCCTGTATAGGACTGTCTGTGCTTCCTGGACTTGATTATTTCCTTTCCCATATTAAGGAAGTTTTCAACTATAATCTCTTCAAATATTTTCGCAGTGCCTTTCTTTTTCTCTTCTTCTTCTGGGACCCCTATAATTCGAATGTTGGTGTGTTTAATGTTGTCCCAGAGGTCCCTGAGACTGTCTTCAATTCTTTTCATTCTTTTTTCTTTTTTCTGCTCTGTGGTAGTTATTTCTACTATTTTTTCTTCCAGGTCACTTATCCGTTCTTCTGCCTCAGTTATTCTGCTATTGATCCCTTCTAGAGAATTTTAAATTTCATTTATTGTGTTGTTCATCATTGTTTGTTTGCTCTTTAGTTCTTCTAGGTCCTTGTTAAACGTTTCTTGTATTTTCTCCATTCTATTTCCAAGATTTTGGATCATCTTTACTATCATTATTCTGAATTCTTTTTCAGGTAGACTGCCTATTTCCTCTTCATTTGTTAGATCTGGTGAGTTTTTGCCTTTCTCTTTCATCTGCTGTGTGTTTTTCTGTGTGCTCATTTTGCTTAACTTACTGTGTTTGGGGTCTCCTTTTTGTAGGCTGCAGGTTCGTAGTTCCCGGTTTTTTTTGGTGTCTGTCCCCAGTGGCTAAGGTTGGTTCAGTGGGTTGTGTAGGCTTCCTGGTGGAGGGGACTAGTGCCTGTGTTCTGGTGGATGAGGCTGGATGTTGTCTTTCTGGTGGGTAGGTCCACGTCTGGTGGTATGTTTTGGGGTGTCTGTGGCCTTATTATGATTTTAGGCCGCCTCTCTGCTAATGGATAGGGTTGTGTTCCTGTCTTGCTAGTTGTTTGGCATAGGGTATCCAGCACTGTAGCTTGCTGATTGTTGAGTGGAGGTGGGTCTTTGAGTTGTGATGGAGATCTCTGGGAGATTTTCACCATTTGATATTATGTGGAGCTGGGAGGTCTCTTGTAGACCAGTGTCCTGAACTTGGCTCTCCCACCTCAGAGGCACAGCCCTGATGCCTGGCTGGAGCACCAAGAGCCTGTAATCCACACGGCTCAGAATAAGGCTCAGAAAAGGGAGAAAAGAAAGAAGGAGAATGAAAGAAAGAAGGAGAAAGAAAGAAAAGAAAGAAAGAAAGGAAGGAAGGAAGGAAAAGAGAGAGAGAGATAAAATGAAATAAAATAAAGTTATTAAAATAAAAAATAAGTATTAAGAAAATTCTTTTAAGTAATAAAAAAAGAAGAGAGCAACCAAACCAAAAAACAAATCCACAAATGATAACAAGTGCTAAATACTATACTAAAAAAACAAAAAAAACAAAAAAAACGGACAGACAGAACTCTAGGACAAATGGTAAAAGCAAAGCTATACAGACAAAATCACACACAGAAGCATACACGTACACACTCACAAGAAGAGAAAAAGGGAAAAAAATATGTATATCGTTGCTCCCAAAGTACACCTCCTCAATTTGGAAT